>NC_081840.1:95810586-96164142 GCF_963259705.1 Myotis daubentonii
TGAGGCAAGAGAGACCATTTGTATGGAAAAGATGCTGGAAACAGTTCGGGTGGACTCTCAAGTTGGGAGATGCAGAGTCTCATGGAACCAGCAGGGTGGAGTGAACAGTGTGAGTCAAATTGATGGAGACTCAGATATGACACCCATCTGCTGGCTCTGTTTAGAGGGGCCTCTGCCCAGCAAAAGAAACTGACAACAAAATAAAGAGGCAGCCAACAAGATGGGACATGATATCTGTAAACAGTAGCTCCAACAAAGGTTGAATTTCCAAAATATATAAAATCTCATAAAACTCACCAAACAAACAAAAAGTGGGAAGGGGACCTGAAAATATACTGTGCCACACCAACATGGCCAGGTTTGGTGAGCCTGAGGAGGGGCAGTGAAGGATTAAAGAAGACAGACAAGAGAATACAGCTGGGGCTAGGTCAGATCACTGTGCCTGGATGAGGAAACAGTGACCCAGCCTGCAAGCTGAAGCTTTATTTTATAGTCAGAGCACACAAAGCAAAATAAGAGAAGTGGTCAACATGTTTACAATGTTCTTGGGAGCTGCACCTCTGACAGCCCATTAGCTACCTAGGATGGAGCAAGGGAGGACTATAAGGTAAGGCTTAATTATGCTAGGAGGGCTCTGCCCTCCAAGCTGGGACTTGTTTGTGGCACTGCCACAGGTCAGTCTGAGGCTTGGCCCTATAGCTGCTCCCTACAATACACCTCTCCCAAGAAGACATACAAACAACCAATAGATATATGAAAAGATATTTAACCTCACTGGCAATTAAGATAATGCAAATCAAAACTACAATGAGATATCACCTACCACCTGTTAGAGTGGCCATTATCAACAAGACAAGCAATAGCAAGTACTGGAGAGGTTATGGAAAAGGGGAGCCCTTATTCACTGCTAGTGGGAATGTAGACTGGTACAACCATTATGGAAAGCAGTCTGGTGATTCCTTAAGAAGTTAAGAATAGAGCTACCCTATGACCCCAATCCCACTCCTTGGTATATACCCGAATAACTCGAAATCATGTATTCACAAAGATATATGCACCCCTATGTTGATTACAGCATTTTTCATGGTGGCCAAGATATGGAAACAACCAGTGTCCTGTGATAGAGGACTGGATAAAGAAGGTGTGGTACACATATGCAATGGAATACTACATGGCCATAAGAAAGGATTAAATAGCGCCATTTACAACAACATGGATGGACCTTGAGAACATTATTCTAAGTGAAATAAGTCAGTCAGAAAAAGCTAAGAACCATATGATTTCACTCATATGTGGGATATAAAACAGAAACTTGTGAACAGAACCAGCACTGTGGTAATTGCTGGAGGGAAGGGTGGGGTGGGATAAGGGGATCCAAATATGAAGTGACAGGAGAAGATTTTACTTTGGGTGGTGGGCACACAGTGCAATATACAGATCTTATAACATAGAAACCCACATCTGAAACCTATATGTTCATGTTGACTAATGTCACCCCAATCCATTTAGTAATTAAATACTTAATTACATAATCTAATTTCCTGAGTTTTTTTTTATTTGCTTTATTTTTTCATTTCTCATGCTACAATGTGGAGAATGGACTATAAGGAAACAAGAGTAAAAACAATGAGACCAGTTATAAGGACTCTTGCTTATTCAGGCAAGAAATAATGGTAGCTTGAATGAGGATGGGGGCAGTGAAGGTGTCCCTAATGAATTTTAACTCAAGAGAATGGAATAATTGCCATTTGGTTCAGATAAATGAACCAGGAGACCAGAGAATAAAAAATATAAAATTTCCCCATTTCTGGACACACACATATAGCAGAAAGAAATAAAAACAGACTCCTAAAGAGAAGGCTGGAAGAATAGATGCCTTACTGTGAATTTCCAGGTTCAGTGGTTTCTAAGTAATGAACTTAGAGTAAACAAGAACACAGAATGATTTCTAATCACGCAGAAGCCAGGCCGGTATTCAAAATGTGATTTATGTTTTAAGAACATTTTTTTCCAAACACTTTGTTTGTTTGTCCTAAAGAAATCATTATCATAAAAAATCTGAGGTTCTGTCTGTAGTTAGCAATTGCATCTTTGAGTAGTCCACGCACGCCTGTGGGCTGTGGGGACACATGTAGCCATTGATGGAGTCCATGAAACTGGGAAAGCAGAACAGCAGAGGTGGTTAATGACAGGCACCAACTTCATATTCCTGCACTGGCATTCAGAGGTCTTGATATTTCCATGTGTATTTGAATCCTCCTGCTTGTTTTAATTATGTTCATCCAATTCTAAGTGATGCATGATATCAAGCATGACCAGGAATGGAAATATTTCTCTGTGGAATTTTTAAAATCCTGATTGCTGTAAGGAAAAGACCTTTAAGGAAACACAAAATCTTTCCAAAACACAGAAGAGATTCCTGTAACTAAGACCATTCCCAAAATGGAACAGCATTGATGTTGTGCCTGCTTGCTCCACTCCTATTCGTCAGGGTGATACACCCCCAAAAGGACAGAAATCGGGAAGAATGGGAGAAAAGAGCACAGAAAATAGGACCTAGAAAGCAGCAAGTGAAAAGCAGAAGTATTTTTCATGTCTTGGTTTGTGAGAGGAAAGAGCTGTTTATTCAAAATGCTGCTTCGGGGGACAGGAAAACAGAGAGGAGAACACTGACCTATTGACCTCCACCAATTGCTGGCTGTAGCTCAACCTCCCGGCCTCATCTGCAGGAAGGCAGCCATCCAGACTCCGAACTTCCAGTCCTAATCAGGAGGGGTGATGGGGCAGGCCTCTAGTGAGAAAGTCATGAGAATGCTATTAGCTAAATTCAAAGTTCAGGGCAATTCTTTCCAACCAAAGCATTCTGAGAGCAGCAAGCAGAAGCTCTGAGGCCAAGGGGCCATGGCTGCTGCTTCAAGGGTTGGGAGGCAGAAAACGTTGCTTCTCTCCCCTGGGGGATATGATGACAGTGGGTGGCCAGCTTTGGCTCAGAGTCCTGGCTTAACAGGAAATCCTCATTTCTTCTGGGTCACTGAGTCACTGTGTCTTGGAATTGTTAGCCAGATAGAAACCTTATACAGTCTCTGAGTCCATCCTTCACGGTCAGGTATGACCACCTTGAATAGTATAATGACAGAGCAGAACCTGATGGCCTCTGAGCTGTGCTATATTGCTCCCTGCTGACCAGAAAAATGGTGACACACACAAACTGTCCTTTTTCTTAATATGATGAGATGTCAAGTCACTGTCAATAGGACACATGTTTCATTAAACTTTTCCTGTGGTTGAGACAGTTTTGCCCTTATCCCCTGGCGTCCTTTTTATAATACTCATGGTGACTTGACGGTGCGAACCTGGCTGGGTTATGTGGTACAAGTCATATCTGGGAACTGAGAACATAACTCATTTAACCATGCTTTAGTTATAGCAAGAATCACAGATCATAAAAATTAAAAAAAAAAAAACAACTTTAAAGGACATTAAACTCTAACACATCTTTAGTTCCCTCTACAACTTCCCTAACAAGTGTCCATTCTCTAGGGTGACAGGCAGTCCTTTTCCTTTTGGGACATTTTTTCTGCTTAAAGATTCTCGATATTCAGCTGACAATGTAGTTGACTTTTAAATTCTATAGTGTAGAAACTATATCACTTTTCTTAGGGTCGTATGTTACCATAGGCCTCAATTTTATTCAGGAGAATATTGAGCAATCTCATCAAATGCCTTGTTAGAATCTAAAAACACTATATCATTCTCAGAGTCAGAATTCTACAAACACTGCAACTGAGAGAAGTTTGTTCAACAGGTAATCACATAAGTATTTGGTGGGCTTACATGACTCGCAAGTCATTTTTTAAATAATGCACTCTAAAATCTTACCCAGAGTTGACATAAAGCTCACTTTCTATAGTCTCAAGATATTAGAGAATAATGAAAGATTCCTAGCACATACCTAAAAATTATTATTTTATTGAAGACCCCACATTTTCCACCATTGAAGTCATTCTTTTGGTGTCATTTGTTGTAAATTCTCTGGGAAGCAATCTGGAGGTATATAGCAAGAGTTCGTTGAATACTATTCTTGTACCAAGGGCACAAAAACATGCATCTGAGTACCTTGGGGCTCCAACTCATTTCAAGGAAAGCCTGTGTCCTCTGAAGGTCACAAGTTACTTTTCTATATTTTTCAAATATTCTGCTTTTAATAAAAGGTTTTGTTATTTTTAAGTCACTTCATATGGTTACAATGCTTTAGGATTATATACAAATTGCTATATCAAAGGGTCAATAGCACCTGTTGTTAAAAAAAGTATATGAAGAGCTACAAATTGAAAGTGCTTGCTTCTTTGGAGTGCTTTGTTACAAGCTTATTGTAGCTCTCAAACAATGCATACAGTACATCTATGAACAACTAACTCAATGGCAAATTAAAATACCTGCTTTAAAAAATAAAACAGTATGCTCTGTCAAAATCATTTTTAAAAGTGAGGAAAGAAGGAATAAAGGCTCTTGGAAGAGAAAATGTCATTTGAGGAATCGTTTCTCATTTTCCTGGGATGGAAATAGGAGCAGAGCCCTTGTTGTGCCCTCAAAGACCTCAACAACCAGAAGAAGGTGAGAATAAGTATACAAAATAAACAAAGTATGAGTTAGAATATGACAGTATCATAAAGGACACATTTTTAATCGTGTATAGGGTTCAAAATAAAAAGAGAGAGCATACTGGAGGGAGTCAGAATTGTTATGGGAAATCACATTAGAAGTTGAAAGATACCTATGACTTTGGCAGGAGGAGAAGTGGTGCAGAGTACCCCCCACTCTGGCCTAAAGGCGCAACATGAGTAAAGGCATGAAGGCAAGCACGGAGGAAGCCCCTATGGAGAAGGATCTTGGTCGCTGGGTGGGAGCAGTGGGTCCCAAAAAAGCTGGGCTCACAAGGCACCACCCTGGCTGGGCCCAGGAAATAATGGGAGACATTAAATATTTTTGAGGCAGAGAGTAGTGTAATCAGAGTTATGCTTAGAGCAGTGGTTCTCAAATTTCTTAATGCCTCGACCCTTTAATACAGTTCCTCATGTTGTGGTGACCCCCAATTTCATTGTTACAAATTGAACATAATTAAAGCATAGTGATGAATCACAAAAACAATATGTAATTATATATGTGTTTTCCGATGGTCTTAGGCGACCCCTGTGAAAGGGTCGTTCAACCCCCAAAGGGGTCACGACCCGCAGGTTGAGAACCGCTGCTTTAGAGAGATTTGTCTGGCAATCTCTACAGAAAAAAATAAAAAGGAGACATCAGAGGCTAACTGGAAGGGATCAAGTAAGAGGCAGAAAAGGCCTTGAACCTGCGGAGAGCAGTCTTCAGCTCCTCAATGGGAGGGGTGCCAAAGAATGTGCAGATATGCTTTGACACTGCCTCCACTTCTTTCTGTTTAGTTTCTCTTTTCTACAACTTCCTCTGTTTGACTTTTTGTTCATTTCCCCTCTTTTCTTTTTCTCCGGGGCAGAAGATTCTCTAAATTTCCATAAGCCAAACAAGTTATCCAATCATTCCATGTAGATTTCTTTTGTTCCTATGATGAGCCAAATATTAGATATGGCCCTTCCCTCGAAAAGCCTAAGTGAGTTCCTAGGGTCCTGGTAGAGGTCTTCCCTCAACAAGGAGGCAGTCTGATGTAAACTTCAGACATTAGTTCATTATTTCATAGAGCCCACTTTGAATAATACATTTACCTGAATAGGAACAATGAGTTCATATGATTCCAGTGATTGTCTCCTAAAAACTTCAAGTTAAAAGGTTATGTTAAGTGGCTTTGAGGAAAAAAATAATAAAACCACAAAAAAGGCATTGGATCTCCCCATAACTATTGTTTGATTAAGGAAATTACAGTAAGGAAGGCTTCCTTCATAAAACACAAAATTATGAACTTCCTTAACTTTCACAAATATAAACTGAATAGCCTCACAGACTCCAGACATAATCTATCATCTGATCTCACATGACTCACTTCAGTTGACATTAGGATCCCTTACAAAATGAAGGATTGTTAAATACTAACATAGAAAGTGACATAAAAAGATGCGTGCTAAGAATTGATAAAGAAAATTCTTCTTAACTAAATAAATACAGGGAAATGCTTGTCTTCATGAGATCAATCACAAACGTTATAATACAATTTAGCAAGAGCAAAAAGTGACTAGGGAAAGATTTACAGTTAATCTCAAAATGTCCTTCTAGCCCTAACAGTATTTGGATCTCCTAGTAGCTTGATGCTGAGCCTGTGATTATAGCCTGAGGAGCTTTTGTGTGGAATTAGGCACCAACTGAGCCCCTTTTAATTGGATCTTCGCTCCTATTCTACATGTTTCCATGTGGAGGGACCTCCATCAAAGAAACACTCCTGCACCATCCTTTTCTTAATTCTCCACAGGAAAGGGATGCATACTCATATGCGACAGACATTGATCCACATTTCCCAGACTTAATTCACTGAAGACTATGCACAGAGGATTTCATCTCTTTTCCTCTTTTTGTTCCTCACTCACTTCTACCCTGAATGAAATATCTGATTAGTGAATGTAGAAGAAAATTAGCAGTTCACCTCTGCCCCGACCTGCTCTCTTCTAGGGGGAAGCAGTCTGCCCTATGTGGGAAGTCTATGGTGGTGGAACTGTGCCCATACCCTGTTAAGAAAAAAAAAAAAATACACCTAACTTCAGGGAAAGCTTTAGCAAACTCATCTGGCTACACATCCAAGCCACCTTCTCCCAACAACTTAACCCCACAACAAAGGGAGATTATTTTCTACACACCCGCCTAACTCCTGAGCCTATCTTCCAATTGCTTCTAAAATTAGAAAAGAGAGAAATTCAAATTATTGACTCTTGAAAGTCCCAATGCACAGGTAGTACAAAACATTGTTCTTATATAATATTAATGGACAACTGTTGAGAAAGAAAGCAGCTCTTGCAGAGATAAGGATCCAAGAGTCTTCCTAGAAAAAGCTCACCAAGGATATCTTTGTTTTCTTTGTAATGTAAATTCAGATCAATAACTCATTGACAATCAACTGTATACAACATTCTGTGTATACCTTGGAGCTGTGTGTGGTGAAGAGGAGAGGATTATATAGAGACTAGAGGCCTGGTGCACAACATTCTTGCACGGGGGGCAGGGGGGTGTCCCTCAGCCCAGTCTGCACCCTCTCCAATCTGGAACCCCTCGAGGGATGTCCCACCAGGATCAGGCCTAAACGGGCAGTCAGACATCCCTCTCACAATCCAGGACTGCTGGCTTTCAACTGCCCGCCTACCTGCCTGCCTGATTGCCCCTAACCGCTTCTGCCTGCCAGCCTGATCACCCCCTAACCACTCCCCTGCCAGCCTGATCAACACTTAACTGCTCTCCTGCTGGCCTGATTGCCCCTAACTGCCCTCCCCTCCAGGCCTGGTTGCCCCCAACTTTCCTCCCCCGCAGGCCTGGTCCCCCCCAATTGCCCTCCCCCGCAGGCCTGGTCCCCCCCAACTGCCCTCCCCTGCAGGCATGGTTGCCCCTAACTGCCCTCCCCTGCCGGCCATCTTTGACCACATGGGGCAGCCATCTTGTGTGTTAGAGTGATGGTCAATTTGCCTATTACCTCTTTATTACGTAGGATAAGCAATAAGTTCATGATCTGCTGGGGGATAGACACATGCACAAATAACTTCAATACCAAGCAAACTGTGATAAATGATGTAATAATATACTAGGAAAAACTGTAAATTTTCAACAAATGGTGCTGGGACAGCACATGAGGTCGGACTCCTCTGTGACACCATACACAAAAATTAATTAATTAGAAAAGAAATATAGAGGCAAATCTTTGTGACTTTGGGTAAGGCAATGATTTCTTTATTGTGGTAAAAGAGATATAAACATAATTTTAACCATTACAAAGGGTACAATGCAGCAGCATTTAGTACATTTATAATGCTATGCAACCATCACTACTGTCTAGTTCTGGAACATTTTCACTAGGCAATGACTTAAATAAGACACCAAACACACAGCAACCAAAGAAAAATTTGATAAATTGAACTTACTCAAAATTAAAAACTTTTGTGCATCAAAGAACACTATTAAGAGAGTGAAAAGCCAGCTCACAGAATATGATAAAATATTTCAAATCAAATATCTGATAAGGGTTGAGTAGTCAGAATTTGTAAAGAACAATTAAAACTAATAATAGAAAGATAATTTTAAGTGGAAAAAATACTTTATTAGACATTTTTCCAAAATGCATATACAAAGAGCACATGAAAAGATGCTCCACATCATCAGGGAAATGCAAATCAAAACCACAATGAGAGACTTCATACCCACTGGGATGGCTACATAAAAAAGACGGAGAGCCAGGCTGCTGTGGCTCAGTGGTTGAGCACTGACCCAGAAACCAAGAGATTGCCAGTTTAATTCCTGGTCAAGTACATGCTGGGTTGCAGGCTCAATCCACAGTAGGGAGTGTGCAAGAGACAGCCGATCAATGATTCTCTCTCATCATTGATGTTTCTATATCTCTCTCCCTTTTTCTCCCTCTCTCTCTAAAAATAAATAAAAACATATTTTCTTTATCTCTTTAAAAAGAGAGAGAATAGCAAGTGTTAGCAAAGACATGGAGATAATGGAACCTCATATGTTGCAGTATGGATGTGAAGTGCTACAGCCACAGTGAAAAACATTTTGGCAGTTCCTCAAAAAGTTAAACATAGAATTTCCATATGATACAGCAATTCCACTTCTAAGTGTATACTCAAGAGAATCTAAGATATATGTCTACACAAAAATTTGTACATGATTGTTTATCCCAGCATTATTTATAATAGCCAAAAAGTGGAAGTGGTAATTCAAATATCCATCAAGTGTTGAAAGGAAACAAAATGCTAGGCATGCATATAATGGAATATAATTCTGCCATAAAAGAAATGAGATACTGATTTAAGCTACAATATGGATTAATCTTGAAAACAACTGAAATATGCCAGACATAAAATGCCTCAGATTGTTTGATTTCATCTTTATCAAGTGTCCAGAATAAACAAAACAAAAAAAGGCAGCACTTGTATCAATATTCTCATTTTACAGATGAGAATTTAACTCTCAGGGAAGTTACAGTATTTTTCCCAATGCCACGCAGCTAAGTGGCAGAGTCGTGACTGTAAGTTAAGCCTTCTAATTCTTAGGCTGGTGCTCCCACCTCCAGCTAGATCACATTTCCTGAGATGAGCTCTATCCATAATCCACTTGGTCTGCCTATTCCCAGGTTGGCTGATCAAGAGAGCAGATGTGACTGATTCACACAGCACAGGTTGAGCACACACAGATGGTAGAATCACTGCTTCAATCTACCTCCTGTCAAATTTTCCCTTCCAACTCCCCATACCTAATCCAACCTGATAGCAAAAGGCCCTAAAGTGGTCCAGCCAGAGGAAGGGAACTCAGTAAGAGTGGAGGATGTAGGCTACTTTGGACCCTTGGAAATGACACTTTCTGAGAATCCCTGTTTCATAATCACAAAAATGCCATGACTATATAATATCTTTTTTAAAAGATGGAAAAAAAACAAAAACAATTATAGAAATACACTGACAGTTCATTGGGAAAAATGTAAAACATTCACTCATTTTATTGCATTAAATTATATGAATTCTACATATATCTTAAGATTTCTGGAAAGTTTCTTGTTAAATCTTCAAATCTGTATAGTAGAGTGAATTTTTAATTTTTATCTAGGTAATTTAACTTCATGTAAAATAAGTCAATATAAAAAGGAAATTTTTTCAAATCCTATGAGATATAATGAAAATGTTTACTATACAGAACAGCTTGGTCAAATGTTTCATTTTTTGCTGTCTTTTTAGAAGGAGAGACAAAGATGACCTCTTCCAGCTGAAGGCCACTTGAGAGTGGTGACAGTCTTGGTAACAGAATTAGCTACAAAATATTTAACTGCACTAAACAGATTCATCCAAGCAGCTAGATACCATGTTTTCGTAAGAATGAGAAAACGTAAATAGTGACTTAACTTTTTGAAATAGTTACTAGATTAACTAAGGTTTGAAGAAGCAGTTTATATAAGGCCCATAGTTCTTAAAGGGTCAAGAAACAGGAGACTGAATGTTAGTAAAGTAACAGCAATGGTGGAAGAAATCTTATACATATGTGCGAGTAGTTGATGGGAAACACAGGTTAACTTTAAATAATGTCGAATAAAGCAGTGGAAACCAATGTTGACCAACCTACTAGAATATATAGGCATTCTATTGAATGACTTTGTGTAACAGATAATTCCCAAAAGTTTTCTTGAAAATCAAATAATAATTTAAAAGTACTGCAAGATTATGAAAACAATAGAACATAAAAATTATATGGCCCCCCTAGCCGGTTTGGCTCAGTGGATGGAGCGTCGGCCTGCAGACTGAGGGGTCCTGGGTTCAGTTCCTGCCAGGGGCACATGCCTGGGTTGTGGGCTCAATCCCCAGTGGGGGATGTGCAGGAGGCAGCCAATCAATGATTCTCTCTCATCATTGATGTTTCTATCTCTCTCTCCCCCCTTCCTCTCTGAAATCAATAAAGAAATATTTTTTTAAAATTGTATGTAAAGTATGTTCTTCA
The DNA here is from genome assembly GCF_963259705.1 of Myotis daubentonii. Lineage (NCBI taxonomy): Eukaryota > Metazoa > Chordata > Mammalia > Chiroptera > Vespertilionidae > Myotis > Myotis daubentonii. Next base: position 95,821,243 of record NC_081840.1, read on the forward strand.
TTTTGTAATTATATATCTACTAGAGGCCCAGTGATGAAATTTGTACACAAAGGGGGAGGGGTTCCTCAGCCCAGCCTACACCCTCTCGCAGTCTGGAACCCCTCAGGGGATGTCCAACTGCCGGTTTAGGCCCGATCCCAATCAGGATAGGGCCTAAACCAGCTGTTGGAGATCCCTCTTGCAATCCAGGACCACTGGCTCCTAACCGCTTCCCTGCCTGCCTGATCACAACTAACCACTTGCCTACCTGCATGATCACCCATAACCACTTGTCTGCCTGCTTGCCTGATAGCCCCAAACCACTCTGCCTGCCTGCCTGATAGCCCCCAAACAACTCTGCCTGCCTGCCTGATCGATCCTAACTGCTCGCCTGCCTGCCTGATTGCCCCAAACCACCTCTGCCTCAGCCCCCACCACCGCAGCGTCATCCAGAAGGACATCTGGAATGATGTCTGGAAGGTCGTTTGGCTGTCCGATCTAATTAGCATATTATGCTTTTGTTATTATCTATACTAATAAAAGACAAAAATGGTAATTGGTGTACGACGATACCCTTTTCATTGGCTAATCAGGGCTATATGCAAATTAACTGCCAACTAAGATTGGCAGTTAACTGCCAACAAGATGGCGGTTAATTTGCATATGTAGGCACAATGCAGGGAGGCGAAAGGGAAAGCAGGAAGAAGCCCCCTGCCACTGACAGTGATCGGAAACCCAGGGGGGAGCTAAGAGCTGGGGGGCAGGGCAAAGGCAGCCTCGGGCCGCCTTTGTCCTGCCCCCCAGCCATGATCAGAGAATCAGGTGCCTTTGCCGCCCTGGCCAGTGATAGCAGGAAGTAGGGGTGGAGCCAGCGATGGGAGCTGAGCACGGTCGAAGCTGGCAGTCCCGGGAGCTAGGGGTCCCTTGCCTGGGCCTAAAGTGGAGCCCACGATCGCGGGGCCGCTGCAGCTGTGGGTCCCCGCTGCCCGGGCTGGACGCCTCAGCCAGAGGCTTCTTGCAGGGGCAGGGGCGGAGCCTGCAACCGTGGGGAGCTGGGGGTCCCCTGCCCAGGCCTGACACCTCTGCCGGAGGCCTCAGGCCTGGTCAAGGGGCCGATCCGGTGATTGGTGATCGGAGGGTGATGAGGGTCAACTCCTCTGGCCGAGGCATCAGGCCTGGGCGGGGGGCGGAGCAGGGGATTGGGGGGATATGATGGTCCCCTTGCCCAGGCCTGAAGCCTGGGTCAGAGGCGTCAGGCTTGGGCGGGGGGTGGAGCAAGCGATCAGAGGGAGATGGGGGTCCCCTGCCCAGGCATGATTCCTGGACCAGAGGCCTCAGGCCTGTGCGGGGGTCAGAGCCAGTGATCGGGGGCAGATGGGGGTCCCCTGTCCAAGCCTGACGCCTCTGTCAGAGGCGTCAGGCCTGGGCAAGGGGCCGATCCTGCAATTGGAGGGTGATGGGGGTCAACACCTGAGGGCTCCCAGTATGTGAGAGGGGGCAGGCTGGGCTGAGGGACACCCCCCCCTCCCCACACCCAGTGCACGAATTTCGTGCACCGGGCCCCTAGTAGATATATAAAAGCCAAGCAACTGGAACAACTAGAATGACCAGAATGAGCAGTCGCTATGAGGCACACTGCGGCCGGCCAACTGGCCCAATCAGGGACATGGGACGGCAAGCCAACCTCCTGCGGCCCCTCCCCCTGCCAGACCCGCCCCTTATCAGCTCCCACCACCCTAATTGGGGGCAGGACTAGCCAGCCAACCTCCTGCGGCCCCTACACCCGGCCAGCCTGGCCCTTGATCGGCACCCCCCACCCTGATCGGGGGTGGAGCTGGCCAGCCAACCTCCCATGTCCCCTCCCCCTGGCCAGCCTGGAACTGATTGGTCCCAATTGGGGCACACCGGCCGGACCCCACGCAATCGCCAAACTCCCATGGTCCCTCCCCTCAGCCGGCAGGCCCCCATCGCCCAATCGGGCCAGGTCCCAGGCTGGGACAAGGAACCGGGGGTGGGTGGCAGTGGACACGGCCCCTTTCCCAGGGGGCCGAGGGCTGGCTCCCTCCTTGGGTCCAGTGGCCAACCTCCTGCAACCTCTCGCCTTAGCCAGCAAACCTCCCATGGTCCCTCCCCCTTGGTGGCGCTGTGGTGGTGAGGGATGGGGGGGGAGGCAGGGGACTGTGTGGTAGCAGGGTGCCGAGGGTGGTGTTGGCATCCGGTGTCCATTTCTTCTGTGCCCGGCCCAGGGACCGTCACCTCCTCTCCCGACACCACCAGGGCCTTTGGGCCCCAATTGGCCTAGCCCTAATCAACCCTGATCGCCTGCCAGGCCTACAAACCCCACCTGTGCATGAATTTCATGAACCAGGCCTCTAGTGTTTCTATATATATAAAACCCTAATATGCAAATAGACTGAACTGTGGAACAACCGAACAACCGGTTGCTATGATTTGCGCTGACCACCAGGGGGCGTACACAGAACATGGCGGGCATCATCCGCAGCAGGATCGTGGAGCAGGTGAGCGGGGGTGCCAGACCAAGGCAGGGCACCTATTGCTGTCATCGGAGTGAGCCTCTGGTGGTCACTGAAAGTTCTTTGCTCCTGTGTGCCACAGTCCCACCCAGCACTCGCACCTGCTGCTGGAGCCAGCCCCACTCACACCTGCTGCTGGCGCTGGCCCAAATCGCTCCATGCCATCAGCGGGTGCAAGCGAGGCCAGCGCCATCAGCAGGTGGGAGCAGCAGCAGCAGGAGCAGGGCTGCCAGCAGACAGGGGACCGGGGGCTGTGGCAGGAGAGGCCAGGCAGGGGTACAGAGAATGGGCCAAGACCTGTCCCTGTGCCCATTATGGACCACAGTTCTTTTCAAGGTGCATGAATTTGTGCACTGGGCCCCTAGTCTTAATATATAAAAAGCCAGGGGTATGCCCAAAGGAGTATGCCCAAATTTTAGTAGTGCTTATCCTGGATATTGGGATTGCTGGTGATATTTATTCTCTTCTTTATTATTTTCTGGAATTTTAAATGTTCTACAGTAAGCACATGTTATTATAGCAAATAGCTGCAATGTATTTATATAAAAACCCTGGGTGTAACGCGTCACGTCTGAGGCTCGACCAACCGGAAGGAAGTTAGTCCTGCAGGGGTCGCCTTGGCAACTGTTTCCCACAAGGGCAAGGTTTGAGGCAGGAACCCGTCCTTGGAGTGTGGATGCACTGAGTCCTGGGTTGCCTTGCCAAGGGCTTTGCCCTCCCCACGCTGTTTCCCACAAGGGCGAGGTTGAGGCAAGAACCAGCCCTCAGAGCGCCAGGAGCACCCAGCTACAGTCAGTCCTGGGTTGCTGAGGCGGAGGCCACAGCGTGGTAGAACTCTGGGTCTGGCCCAACAGGGGGCGTGGCTGGCCTTCAAACCAGACCCTGACAGTAGGGAGGAGGGAGTCCCATTCCTCACAGAATCTGCTGTTGGATAGCTTGCTGTCAGTGGCCGGCCAGGCAGAAACCCCATTCACCTGCACCCCGGACCCTGACAGGAGGGAGGAGGGGGCCCCATTCCTAACAGAATCGACAGGTGGCCAGCTTGCTGTCAGGGGCCTGCCAGCTAGGAATCCTATTCACCTGCATATCTGTATAAAGTTTTAATACATTATATTAGAGGTCGTGGTGGTACTGTTTTACCCACAGCATCTACAGGAATTGCTGCAAATTTACTTCTCGGTGGAAGCACCTTTCATTCCCAATATAAATTACCGATACCATTAAATGAAACTTCAATTTCTAGACTCAATATAAAGAGTGAAGTTGCTAAAACCATTAAAAAGGCCCAACTTCTCATTATTGATGAATGCATCATGTCATCCAGTCATGCTATAAGTGCCATAGACAGAGTACTAAGAGAAATTATGAGTCTGAATGTTGTATTTGGTGGGAAAGTTCTCCTTCTTGGAGGGGATTTTTGACAATGTCTCAGTATTGTACTGCATGCTATGCGATCGGCCATAGTACAAACAAGTTTAAAGTACTGTAATGTTTGGGGATGTTTCAGAAGTTGTCTCTTACAGCAAATATGAGAATAGAGGATTCTGCTTACAGTGAATAGTTAGTAAAACTTAGAGATGGCAAACTTGATAGCATTTTTCATTTTGGAATGGATATTATTGAAATCGCCTGTGAAATGATTTGTAATGGATCTATAATTGAAGCTTCCTTAGGAAATAGTATATCTATAGATAATATTAAAAATATATCTAAACATGCAATTCTTTGTCCAAAAAATGAGCATGTTCAAAAATTAAATTAAGAAATTTTGGATATACTGGATAGAGATTTTCACACATATTTGAGTAATGATTCCATTGATTCAACAGATGATGCTGAAAAGGAAAATTTTGCCATTGAATTTCTTAATAGTATTACTCCTTCAGGAATGCTGTGTCATAAATTAAAATTGAAAGTGGGTGCAATCAACATGCTATTGAGAAATCTTAATAGTAAATGGAGTCTTTGTAATGGTACCAGGTTTATTATCAAAAGATTACAACCTAACATTATCAAAGCTGAAGTATTAACAGGATCTGCAGAGGGAGAGGTTGTTCTGAATCCAAGAATTGATTTGTTCCCATCTGACACTGGCCTCCCATTTAAATTAATTCGACAACAATTGCCCATGATGCCAGCATTTGCGATGACTATTAATAAATCACAAGGACAAACTCTAGACCAGTGGTTCTCAACCTTCCTAACGCTGCGACACTTTAATACAGTTCCTCATGTTGTGGTGACCCCAAACCATAAAATTATTTTCATTGCTATTTCATAACTGTAATTTTGCTACTGTTATGAAACAATGTAAATATCTGATATGCAGGATGTATTTTCATTGTTACAAATTGAACATAATTAAAGCATAGTGATTAATCACAAAAACAATATTTAACTATTTATGTGTTTTCCGACGGTCTTAGGCGACCCCTGTGAAAGGGTCGTTCGACCCCCAAAGGGGTCGCGACCCACAGGTTGAGAACCAATGCTCTAGACAGAGTAGGAATATTCCTACCTAAACCCGTTTTCACACATGGTCAGTTATATGTTGCTTTCTCTCGAGTTCAAAGAGCATGTGACGTTAAAGTTAAAGTTCTAGCCCTGACCAGTTTGGCTCAGTGTCTAGAGTGTCGTCGGTCTGTGGACTGAAGAGTCCCAGGTTCGATTTCAGTCAAGGGCATGTACCTTGGTTGTGGGCACATCCCCAGTAGGGGGTGTGCAGGAGGCAGCTGATTGGTGTTTCTCTCTCATCAATGTTTCTAACTCTCTATCCCTCTTCCTTCCTCTCTGTAAAAAATCAATAAAATATATATTTTTTTAAAAAGTTAAAGTTCTAAATACTTCATCACAAGGGAAATTAGTCAAGCACTCTGAAAGTGTTTTCACTCTTAATGTGGTGTACAGGGAGATATTATAATAAGATTAATCACTTTATCAGTCACTGTTTGCATCACTGTTATTTTTATATCATGTTTTTGTTGTTTTCATATCATGTTTTTGTTGTTTTTATATCATGGCTCTGTTGTTGTTATATTCTTTTGTTACTGTTTATTTATTAATAAATTTATAAATTATTTTCATATACATTTTACTAATTTCCTTTCATCTCTCACACTTCTATTATAGAGAAAGGGCAAATAGCAATATTAAAATATTTCCTCTAATTCCCTTTTAATGTGCACAAATTTCATGCACGAGGCCACTAGTTAACATTATAAAAAAGACAGTAGCATTTTGAGTTCTTGGTGTTTAATTGAACCACACAATCAATACATTTATAAAGCTAACAATCTTTTTTGGCGGAACCTATCAAACTTTAGTGATTGTGTGTGGTAAGTTGAGACTTGACTTCATATCCAGATACTTTACTTAAAACAGAGAATGTGTCTACAGTGAGGATGCAATGAGTACTGGGTTTGTAACACTTTTTCTTTCTGGTTACCAAGATTGGGGACGAGAAAAATCTAAACACTTCACCTAAACGCTAGTCATTTTATTAAACTACTAGGGGCCTGGTGCACGAAATTCGTGCACTGGGTGGGGGGGGGGGAGTGTCCCTCAGCCCAGCCTGCCCCCTCTCACATACTGGGAGCCCTCAGGCGTTGACCCCCATCACCCTCCAATCGCAGGATCGGCCCCTTGCCCAGGCCTGACGCCTCTGGCCTAGGCGTCCGGCCCGGGCAGCGGGGACCTGCAGCTGCAGCGGCCCCGCGATCGTGGGCTTCGCTTTAGGCCCAGGCAAGGGACCCTTAGCTCCTGGGACTGCCAGCTTTGACCGTGCCCAGCTCCCATCGCTGGCTCCACCTCTACTTCCTGCTATCACTGGCCAGGGCGGAAAAGGCGCCTGATTCTCCGATCATGGCTGGGGGCCGCCTTTGCCCTGCCCCCCAGCTCTTAGCTCCCCCCTGGGTTTCTGATCACTGTCAGTGGCAGGGGGCTTCTTCCTGCTTTCCCTTTCGCCTCCCTGCATTGTGCCTACATATGCAAATTAACCGCCATCTTGTTGGCAGTTAACTGCCAATCTTAGTTGGCAGTTAATTTGCATATAGCCCTGATTAGCCAATGAAAAGGGTATCGCCGTACGCCAATTACCATTTTTCTCTTTTATTAGTGTTGATAGAGATATGCTTCTACATATTATTCAAATAAAAATGCAATGTTAGGATGATTTAAGTAATAGGGAATATTGAAAACTATTTAACAAAATGACAACATTTCACCAATATTCCTCCAGAACTCAAAGGAATTTCACTTACAGAAATCATTCACTTTATAATTGAAGGATTCCTTCAATTCCAACTCAAGCCATCTTACTCAAGTTCAGCAATTTGCATCTGTTTCTCTCAAGACAGAGAGAACCGTAGGGGGGGAAATCACTTAAGTACATTTGCAGCATCAGCCTCTCCAGACACAGCAAATGATCACCCATCCATATTAGATCAGAGAAGGGAGCAGAACATACTTTTAAAGGTTTTTGAAGGGTCTCCAAGTGTTAAATCAGAGGTGAGTGATGGAATGCAAAAAGCCTGCACAGGACCTTTTCATGATAGCAAAGTGTTTTCCAAATAGACTTCCTCAAGTAGAATCAGGCATTTGCAAGTTTGATTCCTGTCACAGAGCAAACAAACTTATGAATCTGCCCTGGACTAAAAGCAAAATGTTCACCCTTCTCGTCCCTGCAAAGAGAAGCTTGTCCCATTCTCGAGGGAACAGATGGCTCACTGAGGGCCGGGAGCGGGTCCCTTGGTGCACGTGCAGATGACTTCAGTTCCACTTCACCAGAAGGAGGTTGCAGGGCTACCCTTTGCTCCAGGAGATAGGAGGGAGATTTTCCTGTTGATTTATAGAAGGTTACGTTCTCAAAAGAAGACACGAGGCAGCTGTTGGGGAGAAGCCTGTCTCAAGTGCATCCCTGATGCGCAATGTTGGTGTTGGCACTGTGAGGGATAAAACACGAGTCCAGTCCAGTTACCATAACAAGCAGAGAATTGGGGACTGGAAACCATGCCAGCGAAAAAGGCGAATCCTTTGATTTCTGTCCACCCTTCCCCCTGGTTGTCACTAAATCTCATAAAAGTAATTCATCTTGGGTTGTGCATCCTTCCAGATAGTGTATCTGGTCCCTATGAAAGATGATACTGTGGGGTTTTCAAGCCTTTCAAGAGTGTTAATTTTTCTTACATTTTCCAGATTTCTGCTTCACTCTGCTCCATGGCATACCTGCTCAGGTCTGAATGTTCTCCCTGCCCCCCTTGGTTTCTCTAAAATAAATATGACTTGCCCTGACTCTGTCCTGCTCCTTCCTTCCGGGATGTGGCTGGCTGCCATAAAGTTAAGGGTTGAGATCAAAGGGAGGTTGCTCCTACGCAAGAGAAAACAAATATTGTCAGCTGCACTCTCTCTCCTGTTATTCGGGACCATGTGATTCGGAAGAAGAGGCTGCAAAGATTTGGGGTTGCTGCCTCCTCTTAATGGTCTGAGTAAATGAGGCTGGCTGCCAACAGAAGGAAGGAAATCATTTTCTGTTGAGATTTATGACCAGAGTCTAGTGTAGCCTGTTGGAAAATTACTAAGAGACTGGGTGCGAATCTTGCTCTTCCCTTTTAATAAACAAAACTCAGAAATTCAAATATACAGGATCCCCTCATAACACCTCTGTAACAAAACAAGAAGAAATAAAGCCACTCCTAAATAGTCTTCCCCAAAGCCACTGAGATTCCCAATCGTGTGTTGAACTGGTAGAAAATGTTTGCTTAACTACAGGAGTTCCAATCTCTATAAAAGGACCTAACCCTGAGATCTCTTCTAAATCACATGTGCCTTAATTTTAGGAGCTGGAGACCAAGCCCATCACAGGCGTATTTGCACCAGAACAGTTTTCTCTGTTCTACATCTAAGACAAAACATTCATTTCCCTTCAGGTGTTGTGTTTTTTTTTAAGCTTAAGGAGAGAGAGAGAGAGAGAGAGAGAGAGAGAGAGAGAGAGAGAGAGAGGAGATACTGAATCAAAACACTGAAAAATTGAACAAAGATGACCCATGTCCACTCAAAATTGATCCACATTTAGTAAATCATAACACATGCCTTTGAGAGAGATGAGTAAAACCAAGTACACCTGTGAGGGTATGAAATAAAACCTACTCTTGCTTCCAGCCCAATTTGGACGCGCATCTTCTCCAAGTAATCTCTCCATCCCTTATTGACTTACTTCAGTCAATTGTGTTCCTAAAGAAATATTTTGGGGAAATAAAATTATTAATCTAATTGAAAAATAAGTAATAACTGCTTCAAATATGTAACTCATCTCAGTTAAATAACTTGATATCTTTCTTATTCTTTTCAAATATTTAATTGACAACTGTAATACTCAGTGTATTGGGGATATTGCCAATGCTGTTGGTGTTGTTACATATATGTGAAGAGATAGGTATTTTCAGCTAAATATCTCAGACTATTTCTATATTGAACAATCATGCTGAATTGGAATAAAATACTTTACCCTAACAGACCACATAAAATATTGGCAACATTGATCCCCACTTTCTCTAGAATTTGAACATATCAATCAAAATTACATATGCACTTCCAATTAGAGTTAAATATTTTACCCTGTTCCATCATAAGCTGTTATATCTTCCTATTTCTTTCCCTTTTTTGTTGTTGTTGTTAATCTTCACCTGAAAATATTTTTCCATTGATTTTTTAGAGAGAGTGTAAGGGAGGGGGGTGAGACAGAGAGAGAAACATTGATGTGTGAGAGACACATCCATTGGTTGCCTCCCAAACACCCCCTTCCCATTCTCCCCCACATGTGCAAGGGATAAGTCTGCAACCCAGGTACTTGGTCTTGATTGGAGTCAAATCTGTGACCCCTCAGTCAGAGAGCCGACACTCCAACCACTGAGCCAAGCCAGCTAGGGTTCATCCTCCTATTTCTTTAGGAATTTTCTGGAAACAGGCTTATCCTACAGAATCAAAATTTTCATTTTCAGAAAAAATTGTTCATAATCAACTCAAAGACTTCATCCTTTCAGTGCATAGGTTCATCCTGGTGTATTTAGGAACCTAATAAATGTTTCATAACTGATTGGTAGCCCTTAGGACATAATAGTTAAATAATTGCAAAAACAAGTGGTATATTTGCTGTCTCTTTAAAAAAAAATTCAGTGAAAATTTCTAATTAAAAAAGATCAATTAATTGACAACATATTTTTAAAATAACATTTAATTCACCTTAAAAATAAGGGGGAAGGACACATATGTAATATCTTAATCAATAAAAATATATTTAAAAAATAAGGGGGAGAGGAGAAACCAAGATGGCGGCATAGGTTAACGCCGGAGATTGCTGCCTCGAACAACCACTTCAAAAAACAACTAAAAGACAGAAAGGACATCATCCAGAACCACAGGAAGGCTGGCTGAGTGGAAATTCTACAACTAGGAGGAAAGAGAATATCATACCCAGACTCAGAGGAGGTGCAGTGCTGAAGTGAAATACTGAGGTGAGGAGGGCGCGTGGAACGGGCTGGCGGCGGAGGGCAAGGTTGTTGTTTTCAATCGGGAGGGAGTTTCAGACTCTGAGCTCCAGATCTGGGCAAGTCTCTGGGGACCCAGACCCAAACAGGAGAAGCGGGACTGTCTGGCTTCAGTCAGAACTCGAAGGCAGCTTTCTCTCCGAGGTTTGAAGTGGTTGTTGGGACTCTGTGAGGCAGAGCCCCTAGGGACGGAACTGAGAGCAGCCATAACTGCTCGATCCGGCTCGCCCTGTAGATCCCCGGGGACCCTCCCCGCCCAAGCCCTGCGCAGAGCCATTTGCCGGATAGCCTCAGGCAAACGCTAGATTAGCACCGCCCTAGAGATCCAGCACAGAAGCCCTCCCACTGCAGACACAGTGGACTCTCATAGCCAGTTAGCCTGGAGGTCAAATCACCCCCGGTATTGCCGACAACAATCAAGGCTTAACTACAACAAGACTGTGCACAAAGACCACTAGGGGGTGCACCAAGAAAGCATAAAAAATGCGGAGACAAAGAAACAGGACAAAACTGTCAATGGAGGATATTGAGTTCAGAACCACACTTTTAAGGTCTCTTAAGAACTGTCTAGAAGCCGCCGATAAATGTAGTGAGATCCTCAAGAAATCTAATGAGACCCTCGATGTTATGATAAAGAACCAACTAGAAATTAAGCATGTACGGATTGAAATAATGAATACTATACAGACTCCCAACAGCAGACCAGAGGAGCGCAAGAATCAAGGAAAAGATTTGAAATGCGAAGAAGCAAAAAACACCCAACCAGAAAAGCAAAATGAAAAAAGAATCTGAAAATACGAAGATAGTGTAAGGAGCCTCTGGGACAGCTTCAAGCGTACCAACATCCGAATTATGGGGGTGCCAGAAGATGAGAGAGAGCAAGATATTGAAAACCTATTTGAAGAAATAATGACAGAAAACTTCCCCCACCTGGTGAAAGAAATAGACTTACAGGTCCAGGAAGCGCAGAGAACCCCAAACAAAAGGAATCCAAAGAGGAACACACCAAGACACATCATAATTAAAATGCCAAGAGCAAAAGACAAAGAGAGAATCTTAAAAGCAGCAAGAGAAAGAAACCCAGTTACCTACAAGGGAATACCCATACGACTGTCAGCTGATTTCTCCACAGAAATTTTGCAGGCCAGAAGGGAATGGCAAGAAATATTCAAAGTGATGAATACCAAGAACCTACAACCAAGATTACTTTATCCAGCAAAGCTATCATTCAGAACGGAAGGTCAGATAAAGAGCTTCACAGATAAGGAAAAGCTAAAGGAGTTCATCACCACCAAACCAGTATTATATGAAATGCTGAAAGGTATCCTTTAAGAAGAGGAAGAAGAAGAAAAGGTAATGATACAAATTATGAACAACAAACATGCATCTATCAACAAGTGAATCTAAGAATCAAGTGAATAAATAAGCTGGTGATCATAATAGAATCAGGGACATAGAAAGGGAATGGACTGACTATTCTTGGGGAGGAAAAGGGTGTGGGAGATGTGGGAAGAGACTGGACAAAAATCGTGCACCTATGGATGAGGACAGTGGGTGGGGAGTGAGGGTGGAGGGTGGGGTGGGAACTGGGAGGAGGGGAGTTATGGGGGAAAAAAGAGGAACAAATGTAATAATCTGAACAATAAAGATTTAATTAAAAAATTAAAAAAATAGAAAATAAGGGGGAAAACAAAAATTTTTAAATTAAAAATTTTTCAAAGACTTGATGATGAATTTAGCTCATGAACAGGAATGCATCTCCTTATTATATCATTGCCACACTATACCTATTTCATGTTTCTTTAAATAAAATTTTTTGTCATTGTAATAAAACACATATAACATAAAATTTATCCATTTTGAGTGTGCAATTCAATGACATTTAGTACATTTACAATGTTGGGCAACCAGCATAACTATCTAGTTCCAGAACAGTTTGTCCTCCCAAAAGGAAATGCTGTACCCATTTAACATTCATTCCCCATTCTTCCCACACCCAGCAAACAATCTGCTTCCTGTCTCTGTGGACTTGCCTATTTCACACAAATGCCATCATGCAGTGTGTGGCCTTTTGTATCGGGCCTCTTTCATGAAGCATAAGTCTTGACAGTGAGCACCAATATTTTTTCATTCCATTAGAATTCTAGGTTTTATTTCCCCTCTGAATTAGAGAATTTCCCCTAATTTCTGATATTTAGTACAGAACTTAAAATTTTTTCACAGGACTTCAACTTATAGCAGAATCTTGAAGATTGGTTTCCCTCTAGTTTTCGGAGCATATAACTTCATGCTTCCATTGGTAATATCACACTGGTTTTGTGTTTATGTCATTTATTATAACGCTTTTCTGCTTCAAGTTGCAGATGATATCTTGAGCAATAAGGGGTTTATTATCCTATATAATAAGAGCCTAACATGCAAATTGTCCCCTCAACTAGGAGTTTGACCAGGGGGGTGGGGCTGGCTGGCCACACCCAGCCAGCAGCAGCAGGCAGCCAGGGGGAAGGGAGGCCCCAGCCTGCAGCCGGCAGCCACTAGGACCCTACCCTTGCACGAATTTTGTGCACTGGGCTTCTAGTTCCATAGAACCAAAAAAATCCAAAGGCAAGATGGTTCCAGAATCATTCAGCACGTCAGTGAGTTTCTTTTAACTGTCTGCTCTGTCATCCTCAGCTTATTGGAACCTCCACCCCATCCTTCGCCTCCCGAATGGTGGCAAAATGGCTGCTGCAACTTCCAAGGTCACTTCCTCACAGAAGCTCATCCAGAGACAGAAAAGGACAGCTGTTCCTCTTGTGATGAATTTTCTTAGGGCACAAAACTTTCTCAAAATCTTCCCAGCAGATTCCCTTTTATGCCTCATTGACTAATGTTATGTCACAACATTCATTACAGTACAGGAGACTTTCCATGCCACCATTCACCCCCTGGACTGGCAGGACCCACCAAAGACATTGCCACCAAATGCCTCAGCATATTGAGATCCTGTTAGTAAGGAAGGCTTGGGAAATGATAAATTGATGGGCTGTCTACAGTGTCTGCTATAGCATTTGTGTTGGTTTTAATGATTTACTTTTCCAATCTAGTCATCTGAATGATTCCTTAAAATTGTATAGTGTAGGATATCAGATCTGAGAACTGTGGTTGACCAGACATTTATTGGAAGAGATTGTTATTACTGAACTCTCAAAACTCACATTTTATTTACCCTGATAGCTGTTTAACAGAAAATAATAGACAGTTGGCTTTATAAGAACATGAACTTGGCCCCGACCGGTTTGGCTCAGTGGATAGAGCGTAGGCCTGTGGACTGAAGGGTCCCAGGTTCAATTCCAGTCAAGGGCATGTACCTTGGTTGCGGGCACATCCCCAGTGAGGGGTGTGTAGGAGGCAGCTGATCGATGTTTCTCTCTCATCAACATTTCTAACTCTCTATCCTTCTCCCTTCCTCTCCGTAAAAAATTCAATAAAATACATTAAAAAAAAAAAAAAAGAACATGAACTTGCCAGAAACAAGACTAGAATTGCTATGCCATAGCAAAATGTGGTGAAGATGGCATCCCATCAAGAAGATATTTGAGAAGTTTCCAGATTTCATTTCACCCAATTCACTACTTTTGACAGGGACTAGAGTCCAAACCCACCAGTTAGTGTCATGTAGATAGAACCTTAATTGAACCAATAAATCTAACAGTCCGTCAATTATGGCATCAGTCAAAGAGGGAGAAGAGCATAGATCAATCCCAATTCAAAGGGAAGAAACAAAGCATACCCCAGAATGGGAGTTGTCCTCTTCCTCCTCATCCTGTGGGAAGAGGAAAACCTTAGGAAATCTGAGGAACTCTTTAGCCAAGAGAATAATGAGGCATAAATCCTGCCCGCTGATAGTGAGAAGCCTGGCTCAGGAAGTAACGCCATTAAGGAAAGGATCCTCCGGTTCCTGGAACAGTGATTAATGGTCCAAACACAACAGGACTGTGCGGCTTGGAAAGGGTTTGCACAGTTGGTTTCCACTCCTAGGGAGAGTGATTTGCGGAAACTGGAAACGATTTTGGTGACTATTATCGCTGTTTTGCCAGTTCCCTTTGGCCAGCAGCAGGCTCCAAGGGGAAGGGGAGGTGTTTATAACCCTTTCTCTCCAGGCTTAAGAACCTGAGACTCCCATCTGTGCAGTTGGTGTATACTGGCTTCCCTCTAAAATGGGAGGATGGGTTGTTAACGCTATAATTTATGTAGTGCTTATCAACATACTTCAGCTTGCAGATGGCTTCGGGCAAAGCGCATCATTCTTATCAGAGACAATTCTCTTCAACTGTCACTTGTTGGTCTGGGATATTAATATGGGCAGAGCACTGTTGTCACACACTTGGAATGAGAATAACAGAAACTTGCAGACTGCCCTTTGGAAACTGAGCTTCTGTCACCTCTTCAGATGTCTGTCACATCTCTATCACTAAATTTTAAATCTCACATATTTCCCAGAACACAGAGGAATTAAACAGGAAGACCAGTAATGCTTTAGGACTCACAGAGCCTTCCAGCGAGGAATGCTGGATTTTTTTTTTTTTAAGTCTAAAATAGAGACTTAGAGAAAGGGCAGAAATCCACTGATTATTCAGTAACCACTTGAACTGCAAATAGATAAGCAAATTGGTGGCTGGAAGAATATACCACAATAAGTTGAGTTATAAAATCAAAATTTAAGAAATTTGGAATGATATTTAAATCTTGCGTAAGACTCAATCTATCTTTTCCTCCTAGAAATTCCCTCCCAACCAACTCAAGTCATTGCCCTGAATTTGGAAAACAGGGAGAGCTGCTCTGAAAGCTGGGTGGGAAGCCCACTGCCACTGGGTACCAGTGAGCCCTCCACCTTTGCTGTCAGTATGCACAGATTTTGAACCCTGTCAAGCCAGGATATCACATAATTATGTCAAGCTGAAACGGACAAGAGGCTAAACACTTTGTTCTCTGCTTCCTAGAGAGAGGGGGGGGGAAAGGCTGGAATTGTTTCAGTCATCTTTCTCAGTGCCAATCTCTTTTTTAAAAGGATTCGAGTCTGAATAGCAGAGGTAAGAAATTAATGGCATTGGAAGGGGATGGAGGACATGTGGGAGGGAGACTTAACAGAAAATGCAGCCTTGGGAGTGTGCAACCTAAGACACTAGAATGACTGCCTTTTCTAACAGTTATTTAGATAAGGCTGATTTCCAATATAGAAACACATTTCCAGGGAGGATTGACCCCAGGTTGGCCTCCATTTTTTACACCTTGAGCCTACACTTTGATCATCCAAGGAAATCCAGATCTCTCATAGACTTCAGTGGAGGGATCTGTGCATTTACGTCAAAATAATTACGGCATTTACCTTAGCACTACATACACTCCACCACCACACCCCACAGTGCTGGAAAGAGAAGTAGGGCCCTAACTGGTTTGGCTCAGTGGATAGAGCCTTGGCCTGCGGACTGAAGGGTCCCAGGTTCGATTCCAGTCAAGGGCATGTACTTTGGTTGCGGGCACATTCTCAGTAGGGGAAGTGCAGGAGGCAGCTGATTGATGTTTCTCTCTCATCGATGTTTCTGACTCTCTATCCCTCTCCCTTCCGCTCTGTAAAAAATATCAATAAAATGCTAAAAAAAACAAAAAAAAGTAGGGAAGTACACAACTAGCCCAGATACACACATTCAAAGGGGATGCAGAAACATACATAAAATGGTCTCTTAGGTCCAATTTAAAGAGAATTTTATTCCATTATGTAGTCCACTTAGAGATGGGAGATCTGGGCATACCTTTTTTACAATTTCCCACAAGCTTCCTCTACCCATTTTCACTGGTGTGTGTGTGTGTGTGTGTGTGTGTGTGTGTGTGTGTGTGTGTGTGCGTGTGCGCATGGCTAACCCCTGTATATCAGAAGAAAAACCTCTTTCTCCTTGGACCTCCAGTCTCTTCTTGCCCTCCCCCAGATCCCTCTGTCCTTTTCTCCCCTCTGCTCCTCCCTCCAGATCCCATTCTTCTGGTTCAGCTCTGTGAGCTCCCTGCTGAAGGGGCATCATCCTGGACAAGTCAGGGAGGGACAAGAGGAAGGAGACTGCACTTGGTCTGCCCTTAGAAAGCAGCATCTGCAAAATAAAAGAGCTTTCCTCAGTTCCCGGGGGGGGGGGGGGGTGTCAATCTGTGGGCAGTTCCTCTATGCTCTCTCCATCTGTCCCACTACTGTTATTACTGCTACTACTGATGACTGTCCTTATCATTCCTATTAGATCCATTCCAGTCACTGTGCCAAGTAATGTATTGTATTGTCTCCTTTAATTCTCACAGTTCCATATAAGCAGGTTCTGTTACTGTTCTTGTTATACATATGACGACATTGACGGTTAGAGGACTGAATTAACTTGCATGAGGCCAAACAGTTGATAAAGGGCAGAGGTATAATAAGAGGATTCTGAGTGAGTCTAAAACTGAGGCTTCCCATATGGTGTGGGAAGAGAAGCTGGTTGGGGTTAGCCTCTGCAGATAAGACGTGTGAAATTGTTTTGTCGTGGTTAGCTTAAAGGATAGCCAATTTCCCTGCTTAAAACACTTCCTTGTCCCCTATTGTGCTTCGATGACATCCAAACTCTTTCATCTCACTTACAAAGGCCTTCATGATTGGACCCCTGCTTCCTCTCCAGCCTCATCGCTCAACACTCCCTGCCCTGTCCTCTGTGATCTAGCTAAATCTGGGCAAAATCTTCCTAGCCATCCGTTCACTGGAGGGACTTGCTAAATTTTGCGGTTTTGTGTGTGTGTGCAGTGTAATTTCCAGCCCTCCAAACAGAATGTAAACTCCTAGAAAGCAAAGAACTTACTTGTCTTCAGTGAATAAACTCATCCATTGCTGCTCATTGCCACTGAGGGTGCAATGGGGTGAGGAACAAACATGCGATGAGCTACTCAGAGCTCTCTGAGTGACAGTCTGACACTCTCAGTGATGGAGGAAGTCACCTTTGCTAAGGCAGCACCTAAGAGAGGCCTTTAACCCAGACGTGGAAGACTCAGGAGGAACAAATCATGGAGACTTTTAGGAAGAATTGGAGTTGGTCAGTAAAAAACAGCAGTGGCTGGGGACAGGGCAGGGCTCCAGGCTGAGGAATGGCACACAGCAAACTGGAGGTCAGGAAGTGCATGGCTGGCTGCAGAAACTAAAGGAATTCTTGTGAGGCTGGAATTACCAGGGGAGACCTCTGGAGTGTGGAACAATGAGGCTGGAAAGGTAGGGAGGGGCAGAGCATGGAAGTTCTCAAGCCAGAGTCTGCCCAGTAGACAATGGGACAATTTTAATATTAAAATGTCATAAGCAGAGGAGTGACTCGACCAGGTCAGCCCTTTTGTTCTCTATTTCTTTTGCAGTTTTCTATAAGCTATTAAATACAAATCTCTGTGTAGACACGGGTGCTTAACAATGTAGCTAGATTTCTCAAGGAAGATTAAATTAGTAAATTTTTCCCTCAGCTCTAGGTAGAAAGAGGCCTGGAGGTTGCATCTGTCCCAGTGGAAGGGTCAAGAGAGGCTGCCAGAAGACGGGCATCTGCCCTCAGGTGAAAACAATTTGCCCCAGAGGTGAAAACAATCAGCCCTTTTGTGTTTAGGTTCAGTAAAGAAAGCTGCAGGAATCAAGGCAGGCCCTGAAGACACTGGGTAAAATAATGACCTTATGGTAGGTGGTCCTTAATCAACCTTTTCAGTAGGGGTGCAGAGGAGCAGGAAGAGATCTGGGCCCTAAGGAGGACAGTATATTAATAACAACCGACACTTGTATAGAACTGATTATATGCCAGCCACCGTCCTAAGGACCCTACATTAGTTCAGTTCATCATAACAGTGACCCTGTGGCAGAGGGACCTTCATTATCCCCATTCTCCAGATATAAGAACTGATGCACGAGGTTAAATAACTTGCCCAGGTCACCCAGCTGATGAGCAGGAATGCTGGGATTCAAGCCCTATACTTCCAGAGCCAACTATGCCCCTTAGACTCCCAGCCCAGGTTGTACTCTAGACAGCAGTTTCAAGGGAACTGGAGTCATTGCTACCCCTTCACTCCTCCCAACCCAGCCCTGGCATTAGTTCCCTGACATAACTGCAGTAGAAGAGTTCTAATTCCCTTCTAGAAGTGAGGCTGTGGTCCCAGCTCTGGGACATCCTTGGCTGGAGAAAAAGAAAAGCCTTTCCCAGTTTTATTGGTAAATAACTCACACCCCTCATCCCAGGTTCTCTTTCCAAATGTCACCTCCTCCTAGAAGCCTTCCCTGACTGCTTATCTAAAACACACAAACAGAGGACCCAGACTGAGAGGGCACAGGCCAGGCTGAGGGACCACCCCAAGTGCACAAATTTTTGTGCACCAGGCCTCTAGCATGCATATGTATGTATATATATACATATATATATCCAGCAACCAGAATGACCAGAATGACTGGAATGACTAGTGGCTATGACATGTATGCAGCAGCCAACCAGCCTGATCCAGGCCCCAATTGCACCCCCTCCCCGACCGTCCTGCCCCCAATCAGCCCCTAACACCTCAATCAGGGGTAGGTCTGGCTGGCCAACAGCCCATGGCCCCTCCCCCCTGCTGGCCCACCCCAGGGGGCCCCAATTTGGGTGGGCTGACCAGACCCCACCTGTGCACTAATTCATGCCCTGGTCCTCTAGTATATATATAAATGCCATAATGGCAGGGACTTGGTCTTTCACTATTGTAATCCTAGTTCCTAGAACATTGTCTGGCAACAAAAGGGGCCACTCAAGAAATATTTTTTAATTGATTATGTAACTGAAAGGCAAGTAAAACTATATTGATCAACTTCCCAGCCTCACCTCTGCTAGGACTGCTTTTCTCCATGGAAGCCTGAGTCTTCTCCCTTCTCACCTCTTTTTCTTCTACTTCCACTTCTACAAGCTCTGCTGAGCAAAAAAACAACCGCCCCAAAAATAAGCCATAAGCTTTTTGCAGTTCCTCCTACTTAATGTTCCTCCTCACCCTCTGTTCTGTGAGTCTGTGTGGCTTCCTCGGACTGGCTTCTTTCTCTGTAAGGACAGGAGAGCCATGTCTATCTCGGCTCTGACGGTTTCTGTGACAGCCTGCATATTGCGGTGAAGTGACCGCGAGCACTTGGCAGACTCTCCGTCCTCGCTCTGTGATTCCAGCACCACAATGTGGGACAATGAACTCTGTCATCCGTAGTCTGTCCGGCTCATTGTTAGGAGTTTTTCTGACACTATCACAGACATGGAGAGGACACAAATGAGTGCAAACCCTACGGGGATTGGAATTCTTCTGACCTTTGTGAGAACTCAAACTTGTGTGGGATCTGCCTGCAGGAAGACTCCATGTCTTATGTTGAAAGTAAGGCAACTGCCCTGGGCAGGAGTGGACTCTGCTTCCTCCCCCTGCTGCCCACTTCAAATCCAGCTCTCTGTCAGCTGCCTTCTCACTTTCACCCCAAACAAAATCACAGGAGGCAAAACAAGGTAAGAAAGGTTAGCCAGCTGGATTTTGGCCATAAAAGAAAATCCAGTGCAAAGTTCTAAAATAAGGGAGGCATACTTTTCAAATTGTCCTTGTTTTTCTCATTCTGGACTCTCCTACAACCAATTTTGCTCACTTAAAGTGGAAAAACAGCAGGGCGCATTATCTTCACGAAACTATGGAAACAAAAATGATGGTCCCTAGAAGAAAATCATCCCAACAGAAGAATCTAACTTGGAGATGTTTCTTCAAGAACAATCAACATCTGAGCATTTGGAAATCATAGCCAAGCCTGGGCCGGGTAGCTCAGTTGGTTAGAGCCGTGGTCGGCAAACCACGGCTCGCGGGCCACATGAGGCTCTTTGGCCCCTTCAGTGTGGCACTTCCACAAAATACCACGTGCGGGCACATACAGACAGTGCGATTGAAACTTCGTGGCCCATGCGAGAAGTTGGTATTTTGTGGACGAGCCAGTATTTTATGGAAGAGCCACACTCAAGGGTCCAAAGAGCCGCATGTGGCTTTCGAGCCACGGTTTGCCGACCACTGGTTAGAGCATTGTCCCCATATGCTAAGGTTGCAGGTTCAATCTCCAGGCAGGGCACATACAAGAAACAACCAACAAATGCACAAATAAGTAGAACAACAAATCTCTCTCTCTTCTCTCTCTCTCTCTCTCTCTCTCTCTCTCTCTCTCTCTCATCAATAAAAGTTTTTTTAAGAAATCATAGTTAATATTCAGCAACATGTCTGAATAATTACCTATAACACATGCAATTACTGGGTTTCCATAAATCACTGAACATTTTAGGTAAATAAAGTGTTAAGTTACATTTTCATTTCTACCTGAAATGTCTTAGGCCAGAATTAACTCATTTATTCCCTCAGATCATCACTTCAAATTCTTATTGTGTACTTGAAGAATATATTTTATTTGATTACCTATGTTTCAAAAGATATTCTTAAGTATTGAAGACATTTGGCCATGTTTCCTTTCCATTTTATTTTTCTTTATCCACAAAATTCACTTTTCTCCACAATAAACTTCTCCTCACCAACAATACTTACTGGTCACCACTGCATAGAGCAGCACGCTGAGCACCGCCACCTGGAATGCCAGCTCTTCAGGCCAGTGCGCCATGGGAGCTTCAGTGTGAAGTGCTGGGTTTACTTGGTTTGTGTCTCAAAATATCTTCTTTCAATTCATTGTATCACACGCCTGGATTGTTCCCAAAGTTTTAGCATGTTTCTAGTCTGGCATCCTTTTTCCATTTCTACAGCTTTTTAAAATAATGCAACAGGGACTACATTAAGAAACATTTAAACTGTCAACGTCCTTTTAAAATGTGTATCTTCAAAATGAAGTAAATGTTAAGTAATTATATTCATTCAAATCCAAAATATAGAAGTTTTTTCACATTACATCTTTGAAATATCAGCATTCCACAAAAATATTTTTGTTTGAGAACTTATACACCTGGGACTAATTTAGATATAGCAATAACTTTCAGCTTTTCTCCTAAACTCATAGCACTCTAGGCATGGAACTAGCAGCCTAGTTCCATGTCAAGACAAAACAGAATAATCATATTGCTCAATCTCAGATTTTTTTCATCCTGAATATCATTTGCCAGCAAGATGTGAAAAGGGAAAGGATGCAAACCATGCTGAGGGTTGCAATCTACCTTTCATTTTGCAACCAATTGATACAAATATATGATGTCTGATTCACCTGCCACCCTAATTTCTGGCACATACCCTATACCAGCTGCTCACTGCTGATTTTGGTAAGTGTATTGATGAACTTTGTATTCCCAGAGTTGAGGATTCAATATGGCACCAGCAGCAAAGGTATCTGGGAAATGCTGGACTCAACTCTCTGTAGCCTCAACTCTCTGTAGGCTTGACTGATTGGAATGCCACTGAAGATCAATGTCAAACCCCCAGAAAGGAGGTTAATGAATGTATAGAGTGTGCTAACTGCATGATATTATCTTTTAACTTAGAAATGCATTATTCTTTGTGATGGTCTCTGTGACTACCCACCTTAAGGTTTTACTCTTAACTTCCTATAAAAAGAGACTGTCCTGGGAGGGTATGGATTCTTCCTGGTCTGCCACACTGAGAGTAGTTGCTTTGTCCCTGTATATAAGTTTGTCCTATTACCGTAAAGCAGTTCTTTGGAATCGATCCTAAATTTAGACTTTTGGGGCTTTCCCCCAACAGGATATGCAGAAATATGAATGACTGCCTAACCACACTTTAGATATGACATCTTTAAAAATCTGATCGGTAAACTTTTAAAAGCTAATGGTGATTATAGACCAATCCTTTTGAAAATAAAATCATTTCGAGTTTTGGCAGGAGGGAGATATTTTAAATAAGGAAAACAAAAACTAAGGAAGATGACAAACAAAACAAGAGATTTTTGCTTGCTATGTTTAAAACAAGTTTGATTTTATCCTTTTGTACTACTTGAGATTCTTTTTTATCATAATCATGTATTACCAGGTTAAAAAATAATTAAAACATTTTAAATTGATCATTTGTCTTAATTGTTTTGTTCAAGGTAGCAAAATGGAGCACTTGTCAAAAATAGCCAATAAGAAGATGCTACTGGTGCAACCGAGGCCAGCACTGCCTTGGTTGTGAGATCTGTTTCCTTGGAAACCTCCCTTGGGACATCTTGTTACCCCCCTATTCTCCCAGGCACCCCACCCCCTCACAGTACTCAGTCTCCAGCCCAGATCTCCTTGTAACTCTCAGCTGTCAACTAATCCCTGTTAAGGTGCTCAATTTTTTAAATATATACACATAGTTTGAAAGCAATGGTTAACTTCAGAGCCCTCTCTAAATGGATATAGTGAGGGGTGTGGCCTGGTTGAGGAGGCTTGCAGGAGGAAGAGCAGAAGTTAGGGCAAAAGGCACCAGAGGAAAGGAGAAAACATCGGCAAATTCTAGAAACGTTTTTACCCGTCATTCCAAGACAGAGGGAAAGGGAAAGAAAAATAAAACTTTCATCTTTTTTTTTTTTGCACGTTCATAAATATTCTACATACCGTATTCTCTTTTGTCTCTTCATCTGTAACCGCGGTGAATTGTACACTTATGTGTTGTTCTTTTTGAGGTGCAGTTAAACTTTTAAGCTTAAGTGTAACAGAACTGATACATAGAAAGGCAAGAGTAAATATGACTTTAGAAGCCTACTTGTGACCAGGGAGCTCAATTTTTGTTTTGAAGCTTTACTAATATACCAGAGCATTGTAGATATTTTTTATATCTATTGTTTAAAATAGATGATTAAAATGGGGCAGGGAACTTTCTCTTTTTCCCTGCAAGAATGTTACATATTGTATAGATAACTGAGTGACATTTCATACCATGTATATATAAAGATGTTCTATAAGTGTGAGAAAGTATATGCTTTAATAGACTACTGTAATTATAAGATAATTTTAATTAAATATTTTTTGTAAATATAAAAAAAAACTCCTTAATCTCATATTGTGTGATTCAGAAGCATGGCAAGGAAAGTGAGTGGACTTCTTTGTGTGTCAAAATAGAACAGACAATAAATAGAATTTGTTTAATTAGTCAATAGCATGCTTTGTGTCAGTCTAGAAGTCAAGGCTACTAGATAGATAGATAGATAGATAGATAGATAGATAGATAGATAGGGCAAAGTCCCATACTAGAGAAGTTCATATGCTCATGTGGAAGTAGACACATAAATATATTATTGCAGTTCCACGGGATAAATGGCTAAAATGGAGGTATGTACAAAATGCCGTGGAATCCCCAAAAAGGTTGTGTCCTTGAAGGATTTTAAACAGGAAATCCATGTAGTCATAAATACCTCTCTGGCAGCACCATGGGAGAGTAGAAACCAGGAGACCAGAGGGGATGCTCTGACACAGCCCAGATCTGAGCAGATGAGGAGTGGGGTAGTGCAGGGGCAGTGGAAACAGGCAAAAAGGGAACCAATCCTCCCAGGAGTAAGTTATCTCAATAATAGGTCCGTTAGTGCTCACCCTAGATGGCAAAAAAAGTTTGTCAACCACTGGTGGCTAATCCCCCAAATGGAAGCATTTGTATTGGATGCCTGTCCTCATATATTGTTCGCCACTATTCTTAAAGGAAAATTCTGCTGAAGATGCTGTTATTCTTCAAGTGTGTAGTTGAAAAAGCATGAATGAAAAAAGTTATTTTAATACCCCCTTGTTTCTGAAGTCTCTGTTCTGACCTGTGGCCATAAACATGCTATAGTGTTCATTTAGAAACACTATTGGCTGATCATAACAGTGTTTTTACCTGCTGTCCTTAATGCTTAATAAGTCATCAGAATGGATTGAAAGGCGTCTCAGAAACAGAGTTTCTAGGTTCCACTTCCTGCTCCACCTCTAATGAAGTCTGAGATGTTAAACTACTCAGTTATCCCCTCTACGCCCTGGTTTTCCCATCGATGAAATAATCTAGGGTCCCTCGCAGCCCTAACCTGCTGTGTCATCCGGCACATCTACTTGCCTTTCTTCTCCTTTGCCTGGTGGAAATGGGCTGATGCAGTAAGTGTGCCCTCTGTCTGCTTACTTCCCTGCATCTACCATTGTGTGTAAGACTGTTAGTGAACTCTGTGTTCAAGAATGATTCATAGTTACTATTCATGAAACTCTTCAATAATTTAGCTATTATAACTTTAGAAAGGACAACACTTCATCATAAAAAAGTTAGTTAATATCTCCATTCTTCAAAATATTTTCTTTATGTCCATACATACTCTTACCAGTGTCAAAAGTAAAAAAAAAATTGTTTAATCAATCATACATCTAATTATTTACTGACTAATATTTAGATTTTGTTTTTAAAGGAAACAAAAGTAATCAAGACAATTAAAAATAATCATTTTTCAAATTACTATGGAAAGCAATGACTCAAATAACGCTGCCCACCCCTCAAAATGAATTTGCATGCAGGTCTACCTCATCTTATTGTACTTCAATGTATTGCTCTTCCCAGATATTACATTTTGTTTTTTGTGCTTTTTTATTTTTTATAAATTGAAGGTTAGTGGCACTCCTGGCATGAAGCAAGTCTCTTGGCACCATTTTTCCAATATGCTCAGACAATGTTTAGCATTTTTAGCAATAGAGTATTTTTTAGTTAAAGTATGTACATTTTTAAAAGAAATAATGCTATTTCACACTTAATAGACTCCCATATAGTGTAATCATAATTTTTATATGCACTGGGAAACTGAGAAATGCGTATGACTTGCTTTATTGCAATTATCCACTTTATTGTGGTGCTCTGGAACTCAACATGCAATATCTTCAAGATATGCCTGCATAAGAAAATTTGCTTTAACATGATAAAAAGCAAGAAGGATGCTGGTATTAACACATACCTCCCCTATTCAAACACACCAGGCTTTGTAAAGAAAATCTGTAGTACATGAACATTATTATTTCCCAAACTCCATCCCACGGCTTAGCAACATAATAGAAAGCTTTCCCCCTTTTCATTTATGTTTTCAGTGATGATTTTAAACTCCTTATCTACTTAAACTAACATGAAAATGCCAGGTTCCACTTTAGGCTTATAATCTTTATGTGAAATTAAACCAGAAGTTCTTCTTTTCCTTTATGGTATTTTGTTTCTCAGGTTTACTTCCTGTATCCAAAAAATTTTTAAAAAGCTAAATAAAAATTAAATCTCAACAATATTAGAGACATCCTTTTCCCCCTGTAACATAGTATTCACCAAGACTGTGGATTTTAGAGGAAATGTCCTATCATTTACTTTTTCCTGGGTTTTGGGTGAGCAATTACCTTCCACTCTATTTGTTTTGACTTCTCCTAATTCAGCTAAATAACCAGGAAACATGGAAATTATTTTTGAGTAATTAAATAGAACAATGAAGAGAATTTTTAAGCTTTCTGACTCCAATTCTTAATGTAGAAGGAACAGGGACTTGCAGGATCCAAAGTACATGAGGAGTTGTTTTTGGCTTAGAAATTACTGTTTTTATGCTGTAAATGATTCAATTTAACAACTTTCCTTCAATATTATCATTGAATTTAGATAAAGAGAGAAGGGGGAAATCACGGAGAACATGTACATGAACAACTGGGAATGTTGCCTCTGATTGTTTGAAATGTGACCTTTGTTCTCATAGAGAAAGCACCCCTTTTTTTTTAATTGGAAGGGATCCTGAAAGGACATACAGTAGAACTTTGGAAACCACTGGACCCAAAAATCTGATCAAGATCTGACATCAGTTTTCAGAAAGTACAGAGACAGAGGAGCAAGGTGAACAACCTGGGACACAATCAATAGCAAAACCCAAACTGTGAGAAACTCTACAGGAAAAGCCATCCAGTTTTTTAAGAGACGGAAAATAAATGGGAGAAGGCATTCATATTTTAAAAGACATTTAAGAGACATGCCAACGTTGCAATTTGAGTATCTTATTTTAGATCATGATTCAAATAAACCATAAAAATGTTGAGACACTTGTGAAAATTTGTACCCTCACTGGTTATTTTATTATTAAGGACTATTAGTTATTTTTGTGTGACCATGGTATTGACATTATTTAAAAGACAGAATTCTTGTCTTTCAGATTAATACCCTAGAATGACAAGATATGCTTCAAAGAATCTGGGGAAGAAGGAGTGTGTAGGCAGATAGGTATGTGTGATTCAAAAGGAGCCATGAATTAATAAAAAATGTTAAAACCAAATAAGAACATAAAAGTTCATTATTCTACTCCTTATTTTTGTATATGTTTGAAATTTTCAATAACAAAAAGTTTTAAAAAGGGATGGTCTTGGGAGGACGGTGAACAGCCCAGGTTCTCAAACACAAAGATTTGAAATCAAATGGAATAAGTGCATGCCTATACCTCCACCATTTCACTCCATGGTATTTAGACAACTGAAGTTCTGGGAGGCTGAATTACACTCTAAAAGGTTTTTAAACTCTCAATCTACTGCCTTCTAATATTTAAAAATTATTGACACCTATGAGAAATAACACAAGCTACATTTAATGAGGAAGTGGGAAGGTAAACTGACTGCAATGACTATAGATATCACTTTTTATGTTTTGTTGTTCTTATGAAATATCTAAGGCACATACAATAAATAGGTTTATAGGAATATTTCACACATAAACTACAATGTGTGTTGTTGAAAACTGGAAGTGATAAAAATACCTATCAGGGAAGAATGGTTTAAACAAAGTGTGGAGAATGCACTCAATGTTCAAATGTGAAAATGAATAAACTATACATAAATGTGTATAGTTTTCCAAAACATAATGTGGAACAGGAAAAAAAGCAAGTACTATAGAACAAAGCCAGTAGGATAGATGACAAAGACAAGAAAAGAAAAATTGAACTCTAAATACTGGGGAGGAAGTGCAAGTGGAAATAATACATAGGGTGTTCAAGTGTGCCCGTGATCTTTTCTTTCTAAAGCTGAGTGGTAGGTGCATGAATGTTTGTTATATTACCTGCCCTTTTTTGTATCCCTGAAAATCTATACTAATAAAAGGGTAATATGCTAATTAGACCGAATGTCTTCAGGACAAAACCACAGTGGCAGGGGCCAAGGCAGAGGCAGTTAGGGGAGGGCAGTTAGAGGCGATCAGACTGGCAGGAGAAGGCAGTTAGGGGACCATCAGGCCAGCAGTGGGGGAAGTTAGGAGGCCATCAAGCCGGCAGACAGAGGTGGTTAGGGGCGATCAGGCAGGCAGGCAGGCGAGTGGTTAGGAACCAGCGGTCCCAAATTGTGAGAGGGATGTCTGACTGCCGGGATCGGGCCTAAACTGGCAGTTGGACATCCCCTGAGGGTTCCTGTATTGGAGAGGGTGCAGGCCGGGCTGAGGGGACCCCCCTCCCCAACCCCCTCCCCCCCCTACACAAATTTCGTGCACTAGGCCTCTAGTTTAATAATAAGACAAAAGAAAAAAATGAACAAAATGCCTATTAGCCAGTTCCAGTGATGGACCTGGGTGGCAGGAAAGATGCTGCTGCCAGCCAGCTTGTCACTCATTCTTTCACTCATCAGATAGAGTTTATCTTATTTTTTAGAGTGTTAGTGATATTTTAAAAATTGAAAGCAGTTTTCTGGGAGGCAAAACTCCATTTTCAGAGTAACACAACTTCCCTGGACTTTTTTTTTTTTTAAATATATTTTATTGATTTTTCACAGAGAGGAAGGGAGAGAGATAGAAAGTTAGAAACATCGATGAGAGAGAAACATCAATCAGCTGCCTCCTGCACATCTCCTACTGGGGATATGCCCGCAACCCAGGTACATGCCCTTGACCTGAATCGAACCTGGGACCTTTCAGTCTGCAGGCCGACGCTCTATCCACTGAGCCAAACCGGTTTTGGCTCCCTGGACTTTTTTATTTTATGTGTAGAAAAAGTAGTAAAGAACCTGTGAGGGGATTAATCTACTCATCTAAATTTTAAGATCTGGAGAGAAAATATTAGCAGAATGCCTTCAGAATCTCAGATGTGCGGTATTAAAGATAAATGCCCAAGGAAGTATGTTTAGACAATATCTCTATTTACTTTTAAAGGATTTGAAAAAAAAGAGATTTAGAATCTTAGCTGGTACCTAGTTAGAACTCAGGTTTTCTTCTCAACCCCTGTTCTAAGAAGATTATAAGTTTCTGATGAGTGTCCCAGAGAGCAATTCTGAAAACTGACCAAAAAGATAGTGTAGCAGCGCCATCTATTGAGCCTGCAATAACTTTACACAGAAACTTGGGAAGTGTCCCAAGGTAAAGAAAAGGTAGGCTGAAGTGAAGTATAACGCATAAAAGCACAACGCCTCAGAAAACGTCTATAAATGACATATTTATTTTATACTTTAACACTAATAAAGTAGTAAAGTGGAACATGTAACAGCAATGCTGTCAAAGTATTTCAAACGGTGAGGTTTTGTTTTGTTATTTACAAATTACTGTACTATTACATTAAGATGTCTGATTTCTGAATGGTGTGGCAGGTGCTAGGGCAGTGGTTCTCAACCCTGGCTGCACATTAGAGTCACATGGGAATCTTTTTAGAATCCTGATTTCTGGGCCTCATCCTCCAGAAATTCTGTTTCTTTGTTACTAATGTTGTGGTCCCAACCCATAACAAAGAAACAGAATTTCCGGAGGATGAGGCCCAGAAATCAGGATTTTAAAAAGATTCCCAGGTGATTCTAATGTGCAGCCAAGGTTGAGAACCACTGTGCTAGGGAGAGGTGTGCTGGGAAAGACTTACCAATAACAATCAGCCTCGGGGGAGAGGGGCAGGGAGGAGCCCTGGGTGTTAAGGTTCGCCTAGTTCTCTGGTGTAATTTCTCCCAACGCGGCTGGTTTCAAGGTGGTGCCCTCTGAACAGCAAGCCGTTGGCTCCGGGAAGCTGCTGTAAGGCTCAGACTCCACCTCACCACCAGGTCCTGACTTGACCGCTAAGCGGGTATGGAAACGCAAATCTGTCACTTCTCCAGACGTTAATTTTTCCATGTCTGAAAAGGATGGCAAATCACCCTAAGATGTTTTTCAGCTTAAATTATAAAATTCTAAAGCAAGGGAAGTTTGCTCAGTAAATGAAGACTGGGAGAGCAGCAGCAGCACTTGAAGTTAAGGGCTCTGTGAGGTTACCTCCTCCCTGGTGCCTGAGCCATGTTTGGAAAGTTTTCTTGTCTCTGTGGAGAGGGTAGCAGAGGCTGTTCTATTTTCTCCCATTCTATGGATTGTCTTTTCACTCTTTGGACAGTGTCTTTGCCCAAAAGAATAGCACATATTTTTGATACCTTAACAAACAATATGTGGACCACAACCAGTTCCAACTACATTGTTATGCCATAGGGCAGTGGTTCTCAACCTTTGGGTCGCGACCCCTTTGGGGGTCGAATGACCCTTTCACAGGAGTCGCCTAAGACCATCGGAAAACACATATATAATTACATATTGTTTTAGTGATTAATCACTATGCTTTAATTATGTTCAATTTGTAACAATGAAATTGGGGATCACCACAACATGAGGAACTGTATTAAAGGGTCGCGGCATTAGGAAGGTTGAGAACCACTGCCATAGGGTTTTTGATTTAATAAGAATACTAGAGGCCCGGTGCACAAAAATTTGTGCACTGGCAGGGGGAGAGGGGGTCCCTCAGCCTGGCCTGTGCCCGCTCACAGTCTGGGACCCCTCGGGAGATAACGACCTGCTGGCTTAGGCCCACTCCCAGGTGGCAGAGGGCAGGCCCAATCCCTAGGTGCCTGCCCCACAGCCCCTGGTCGGGCTCAGAGCAGGGCCGATTGGGGAGTTGGGGTGCTGCCCCCTGTCATGCACAGAGCAGGGCAGATTGGGAAATTGTGATGCCACCCTCAGTCACGCTCAGGGTAGGGTCAATTGGGGGGTTGGGGCGCTGCCCCCTGTCACACTCAAGGCAGGGTCGATGGGGAGGTTGCGGTGCCACCCCCTGTCATGCACAGAGCAGGGCGGATCAGGGAGTTGTGGTGCCACCCCTGTCACATACAGAGCCGGCCGATCAGGGGGTTGGGGCGCTGCCCCCTGTCACACACAGAGCAGGGCCCATCAGGGGGGTTGGGCGCTGCCCCCTGTCACACTGATCCCAGTGCCGGGAGGCCTCGAGGCTCCGCTGATCCTGGTGCTGGGAGGCATATTACCCTTTTACTATATAGGATAGAGGCCTGGTGCATGGGTGGGGCTGGCTGGTTTGCCCTGAAGGGTGTCCTGGATCGGGGTGGGGGTCCCCAGTGGGGTGCCTGGCCAGTCTGGGTGAGGGGCTGAGGGCTGTTTTCAGGCTGGCGGGTGACTGAAGCTCCCAACTGCTCCTTTTTTCCTTTTTGTTTTTATTCTTGGATTTATGGCTGTCACTGGAGCTGAGAGCCAGCTTTAGCTGTGAGACCTCACTGCTGAAAGCAGGTTTCTGGCTTTGTTTACTTTCTGTATTTGAAACTTTGTTGCGACTCCAGCTCTGAGGTCCTGGCTGACTGAAAACAGGTTTCTGGGGTTTTGTTTAGCTTCTATATTTGTAACAATGTTTCTTAGCAGCTCAGAGCCCAGCAGCGGCAGGCGGGGAATGTTGGAGTCCTCCGTCACTGAAGCAAGCAAGCCTCCTGTTCGTGTCAGTAGTCTGGCTGCCAGCCGCCATCTTGGCTGGCAGTTAATTTGCATATCGCCCTGATTAGCCAATGGGAAGGGTAGCAGATGTACAGCTAATTACCATGTTTCTCTTTTATTAGATAGGGTTGTTTTTACATGCTCAAGAGAGAAAATGGTGGACAAACAGGCAGACCTGTTATGCATCTCCTCCCAGAGCCAGACTGGAAATACAACTAAATTGGAGAACATTCCATTCACATGGAACTACCAACTGAGGTCCAGCTGAAGAGGAGACATATCAAGGAAGGACAGAAAATACCTGGAGACTGGTAGGAAGGGTGAGATTGTGAGAGGAGTTGGCCCAGCTCCCAGGAGTGGCAGGCCAGCAGGCGGAGAGTGAGGAGGGAGCACTGGGCTATGGGAGGGTCTGTTCCCTCAGAAGGTAGAGGCCCACAACCCAGGCCTGGCTCCACAGCCCAGAGCACCAAAGCCAAGACCAGCAACCCACATAACATCTGGCATGAAAGGTGGCAGAGCTGCTGGCCATAGAAAAGTCTGGAGCAGGTAGACCGGAGCTGGTTAGAGACACAGACTGGAGGTGCCCAAGGAGAGGATGGGGTGGGAAGCATTGCAGGGAGACATGGAAAAGCAGCAGCCAGAAGTACTAGGTCATAGGCTCCCAAACCAAAACAGCCATTTTTCCTGAGAGGAGCGAGCCGCTCCCATAGCCTCAGGGTAGGAAAAGGAAAAAAAACCACAAAAAACCTACCCTAGGTGATACAGCCAGCCCCACCCACAGGAGCCCTGCCGGCCACACCCTGCATTTTGACCTTTTCAGAGGAAACAAAAGCAGAGGCCAAGCCTTAGGGTTTGAACAGTCTCAGGAGCAGCAATGACTAGGATGGGGGAGTGGCCATCTATCCCAATATCCTGGGAACCATACTGGTGTTTTCCCTGCACAGGAGAGCTAATAAAAACTCCAGGATTACAGCCAGCCCAATGGGTCTCCATACAAGGATCTCTGTCCAGCTGAGGGCAGAGTAATATTTTGGGCCACTCGCAGAGGAGTAGCTCTGCAGCAGAAAACATACTCATTACATTCCCTGAAAGCGAACTAGGAGCTCTATCACTTACAACTCTTTCAGAAACAGACTTTTGAGTGACAGCTGGCTACCAGGCAAAGGTGGCAGAAGTGGAGCCCGGGGAACCTGGGAAAGGTTGCTGACCCTGCCTGGGCCCCATGCTGCTAACAAACCTACGTTAGGGGGCAGATTGGCCCCTCCTGCTGTAGCCAAGGCCTGTGGAGACTGATACAAATGGTGGCTTGGTGGATCACTTGGAACTTCAAACTTTGCAGAAAACCAAAGGAGAACTGTTCCTGACAGTGGTTAGCACCTAAGTGCCTCACAGGAAACCCAGAATTGGCAGACAGAGCAGAAGAGTGGGATCCAAAAGGAACTCCCATGCGGTGCCAAACTCTGCTGAAATTAATACCACTTCACTTGTCTTTTCTCCTTTTTTTCTTTTCTCTTTTTCTTACCTTTTTTATTCTCTTACCCTTTTTATTTTTCTCTTTTCTTTCTTTATTCCCTTTTTAAAATGTATCTTCTCTCTCTTTCTCTTTATTGATTTATTATTCTAGTCTCTGTTGTTTCATTCATATAACTAATTTTACTCTTCCCTTTTCCTACTTAATTTTTTTTTCACTTCTGCATTTTTTTTTGTCTCTCTCTTTTCTTTTTCTCCTGCATTTTCATCTTTTTTACTTTTCTTATTTGAGGTCTGTCTACTTTCTCCACTATTATCCTTTATAATTTTTTTTCTTCTTTTCTCTTCTTTGTTTTGTTTTCTTTTCAACCTTCTTTATTTTAAACTTATTCCCCTAATTATTTATTCCTATTTTCTTTATTTCAGCTCTGCATGTACATATCCCTTCCTCCCCCTTTTCTGTTGTTTTTTGTTAGTGCTTTTTGGTCTCTTTATTTTGTTTTCTCCTTGTATTTATTTATTTATTTACTTACTTATTTATATCATTCTTGCTCTCTTTCCACTTTGCTAATTCTCTCTTCTCTGGTAGTTCCTTTTGTTGGTTCTGTGGCGGGGCGGGGGGGGGGGGGGTGGGGGAGGGCGGAAGGGGCGCGGGGGAGTATTGTGTATATTCTTGTTTTGTTTCTTTTGTGTCATGGTTTGTTGTGTTGTATTTTGTTCTGTTCAGTCAACACCTCCACAGCTCACATGACATGGTTGTGGGTGAGCCACATAGTCAGCTAGCCTGAAAGGAAACCTTATCCACAAACAGGATAATAACATTCAAGATCCATCCATGAACAAGACAATAATATACAACTACAACAGGAGAACACAAATAACTCAAGTAAGGGGCTTTCCTAGAGCACCCCGCTCAGGAGATCTAAGAGACTACATCACTGGGTCCCACAAAACACCTGCTACATACAACCACCCCACAAAGTCTGGGAGGCATAGCAGTTTGATCCAATACATAGAAACAAAAATGAAGGGACAGCAACAATGGGGAGGCAAAGAAACAACCCTCCAATGAAAGAAAAGGAGGAATCGCCAGAAAATGAACTGAATGTAATGAAGGCAAGCAATTTGTCAGATAAAGAATTCAGAATAATGCTATAAGGGTGCTCAAACAATTCAATGAGAACTACAAGCAACTTAATGAGAATTATAAGGGACTTAATGAGACCTACAACAACTTGAAAAGAGAGGTTGAAACATTAAATAAGGATCAATTGGAAATGGGGAATGGAATAGCTGAATAAAGAACACCCTGGAAGGATTCAATAATAGACTAGAAGAAGCTGAGGACTTAATCAGTGAATTAGAAAACAAGGTAGAAAAAAACACCCATTCAGAGCAGGAAATGGAAAAAAATTAAAAAGCAGGAGCAGAGACTAAGGGACCTTTTGGGTAATATAAAATGTAATTAGGAGGAGCAGATTTCTGAAAAAAGGAACAAAGAACCCGTTTGAGGAAATAATAACAGAAAATTTATCTCACCTGGTGAAGAAAAAGTCACTCAAGTTTAGGAAAGAGTCACAATAAAGATGAACCACAAAAGACCCTCACATAGGCAAATAATAATTCAAATGGCAAACATTAAAAACAAAGAAAGAATCTTAAAGGCTGCAAGAGAGAGACAGAAAGTTACCTACAAGGATCTCTCATTATACTATCAGCTGTTTTCTCAACAGAAACACATCAGGCCAGAAGGGAGTGGCATGAAGTAATGAAAACCAAGGAACTGAACTCAAGAATACTCTATCCAGCAAGGCTATCATTCAAAATTGAAGGTGAAATCAGAGCTTCATAGACAGAAGGGACTGATGTAGAAGAAGAAATAAAAAGAGATGGAGGAACACAGGCATAAAGAATAAAAATGGCAACAAACAAGTACCTATCAATAATAACCTTACATGTAAATGGCTTAAATGCTCCAATCAAAAGACTTAGGGTAACTGAATGGATAAGGAAACATAAGCCATATATATGCTGTGTAAAAAAGACCCACCTCAGAACAAAAGACACACAGAATGAAAGTGAAGGGATGGGGAAAAAATTTTCCAGGCAAATGGAAATGAAAAAAAAAAAAAGTTGGGGTAGCAATACTAATATCTGACAAAATATACTTCAAAGAGAACACCATAACAAGAAATAATGAAGGCCACTTCATAATACTAAAGGGATTGATACAGTAAGAGGATATAATTCTGGTAAACATATATGTACCCAATACAGAAACATCCAAATATATTTTTAAAATTCTGGAGAATTTTAAGGGAGAGATCAACAACAATACAATCATGGTTGGGGACTTTAACACCCCACTGACATCACTGGATAGATCTTCTAGATTAAAAAAATCAACAAGGAAATAGCATCCTAAAAAACACACTAGGGGAACAACCAAGATGACGGCATAGGTAAACACTTGTACTTGCTGCCTCTCACAACCACATCAAAACTACAACTAAAAGACAAAACAAATATCATCAAGAAGCATGGGAAAGCTAGCTGAGTGGAAGTTCTACAACTAGAAGGAAAGAAAAAAGTGCATTGAGACTGGTAGGAGGTGCAGAGGTGCAAAGGTGTGGAGGCGTGCGTGAAAAGGGCTGGCAACTGGGTGCACTGTTGTATTTTTAAATCGGGAGGGAGATACACACTCCCAACTGCTCTGAATTCCAGTTCCAGGCGAGACTCTGGGGACCCAGACTCATACGGGGAGAATCTGAACTGTCTGGCATCGGGCTGGAACACAAGGGCGGCTTTCTCTCAGAGGTGCTTGCAGCGCTCATTGTTTCTGCACAGGGCTGTGGGACACAGAGACCTGGGGACTTCTCCAGGGCAGGGCTGACTGGCAGCCATTGCTGTTTGATTATATCAATTGATGCAGAGAAAGCATTTGACAAAATCCATAACCCTTTTTGATTAAAAACTCTTAGCAAAGTGAGAATAGAGGGATCATACCTCAACATAATAAAATCCAACATCATACTCAATGGACAAAAAACTAAAATAATTTCTCCTAAGAACAGGAACAAGACAGGGATGCCCCACTTTCACCACTCTTGTTCAACATAGTACTGGAAGCGTTAGCCATAGAGATGAGACAAGGAGAAAAAAAAATAAAAGGCATATAAATTGGAAAGGAGAGTGTAAAACTGTCATTATTCACAGATGACATGATATTACACATAGAAAACCCTACAGACTCCACCAAATACTACTAGATTTAATAAATGAATTTGGCAATGTAGCAGGATACAAAATTAACACCTAGAAATCTATGGCATTTTTATACACCTATAATGAACTCTTAGAAAGAGCAACTAAAATATAACCCAATTATCATTGCAACAAAAAAATTAAGATACTTAGGAATAAACTTAACCAAGGAAGTAAAAGACCTGTACTAGGAAAACTACAGGATGTTGAAAAAGAGATAGAGGACGATATACACAAGTGGAAGACTATACCATGTTCATGAATTGGGTAGAATTAACATCAAAATGTCCATACTACACAAAGCAATCTATAGATTCAATGCAATCCCTATTAAAATACCAACAGCATATTTTACAGACCTAGAACAAACTCTCCAAAAATGTATATGGAACCAAAAAAAAAGATTCCAAATAGCCTCAGCAATCTTGAGAAAGAAGAACAAAGTTAGAGGAATCACAATGCCTGATATCAAGTTATACTGCAATGTCACTGTACTCGAAACAGCCTGGTACTGGCACAAGAACAAGCATATACATCAATGGAACAGAACCCAGAACCCAGAAATTGACCCAAACCATGATGCTCAATTAATACATGACAAAGGAGGCAAGAACATACAATGGAGTCAAGACAGTCTCTTCAATAAATGGTGTTGGGAAAATTGGACAGGTACATGCAAAAAAATGAAACTAGACCACCAACTTATACCATACACAAGAATAAATCAAAATAGATAAAAGACTTAAATGTAGGTCATGAAACAATAAAAATCTTAGAAGAAACCATATGCAGCAAAATCTCGGACATCTCTCATAGCAATATGTTTACTGATAACAGCTACTAAAGCAAAGAAAACTAAGGAGAAAATAAACAAATGGACTGCATCAAAATAAAAAGCTTCTGCACAGCAAAATAAACCATCATCAAAATTAATAAGAGAACCCACTGCATGAGAGAACATATTTGCCAATGATACAACCAATAAAATATTAATATCATATATATATATGGAACGCACACAACTTAACCAGAGGAAGAAAAACAATCCAGTTAAATAGACATTTTTCTGAAGTGGACATACTGATGGCCAAGAGACATATGAAAAAATGCTCTAAGTCACTGATCATTTTAGAGATGCAAATCAAAATGACAATGAGGTATCACCTCATACCTGTCAGAATGGCTACCATCAACAAGTCAACAAATGACAAGTGCTGGAGAGGATGTGGAGAAAGGGGAACCCTAGTACACTGCTGGTGGGAATGCAGACTGGTGCGGCCACTATGGAAAACAGTATGGAGTTCCCTCAAAAAACTAAAAATGGAACTCCCATTTGACCCAGTGATCCCACTTTTAGGACTATATCCTAAGAAACCAGAAACACCAATCAGAAAGGATATATGCACCCTTATGTTCATAGCAGCACAATTTACAATAGCTAAGATTTGGAAATAGCCCATGTGCCCATCAGCAGCTGAATGGATAAAAAAAACTGTGGTACATCTACACAATGGAATACTACGCAGCTGTGAAAAAAAAGAAAGAAAGAGAGAAAGAAAGAAAGAAAGAAAGAGAGAGAGAGAGAAAGGAAGAAAAGAAGAAAGAAAGAAAGAAAGAAAGAAAGAAAGAAAGAAAGAAAGAAAGAAAGAAAGAAAGAAAGAAAGAAAGAAAGAAAGAAAGAAAGAAAGAAAGAAAGAAAGAAAGAAAGAAAGAAAGAAAGAAAGAAAGAAAGAAAGAAAGAAAGAAAGAACTCTTGCAACAGCATGGCTTGACCTGGAAAGTATTTGCAGACAGCAGCCCTGCCGCCTTTCAAGGCTGGGTGTTACTAGGGACTGCAGGTCCCATGCCTGATACTCCAGCCTGGGTTCAAGGACTTTATCTTCTGAGGGAACAAACTCTCCTGTAGTCAGGAGTTCCTTCCTCCCTCCCACCCCTGGGAGCCAAGTCAGCTCCTCTTGGGACCTCCCCTTCCTACTGGTCTCCATGTGTTTTCTGTGCTTCTTTGATTTAATTATTCTTCTCAGCTGGACTTCTGTAATACTTTCAACAATAAAGAAAAGAAAAGAATATTGTTTTAACCTCAATGCAATGCTATATCAAAATTGTATTTGTATTATTACCACAAAAATATTCGGTGTTGAATGTTTGAAAAAAAATCTATAGGAGCATTTTCTACCATGCCATACATTTCCCCTTTGATAGAATGAATTTTAAAGGCTTTACTTTGACTCCATGAATTAGAGATAAAAATCTAACTATTATTGAAGTGATTTTCTATTTGAGGCATCAATGGCACCGCCATAATGCTATTATCATTTCACTATTCAAAAAGTTTTTGTTCTGCTAATGGAGTGAGCACACTGACAGCTATCATTTCACATTTTGTTTATTTTTAAATTCAAAATTTAAAAATTAACAAAATTAATTTGCAATGGTCATTTGATATTAATATAAAGTCATGCTTTGTGGAGTAAAATGTAAACCTTTTGTGGCTGCTTACAGCCCTCCTGAAGTACCTACCGCTTTAATATGTATGCAGACATTTCTTCAGTCCATTTGTGTCTGTGATGAGTGATATCACCCTGTGATGGGTTGGTGATGTCAACAAATATTTTGTGAAAATAATACATTTATCATCACCTTCCTTGAGAAGCTGAAACAATACTTAATTTTTTAAATTAAATATGCAATTCCATTCATTTGAGCTCATTGCTTCCAAGGAAATTTATTGTGAAATAAATAAGCATTACCAAGTAATGACATGAACAATTGTAGATTTACACCATACAATAGATAACAAAACCACCATAGTAAGAGCTTTTACACTACTCTCGATTCACTCTTTAACGGGCCATCTCAGCTTTTATTTTCTGCACTGTTTCAAATACTTCTTACCTATACTTTCTCAACTTTCCCACTGATCACACCAGCTGGCAGATTATGGGCTTCCTGCTTCCTGCTGGCCAATGGGTAGGGGCCACGGCACAGTTGGCTGTAAGAAAATAAATTTCTGTTGTTTTACCCCCCAGACTGTAGTATTTTGTTATGGCAGCCTGAGCAGACTAACACCCCGAGGAAGACCCTGGGGAAGCTCATTAAACCAGGAGGAGGTTCAGAGAGCTTCTGGGCTGATGAACACAGGGAGGTGCTGGAACAGTGTTACCCTGAAGAGGCTGTGAAAGCTCCGCACCCTTCCCCAGCCCTTACCCTATCCATCTCTTCCATTTGGCTGTTTCTGAGTTATACCCTTTTAGAATAAATCAGTGGTCTGCTAAGTAAAATGTTTCTCAGAGATCTGGGAGCCACTCAAGCAAATTAATGAATTCCAAGAAGAAGGTGGTTGGACCCTCCACTTTATCACCAGTTAGAAACACAGGTGACAACCTGAAGATGCAACTAACATCTGAAGGGATGAGGAGGGACAGACTTATAAGACTGAGTCCTTAACCTGTGAGATCTGACACTATCTTTAAGTAGACAGTGTCAGAATCAAGTCAACTTGTCGGACACCCAATTGGTGTCTGAGAATTGTTGGTGGGAGGGGAAATCCCCAGGTTGGAGTTGGGTGCAGAACCTTCTTTTGTCCTGTTGTTGGGGATAGTTTTTGTCAATATTATTTGGGGAAATTACAAGAAAAGGTTTGGGATGACAGCATGAATGGTCAAAACAACAATCATGTATTTTTTTGGTTTGTGTTTTCTTTTGTTGTTGTTGTTGTTGCCTATCCTTACCTGAGGATACTTTTTCCATCTATCTCTAGAGAGAGTGGAAGAGAGAGATAGAGAGAGAGAGAGAGAGAGGGAGAGAGAGAGAGAGAGAGAAACATCAATGTGAGAGTGATACATTGTTGGTTGCCTCCCGCACACAGGATCAAACCTGCAAACCAGGTATGTGCCCTTGATCAGGAATAGAACCTGTAACCCTTCAATGTGTGGGGTAACCACTGGCCTACACCAGCTTTGCTTTCTCTTATTCATAAATTACCATGGTGTGAGTGAATCAAATAGTTGTTTTGATTTCATATA
Source organism: Myotis daubentonii (assembly GCF_963259705.1). Taxonomy (NCBI): domain Eukaryota; kingdom Metazoa; phylum Chordata; class Mammalia; order Chiroptera; family Vespertilionidae; genus Myotis; species Myotis daubentonii. The sequence goes on from NC_081840.1 coordinate 95,860,723, forward strand.
AAAAGAGGTTAAAGTAAATATTGAATCATCTAACAACATAACTAATGCAATGCTATATTTATAATCCTATCTAATAAAAGAGAAACATGGTAATTGGTGTATGACCGCTACCCTTCCCATTGGCTAATCAGAGAGATATGCAAATTCACTGCCAGCCAAGATGGCCGCCGGCAGCCAGGCAGCTTTAAACTAACATGAGGCTTGCTTACTTCAGTGACTCCAACGTTCCCCGCCTGCCTTGCCGGCCTCTGAGCTTGCAGTTTAAGAAACATTGTAACAAATATAGAAGCTAAACAAAACCCCAGAAACCTGCTTTCAGCGAGCCCAGGATCTCAGAGCTGGAGTTGATACAGAGTTTCGATTATAGAACCGAAACAAACCAGATACCTTCTTTCAGCAGCAGAGGCCTCAGAGCTGGAGCCAGAGCTAAAGCTGGCCCAGAATAAAAAAAAAAAAAGAAAAAAAGGAGCAGTTGGGAGCTTCAGTCGGCCTGAAAATAGCCCTCAGCCACTCACCCAGACTGGCCAGGCACCCCAGTGGGGACCCCCACCCTGAAGGGTGTGTGACCAGCTGCAAACAGCCATCATCCCCTCACCCAGGCTGGCCAGGCAGCCCAGTGGGGACCCCCACCCTGATCTAGGACACCCTTCAGGGCAAACCAGCCAGCCCCCACACATGCACCAGGCCTCTATCCTATATAGTAAAAGGGTAATATGCCTCCCAGCACCGGGATCATTGGAGCCACGAGGCCTCCCAGCACCAGGATCAACATGACAGGGGGCAGCGCCCAAACCCCCTGATCGCCCTGCAGCTCTATGTGTGACAGGGGGCGGGGCCACAACCTCCCTATCCACCCTGCTCTGTTCATGACAGGGGAAGGCACCCAACCCCTGATCAGCCCTGCTCTGTGCCTGATAGGGGGGAGCTCCCCAACCCCCTGATCACCCTGCGGCTCTGTGTGTGACAGGGTGCAGCGCCCCAACCCCCCCACCCCCCATGGGCCCTGCTCTGTGTGTGATGGGGTAGAGCCATAACCTCCCCATCGGCCCTGCTCTGAGTGTGACAGGGGCGGCGCCCCAACCCCCTGATTGGCCCTGCTCTGTGGGTGATAGAGGGTGGCGCCCCAGCCCCCTGATCTGCCCTGCCCTGAGTGTGACAGGGGGCGGTGCCCCAACTCCCCTATCAGCCCTACTCTGTGAGTGACAGGGGGGAGCTCCTCAACCCCCGATCAACCCTGCTCTGTGCATGACAGGGGGGAGCTCCCCAACCCCCTGATTGGCCCTGCTCTGTGTGTGACAGGGTACAGAGCCCCAACCCCCCTGATGGGCCCTGCTCTGTGCATGACATGGGGTGGCGCCGCAACCTCCCCATCGACCCTGCCTTGAGTGTGACAGGGGGCGGTGCCCCAACCCCCCAATCGGCCCTACCCTGAGCATGACTGAGGGTGGCATCGCAACCTCCCAATCTGCCCTGCTCTGTGCATGACAGGGGAAGGCGCCCCAACTCCCCAATCGGCCCTGCTCTAAACTCGAGCAGGGGCTGCACCTAGGGATTAGGCCTGCCCTCTGCCACCTGGGAGCAGGCCTAAGCCAACAGGTCGTTATCTCCCGAGGGGTCCCAGACTGTGAGAGGGCACAGGCAGGGCTGAGGGACCCCCCCCCCCCGAGTGCACAAATTTTTGTGCACCGGGCCTCTAGTCTATATAATAAAGAGCCAGGGTCGTAACGACCTTTACGACCAAAGGCTCGACCAGACCGGAAGTCAGTGCTGGTTTGCGTGGCTGCGGGTCATCCGTGCTGGGCGGGAGTCAGTCCCAGGTCCCAGCCACACCAGGCGGGAGCCAGTCCCAGGTGGGAGTCAGTTCTGGTCCCAGCTGCACCAGGTGGGAGTCAGTCTAGGTCATGTAAGTGGAAACTAAAAAATAGAAACAAGGCAGACCTATCCCTCCACATGGGGAGATATTGGCAGAAGAATAGCAGGGAGCCAGAACTCCCACCATCTCATAACAATAGTGAATACACATCCCACTCCCCTAACATACAAACCTTGGGCTAAGTGGGGAACCTGGACTTCTACTCTCTTCCTGATATAATGAGGTGGCATCTCACCCTTCCCTTACCAGAGCAGTATCAAAGCAAATCCAGATGAAACCGGGTTGAAAAAGATCCAGAGTTTCATAATGCTCCAAATTTCTAGATTTCAATTATCAAACAAAGAAGCAGAAAGATCTAAAACTGAATAAAAAAGATAATAGACACTGACACTGAGATAGTAGAGATGACAGAGTTATTTGATAGTAAGTTTAAAGCAGCCATCAAAACAATCTTTACATGAGTGCTTTTGAACATCCTTAAATGGGGAAAAAAGAAAGTGATGGCAAGTAAATAGAAAGTCTCAGCAAAGAAAATGAAGCTATAAAGAAGCAAATGAAAATTATAGTTCAGAAGAATATAACAACTGAAATAAATAACTCAGTGAGTAGGCTCAAAGCAGAATGGATGGAACAGAGGAAACAGGGAACTAGAAAATATAACAATAAAAATATCCAATGAGAATAAGGAGAACATGGGCTTGAAAACAACAGGAAAAGATCAGAACCACAGGAACCAGTGGAGTCATAACAACAACAAAAATAAATAAATAAAACTGTAACATTTGGATTCCAGGAAGAAATTAAAGGAGATGGAGCTGAAAGAGTACTTGAAGAAATAATGGCTGAAAACTCTTCCAATTGGTCAAAAGACAGAAATCTTCAATTTTAAGAAGGTGAGCAAATACAAAATGATATCAACACCCACATCATAGTCAAACTTCGGAAAAATAAAAACAAAGAAAAAAATCTTGAAAGTTCTGAATAACAAACAACACTTTATCTAAAGGAAAAAGTAATTCTCATGACAATAGGTTTTCTATTAGAAACCATAAAGTCTAAAAATAAAAGAACTTCAACAGAGTCCTATTTCCAATGAAAATATCCTTCATCACTATAGGGAAAATCAAGGCATCTCAGGAAAGAGAAAACACAAATGTAAACAAGAATTGATAAAGAATAATATCCAAATCTTAAAAAATATACGAAATATATTCAATATCATCTCTCCAGGTAAACTCAAATTTACTCTTCCATTACCAGGATAGCTAAAATTAAATAGGTTTATAATATTAATTATTGGCAAGTATCTGCAGGATCTAGACCTCTCATTCACTGCAGGTGGTTGTATAACTTGGATAAAAGGATGCAAAACTCTATTAACTAAAACTAAACATATGCCTACAGTGTGAGTCATTAAATTTACTGCTTTTATATATCCAAAAGACATGAGCATAAAGGTCCTCAAAATCATACGTGAAAGGATGTTTAGCGTACCTTTATTCATAATATTTTTAAATTAGAAACAACTTACAAATCTGTCTACAGGAAAATGGAAGAATGGTGGTAAATTCAAATAATAGAATACTACACACCTACAAAAAAGGAATAAAATCCTGATATGAAGAACAATATGGGTTAATTTCATATATATTATGTTGAGCAAAAGAAGTGAGACACATATGAGAATCATATAAATCCACTGATATGAATTTCATGAACTGATTATAAAGGTCAGAAAATTAAGAAATTCTGAGGGTAGTAGTCAGAAAGGGGGATGAAAGAAACTTCTAAAATCCTGAAAAATATTCTACATCTTATATTGGGTGTTACATATGTAAACAAGTTTGATCTCTACATTTACGTTTCATGCACAGGTGGAGTTAAATATGTGTTTTCTAGCACTGAAAGTCGCTTATTATTTGAGCTTGGGTTCCTCAACTTTCAGAGTCCATGCTAATCTTCATTATGTCATATTACCACCTGAAGATAAATAGTGCCATCAAGATCTAATTCTACAGTTCAGTAACCCTGAAAAAATGAAAGAGGATTTATCCTGATTAAGAACTCTGAAGAAATCATACTAACAATTCCATATAACTCACCAAATATTCTTCATAAAATATCATCTCAAATGGAGTACCATTTATGATTCAATAATTGGAATTTAAGAGGAAGTAAGAGTAGGTCTTTTGTTATTCTCATAATTTGTGGACTCAGTAGTAATACTGATAAACTATTGAAAAAGTAGGTGTTTACTTTTTCTACAAATATTTAAATTGCTTGGGTAATACCAAAAGACTGTAAATTTTTAGCCTAAACATACTTTAATATATTTTTTATTGTTAATTTTAGAGAGGGAGGGAGAGGGAGAGAGATAGAAACATCAATGATGAGAGAGAATCATTGATTGGCTTTCTCCTGTATACCCCACGCTGGGGATCTAACCTGCAACTCGGGCATGTGCCCTGACCAGGAATCGAACTGTGACTTCCTGGTTCATAGGTTGATGCTCAACCACTGAGAAACACCAGCCAGGCAGACTAACCATACTTTAAAATGTGACTGTCATATATTGGGAAATGAGACATTAAAGTAATATGCAATCCTATATAATAAAAGGCTAATATATAAATTGACCAAGCAGTGGAACAACCGGTCACTATGACACACACTGACCACCAGGGGGCAGACGCTCAATGCAGGAGCTTCCCCTGGTGGTCAGTGCACTCCCACAGGGGAAATGCCGCTCAGCCAGAAGCTCTGAGCCAGGCTCACTGCTGGCAAGTGCAGTGGTGGTGGCAGGAGCCTCTCCCATGGGGAGTGGGCTTAAGCCATCAGTTGAACATCATTGAGGGCTCCTGGACTGTGAGAGGGCACAGGCTGGGCTGAGGATCACCCTCCTCCCGAGTGCATGAATTTCATGCACCGGGCCTCTAGTTAAATTATAAAATTAAAAATGGAGTAAGTTACTGGTAAGAGGAAAATCCATGCTTTAATTTAGAAAATAAAAGAAAATTTCCTATAATAAAAACAGTGTTTTAAGGAACATGCTGAATTCATTGGAATTAAAAAAACATGTTTGGAGTTTTATAGTTTCCCAAAGATGGAGCCTACAATTCTAGCATAGGTGCTATACTCTTTCTTAATATTTAGATGCCAAAAAAAGAGAAAGGATCAGCAGTTACTTCCCTTCCAACTGGAATAAGAAATCATTCTCTAAAATTAACAAGTAAGTTTGCTAGCAATAGACTCTCCAAAGAAAATAAAGATGGTTTATTTAAGGAGGCCATCAAAACAAAAGGATCCATTCAGGAGAAATCAGCATGAATTTCAGCAACTACTGAAACTATTAGCCAAGTCCAGCAGGAAGTATAAACAATATTTTTCATTTCAGAGAAGTAAATCATATCCCAATGATTATTCATCAAAACACAAAGCCAGGCAACTCTTCAATATTTTGTTTTATAGAGGATAGCATAAGGGGAATTCCACTTAGAAACCTAGCCAGCAGACCAAGTAACACAGGTCCTGGAAGTTCAAGTACATGTTTTAAACCATTGCAGGAATAATTTGGGATAATAAAGGAAGTTTATGCACCTGGAAAAGACTAAATAGACCTGGAGAACATAATAATCCTATCCCATAATGATCCGAAATTCCTTAAATTTGGTTTACTCAAGAACCCTGTCAACTTACAATGGAGCAGGGCTAGGTGTACAGGGAAATCTAAGTCCACATCACCAGCCACTGAAAGAACTTGAGGACCAGAACATTGTCTAGTCTAATTCATCCCCAAGGACTCCCCTGGTGGGTGTAAATGTACCATCACTTTTTTAAAATTTCTTTATTGATTAAGGTATTACATATGTGTCCTTATCCCCCCATTACCCGCCCAGAACCCCCCACTCATGCCCTCACCCCCCCTGTTTGTGTACCATGACTTTTTTGTTCACTCATCTACTGATGGGCACTTGAGCTGTTTTTAAATCTTAGCTATTGTAAATTGTGCTGCTATGAACATGAGGGTTCATATAGTCTTTCTGACTGTGTTTTGGGGATTTTAGAATATATTCCAAGAAGTGGGATCTCTCTGGTTTATTTTTAATGTAACCTTTCTTATTCCTCCAGGACAATGGGAACTTTAGAAGACCAAACCCATGGTGGACAATGTACATTAAAATTTATTTTTTCAGCCCAGTCAAGAAGTAAGTTCTTTTTAAAAAGAAATAGAGGAAGACATAAACAAATGGAAGAATATACCGTGTTCATGAATTGGTAGAATCAACATCATTAAAATGTCCATACTACCCAAAGCAATTTATATTTTCAATGCAACCCCCATTAAAATCCCAACAGCATATTTCAAAGACCTAGAACAAACTCTCCAAAAATTCAACTGGAATTAAAAAAAAAGACCCTGAATAGCTGCAGCAATCCTGAGAAAGAAAAACAAAGTTGGAGGGATCTCAATACCAAGTATCAAGCTATACTACAAAGCCACTGTCCTCAAAACTGCCTGGTACTGGCACAAGAACAGACATATAGACCAATGAAACAGAACAGAGAACCCAGAAATCGACCCAAGCCATTATGCTCAAGTAATATTTGACAAAGGAGGTAAGAGCATACAATGGAGTCAAGAGACTCTCTTTAATAAATGGTGTTGAAATAATTGGACAGATACATGCAAAAAAATGAAACTAGACTACCAACTTACACCAAACACAAAAATAAATTCAAAATGGATAAAGGACTTAAATGTAAAAGGGGAAACCATAGAAATCTTAGAAGAAGCCATAGGCAGCAAAGTAGCAGACATTTGTCGTAGCAATATCGTTACTGAAACAGCTCCTAGGGCAGTGATGGCGAACCTATGACACGCATGTCAGAGGTGACACGCGAACTCATTTTTTTTGTTTGATTTTTCTTTGTTAAATGGCATTTAAATATAGAAAATAAATATCAAAAATATACATCTTTGTTTTACTATGGTTGCAAATATCAAAAAATTTCTATATGTGACATGGCACCAGAGTTAAGTTAGGGTTTTTCTAAATGCTGACACGCCGAGCTCAAAAGTATCGCCATCACTGTCCTAGGGCAATGGAAACTAAGGAGAAAATAAACAAATGGGACTACGTCAAAATAAAAAGCTTCTGCACAGCAAAAGAAACCATCAACAAAACAACAAGAAAGCCCACGTCATGGGAGACATATTTGCCAATGTTATCTCTGTTAAGGGTTTAATCTCCAAAATTTATAGGGAACTCATAACTTAACAAAAGGAATATAAGCAATCCAATAAAAACAAAACAGAAAAAATGGGCAAAGAGCCTAAATCAGTGATGGCAAACTTTTTGAGCTCGGCATGTCAGCATTTTGAAAAACCCTAACTTAACTCTGGTGCCACATCACATATAGAAATTTTTTGATATTTGCAACCATAGTAAAACAAAGATGTATATTTTTGATATTTATTTTCTATATTTAAATGCCATTTAACAAAGAAAAATCAACCAAAAAATGAGCTCACGTGTCACCTCTGACACGCGTGTCATAGGTTCACCATCACTGACCTAAATAGACACTTTTTGAAAGAGGACACACAGAAGGCTGAGAGACATATGAAAACATGCTCAAAATCACTAATCATACAAGAGATGAAAATCAAAATGACAATGCAGTACCATCTCACACCTGTCAGAATGCTTATCATCAACAAGTCAACAAACAACAAGTGCTGGCTAAGATGCAGAGAAAAAGGAACCCTCATGCACTGCTGGTGGGAATGCAGACTGGTGCAGCCACTGTGGAAAACAGTATGGCTTTTCCTCAAAAAATTAAAAATGAAACTTCCATTTGACCTAGTAATCCTACTTCCAGGAATATATCCCAAGAAATTAGAATCACCAATCAGAAAGGATATATGCACCCCTATGTTCATAGCAGCACAATTTACCATAGCTAAGATTTGGAAACAGCCTAAGTGCCCATCAGCAGATGAGTGAATTAGAAAACTGTGGTACATCCTGTTAACATAAAAAACCATTGAAACCTGTAAAGAATTTTTGTGAGTTTATTTGAGCCAAACTGTCGACATATGCCGGGAAGCAGAACCTCAATGAATTGAGATAGTGCTCCGGAGAATGGCAGGGTTACATCCGTATTTATACATGAAATTCCTTGGTGACAGATTTAAGGAGGTGGGATTAAGCGAAGCGGGGGAGGGGGGGGGAAAACCTCTATGATAGGATAAAAAGTAAAATGATGGACACATACTTAGGTGGGTGCAGGATCAATCAACATGATAATGAAGGAATTTGTAGTATCTGTCCTGGCACCCAGAACATTTGGTTATGCCCCAGGGGTTCCAGAAAAAGGGAAGTTACAAGTTACCCAGACACTTCAAAGGAATGTTATCTTAGAGGCAAAAAGGCAAATGGGCTCAGTAAGGATCAAAGTTGATCTTATCAGTGAAGATACCGGCCTAGGACATAACTGCCCACCATAACTGCTTTTAGTCAAAGTTTAATTTCAGACCATCCTTTGTGGTTATTTTAGGTCTCTGAGTCTGCTAGGCTGCCACGCAGGCCTTCCCTGAGCTTGTCAGGTCAGCGTGTGGCCCCTTTCGTCCACAATCCACACAATGGAATACTATGCTGCTGTAAAAAAATAAGGAATTCTTACCATTTTCAACAGCATGGATGGAAATGGGGAGCATTATGCTGAGTGAAATAAGCCAGTCAGAGAAAGATAAATATCACATGATCTCACTCATTTGTGGAATATAATGATCAACATAAACTGATGAACAAAAATAGAACCAGAGTCATAGAAGCATCTAACAGACTGTCCAACATATGAGGCAAGGCAGGGGGATGAGGGGGTAAGAGATCAACCAAAGGACTTGTATGCATGCATATAAGCAGAAACCATGGACACAGACAGTAGGGTGAGGGCATGTGCTGGGGGGTGGGAATGATGGGGGAGAGGTCAAAGGGGGGAAAAGGAGACATATGTAACACTTTAATTTTTTTAAAATATATTTTATTGATTTTTTACAGAGAGGAAGGGAGAGAGATAGAGAGTTAGAAACATCAATTAGAGAGAAACATCGATCAGCTGCCTCCTGCACACCTCCTACTGGGGATGTGCCCGCAACCCAGGTACATGCCCTTGACCGGAATCGAACCTGGGACCTTTCAGTCCGCAAGCTGACGCTATATCCACTGAGCCAAACCAGTTTCGGCAACACTTTAAACAATAAAGGATTAAAACACACACACACACACATACACAAAAGGAAAAATAAAAACCCTGCCCTTTTTTCCTTCCCCCTCCCTTTCTGCATTCTCTCACTAGGGAGTTTTTCAACCATTTGTTCTAAAGTATAGTTGGCCCTGGAAATACAATGGCTTGTTAATTACATGCTGGCTGAAAATTGCCCACACTGTTTGTTTTTGTTTTGGAATATAATGAACAAATTATAAGGGTTCTGAAAGGGTAACTAACAAGCCATTATCTTCCCCCTCCAAGGACACTTGAGAACAAATGGTTGAAAACCTCCTTAAGGAAAGAATGCAGAAAGGGAGGGGGAAGGGGGAAGGAAAATAGGGCAGTTTTACTCTGAGAAGCCAGCAGTCTCAAGGCTTGGCAAGATAGTTGCCAGGTGCTTCTCATGAGTTCTGGTAAGGCCACAACAAAGTAAAAAGGAACCTTGAGAATGAATCTGTAGCAAAATATTCAGCAAAGGAATTTTGAAACCTATTGACAGGAGGGTATATAACTCCTCGGACCCCCACCCAACTTGCTCTTCAGATCAGCTGAGAGCCCATCTATGCTTCATAAGCCAGATGTATAGGCTTTTTGCTTCGCTTTTTCAATAAAGGTGCATGTTTTAATAAACTGGCTTTCACAATGTAGTCAAGGTCTCTTGTATAAAGTCATTTATATGAGAAGACAAGGATCCAGGTTGGGGACAGCCCTCTCCCACTGACTCAGGGGCTGTCTGGTAACACCTCTCTGGTGATGGTGAGAGGTGCCTCTAACATGATATATGGCACCACTACTTTTTGCAGGGAACTTGCAAATTCAAATCAAATGCTGCACAGTCAGGCAACTTCTAAGCAATTTCAAATAAATACAATCATAATTCATCTCTAGTCAAACTGTGAGATTTTCATTAGAGCAACAGGAAGAGATATAGAAGGAAAGAACATTTCTAACTTCCGTTGTTCTGCAGACACTCCCACATAGGCAGTAATTTCCCCCCCACAGTTACTGAGTGGAAGTCTGCTGATTGGAACACAGGAAAGGTAAGCCATATTCTTTTATTCCAATAAAGGAGAAGTGTGTTTATTTAATTCTTACATAACTCTGCACAGATGATGTGCAAGTACACTTGTTTGTGTGATTTAGCAGAATTTGTACTTTCCTAGCCTCCCACCCAAGTAATTGGAAAACATCCACCTGATGAGAGAATGCACATGGGGGTCCTAGCTCTCCTCTTGGCATTGAGATGGCTTGCAGGTTGAGGAGGTACTGTGCAAAGTATTCGACTTGCTTCTAAATAGGTTTTTGCAGAATTGGGAAGGGGGAGTTCTGAAACTATTTATACAAGCCTCGATGTTGCTGTAAAGGAGTTGGGGAACCTTTTTTCTACCAAAGGCCATTTGGATATTTATAACATCAGTAGAGACCCGGTGAATGAATTCCTGCATTGGTGGGGTCACTTGGCCTAGCCGGCAATCGCGACTCATCAGGGCAGCGGGAGGTTGGTGGGGTGGGGGAGCACAGGAGGTTCTGATCGGGGCCATTGGGGCCGGCCGGCTGGGGGGAGGGCTGCAGGAGGTTGGCTGTGGAAGCACACTGACCACCAGGGGGCAGCTCCTGCATTGAGCGCCTGCCCCCTGGTGGTCAATGAGCATCATAGAGACCAATCACTGGTCGTTCGGTCACTAAGGCTTTTATATATATATAGACTAGAGGCCCGATGCATGAAATTTCTGCAAGGGGCTCGGCCATCGCAGCCCCTGTTGACCCTCGCAGCCCTCGTAGCCTTGTCTGGAAGGTCGTCTGGATGGTCGTTCTGCTGTTTGGTCTAATTAGCATGTCAGCTCTTTATTATAAAGGACTAGAAGCCAAGTGCACAAAAATTTGTGCACTGGCAGGGGCGGGGGGTCCCTCAGCCCAACCTGAGCCCTTTCACAGTCTGGGACTCCTCTGGAGATAACCACCTGCTGGCTTAGGCCTGCTCCCCTGGTGGCAGATGGCATGCCCGATCCTGCAGTGCCTGCCCTGTCTCCCCCGGTCGCAGATGGCAGGCCCGGATCCCGCGTTAGGAGGGCTGTGGCTGGGGATCACGCTGCCGCCTGCCCCGCCCACCCCACCCCACACATGGCAGGCCCAGATCCCGCGCTGGGGTGGGCGGTGGCTGGGGATCTCACTGCCGCCTGTCCCAAGCCAGGCAGTGCAGCAGGATCTGCCTGCAGTATGCAAATTTAATGGTCATCTTTGTTGGGTTAATTTGCATACTCTTCTGATTGGCTGATGAGCATAGTGAAGGTATGGTCAATTATCATCTTTGTCTTTTATTAGTGTAGATTCCCAGGCCATACAGAATTATCAACTTAAAAATTAGCCTGCTATATTTGATCAAACATTTAGTTAACTCACCCCTAATGCCTTATAAGTGCCAAGCCAAATGGTTTCACAGGCCTTATATGGCCCACAGCCAGACATTCCCCACTCCTGCAAGGGTACATAAGCCTCTCTAAAGTGCTATGTCATCCACAAAAATTTTGTTACAAACACAAAATAGCAACCATTATACCTGAGTATCTTTAGTCATGATTGTAACCCAAACTTGATCAGATGAATCATTTAATGTTTACTAAGACCACTCTCATCTTAAAAGTTCTAGAACTCTAAGATCACAAACACTAGTGTTTTGAGTGAACAGTAAAGCTTAAAAAAACTGGTATAGAGCAGGGTTTTGTTTTTTAACTTTTTATTTTGAAATAATTATGGACTCATGAGAAGTTACAAAAAATAGTACAGAGAGGTCCCTTACACCCTGTGAACCAACCTCCCCACAACATCTTATATATTATCAAATCCAGGAAGTTGACATATGCACAATACCATTCACTATATAGTGCCAAGCCAAATGGTTTCACAGGCCTTATATGGCCCATAGCCAGACATTCCCCACTCCTGCAAGGGTACATAAACCTCTCTAAAGTGCTATGTCATCCACAAAAATTTTGTGGCTGGGGGGAAGGGCTGCTCCATGAAGCCATCCTCCACCTAGCCATCTAGCTGGCCTGGACTCTGTGCTCCTGTGGGCTGGAGTTGAGGGCTGAGCTGGACTGTCATCCCATTTGCTTCACTCCTGAGGCTCTGTTAGAAGGAGGAGGGGTCAGGGTGTCCCTAATTGTGAGTTTTCTTTCCACCTTCCTAACTACCTGCCACCACGTGCAGGTGTGCAATTTGCACTAATTGTACCATTGTCCTGAGGGTGATGATAAAACCCATATGGGTTTCTCCACCTCCTGTTTTTTATTGTGTCTCGCAATAATTTGTCTATTATAAGCCAACTGGGCAAGTGCCACCCTTTAGTCTCCTTTTGGTACAGTGCTTGCCATGTCTTAATGCCCAATTAATAAAATTATAGTAATAACCCTCCTTTGGCCTAGTGTTCTGGAGGCTGCACTGGGCAGAGGGTGAATCTGGTGCGGATTTCCTTAGAGCAGTGGTTCTCAACCTGTGGGTTGCGACCCCTTCGGGGGTTGAACGACCCTTTCCCAGGGGTCGCCAAAGACCATCGGAAAACATATATATAATTACATATTGTTTTTGTGATTAATCACTATGCTTTGATTATGTTCAGTTTGTAACAATGAAGATACATCCTGCATATCAGATATTTACATTATGGTTCATAACAGTAGCAAAATTACAGTTATGAAGTAGCAATGAAAGTAATTTTATGGTTGGGGGTCACCACAACATGAGGAACTGTATTAAAGGGTCGCGGCATCAGGAGGGTTGAGAACCACTGCTCTAGAGCCTTGCTCCCTTGCAGAGGTCCTGGGGTCAATGCAGTGCTGGTTGGAGATGGGATAGAGAGAGTCAAGGGCGTCATGAGGTTGTGTGGAGGAATGCACAGACAGGAGCAAGTTGAGAGAATGGGAAGTTGGGGTGGGGCGAGTGTACCTCTGCTTAAGGGAAGCCTGGGGTGTTTGTGAAGAGCTTCATCCTTGGGATGTTTTATTTGAACCTCAGCTCTGCCACTGACCAGCTGTGTGATAATGACAAATTCCGTAACCCTCCTTAGACTATTTTCTCATCTGTAATTGGGGATAACAATACCTACCTCTTAGAATAGATCATATTATAGTGAAGACAAAACAAAAGTGAAGAAAATCTAACGCCTCAATCAAGGTAAATTTCCTTCCTACCCACTCTAACTTTCCAAAAATATCTAAGCGCAATTCAACCTAGAAATGTCATCTGTCAACACTCAGGCACTGAGGGCCTGGGGACAGTTTATACCAGCTTAGGATTCCCTTTCCGTTGACCTTTAGGGTGGGTGTCAAATCCGCCCTGGGAGCACAGGTGGATTGGGACAAGAATGGCTGCAGGATGGCATTACACTGAGGAAACCGAGGCAGGCCACACTCTGAGACCCTTAGCCAGGTGTGAAGGCCTCGGACCTGAAAGGCAGGTGGGATTTTTTCCAAGTGGCGGGGGATGGGAGGGTAAGGGCTGTATCGGTGCCAAAGGGCATGCTCAGTTGCTCTAGGGGCAGAGGTGGAGGTGCGGGGAGCCAAGGACTTCCTCACGTGGCAGTAGCCAGGCTCCGGGGCGCACAGTCCTACCGTGGCGCCGCCGCGACCGCCAGGGGGCACCAGGACCCCGCCCGCGGCGGCGCAGGGCGCGGAGGGGTTAAAGGTGAGCGGGCTGGGGCGCGGCGCAGGCTTTGGGGGACCCACTAAAGGTGCGCGGCGGCGGGAGCGGCCGGGGGATGGGGCGCGTACCGGGCGGGGGCGCGGCCAAATGGACAGCGGGCCGAGCGCGAGCGGACTGGCGGCCAAGAGGCAGCGAGGCCGCCCGCTGCCCTGAGCGCAGCTCCGTCCGGGTGGTCGGTCCCGCTCTGCCTGCTGGGCCGCCACGTCTGGAAGGTGGTGACTACGACGCTGCGGGGTCCGGGCACCGGAACCCAAAGTGGGTGCGCGGCGGAGCCCTAGGAGGGTGCACGGCGGAGCCCTAGGAGGGTGCACGGCGGAGCCCTAGGAGGGTGCACGGCGGGGCCTGGCGGCGGGCTTTTGGGGGGGTCACGGGTCTTCCGCGGAGCTGGGGAGGCTCCTCGCTGCGCTTCGGAGGTTGTGGCGCCGCCCGGACGCCGAGGGACCTGGACCGCACGTTACCGAGGCCCGGAGACAGGTGGGGGTGCGGGTGGCACCAGCTTTGCTGCTTCGGGTGGCGCGTTCGGGTGCACCCGAAGGTCCTTTCCTTTATGCTGTGACATGGACACGCGGCTCCATCCCCTCCTTCACCCTGGCGACAGGGGCAGCCCGGGTCGCGGCGCCCGCTCTCCCCTCCGGGCTCTCGCGCTGGAAGCCCGGGCGCGAAGGCAGTGCTCCGCCCTTTTGTGGTGGAGGCGAGCGGTGGCCGCTGCCCCTGGGATGCCCATTGCAATTCGCGACTCCAAGGTCCGCGGCTGCTGCCAGCCACCCGCACGCCGCAGCTCGGGAAAGTTTTGGGGTCTCCTCCTCCTCCCTGTCCGACGTCTTCTCCAGGCTTTGAGGCATTTCCTCATCGGCCCAGGAAACGCTCCCGGAGGGAAAAAGACTTGGAACTGGGGCCCCTAAGCACTTTAAAACAACAATCATTTCCAGGTCTGTAGGTAGCTGGCTCCTGCTTTTTGTCTAATCTTTGGCCTCTGCAAATTTGCTTTCCAGCCCTGCAGTAATGTGGTCGCTTTTGTCTTTAAAATACTGATTTTTTTTTTTGCGCGGGTGGGGGCGAGGAGGACGCGAAGCTTCCTTTGCACGCCTATGTGGGTGCTTCTCTGTTGCCGTCCCTTTCAAAAGGGTGAGTGAGGCCACCGCAGAGGAGTGCCTGCATCCACGCAGGACTCCGCTGCGGGCCGGGCCTCTCAGCTCTCCCGCAAGGGCCCCTGCAGCGCTGGAGACACTCCCCACACCGCTTCCTTGCTCATGTCCTCTTCTGCAGATAGGTGTGTGTCTTGTGAAGTCAGTCCTGCAGACAAAATGAACGAAGAGCGCTCCACCCAGTGTCCTCTTGCTCAGACCCTGCCTTACCCCCCTTATGACAAATGCGGGAGCAGAGAACCTGGACGGCCTGCCTTCCACTCGTGATGTTGTGAGAGGGAGGGAGGTTCTACCACTGGCTGCCGGGTTTAGTTTGCTCCCTACATGTTGAATGAAAGGTTTTCATATCCATCTCTTGCTGTACCATTTGCTGGCATCTCTTACATTCATTGTTTTTGCTGTAGCTATGGTATAATATAACTTATAAATTTTGTATAAATTTAGTATTATATTAGGAAGGGGGACATTGGTAAGCTACAATAGTATCTATGTCTCTCTTCATGTAGTGAATGAATGTTGAGGACATTAGATCATTGTAGCCTCTTTCATTAATACCCTACTGCCTTTTGAATCAGCTATTTTAATGAATGATATTTGCATTTCAGGAGGCCATTAATTCCAAAGAAAGGTTGAATTTTTTGTATGCTCTTGAAATGCAATATATGGAAATATTAAAAGTTCATGCACTTGTAAGATAGGGGAAGGCTTGGTTGGCCTCAACTGGAAAAAACCTAGGTTTTGGCTGGAGACCACATTTCAGAGATTTTTGCTAAAAATCAGATCAGGTAACTTAACTTCCAGTAATGGAATGTTCTTACCTTTTTTTTTTTAAATATATTTTATTGATTTTTTACAGAGAGGAAGGGAGAGAGATAGAGAGTTAGAAACATCGATCAGCTGCCTCCTGCACATCTCCTACTGGGGATATGCCCGCAACCCAGGTACATGCCCTTGACCGGTATCGAACCCGGGACCCTTCAGTCCGCAGGCCGACACTCTATCCACTGAGCCAAACCAGTTTCGGCGAGAAATGGAATGTTCTTATCTTATAATACAAGTGACTAGATGTCCGGTGCACTGGGGGTGGTGGGGGGAGGGGTGTCCCTCAGCCCGGCCTGTGCCCATTCACAGTCCAGGACCCCTTGGGAAATGTCCACCTGTCGACTTAGGCCCACTCCCCGGGGGATCAGGCCTAAGCTTTCAGCCAGACATCCTTCTGGCAGCTAGGGAGCCCTCGGGGGGATGTCCAACTAAAGGCTTAGGCCCCCAAGGGATCAGGTCTAAACCGTTAGTTGGACATTCTTAGTGCTACCACCACCACTGCGCTGGCCAGCCATGAGCCAGCTTCTGGCTGAGTGGCACTCCCCGTATGGAAGTGCACTGACCACCAGGGGGCAGCTCCTGCATTGAGCGTCTGCCCCCTGGTGGCCAGTGCGAATCATAGCAACCGGTCATTCTGCCATTCAGTCAATGTGCATATTAGCCTTTTATAATTCTACCAAATTGGATCCATGTTGGGGATCCTTGAGGATTGCCTAAAGGACCCTTACTACAACCACCAAAATGACTAATTTTCCCCCAATGAGATCAGTGGGGTGTGATGTCATTTGATCTCTTTAATTTGTAAGCAAGGTGCTCGAGTCCTCTGTGTTCCTTTCAGAGTTGGGATTATTCACACATGAAGGGAGAACATGCAGCTCCCAAATCCCCGCCAAAAGCCACTTTTAGAAATCTCACTTGCTTTTAAGCTTTGCTCTGATTTTTGTTGAAACGTATCTATTGGTAATAAATGAGGTAAAAGATAATTGTGATTGACTATCACCATAGGCTCCCAATGCCTTCATAGAATGAAACGATAGGGTCCCCTCTCCAACTTGGAATGGCCTCCCAGGTGTTGTCTCAGGCTCAGAACAGCCCTTCTGATATTTATCTGCCTCTCTTAGGCAAATGAGTCCCACCAGCCCTGGGCCTGGACCACGTGAACAATTGAAGACACCCCATTCAGGCGAGGGAAGAGGCAATATGGGAACACCTGGGTTATTCTTGACGCTACACCTGTTAGGAAATACAGGAAGCATAAAACTACTTGTCTTGTGAATTTTCCATCTCAATTGGGTAAAGTTCAGTGTAGTCCAGAGAAGGAAGGCATGTGACATTTGGGCAGGTCCCAGAACAGCAGCTGAAGGGGTCACTGGTAATTTTGTGAGATTCAAAGCTTACAGCTAAAAGGAGAAGGATAATGAAGTGTCCTGGCTTGAGTCACTTCCCAAGGACATGAACTCAAGAATGGAGAGAAGTTTGAACCTCCTCAATTTTAGGGTTTTGGCCAAGAGGCAAATAAATAATGGAGAAAGAGAAGGACTCACTCAGTTATTTTAAGGCTAAAGACCTTACCGCTTGTTAAGGTGTCATACATATCTTCCTAGCATATCTCATAAACATTCATTCATTCCGTTTTCTTCATTTTCACTATTATGCATACCTTCGTCCTCAGAGGGTACTTGTTGAAGGCAGCATGTTTTTCTCCCTGTTTTAGTCTGTTCTTTTAACCAAATCTCTTCCATGATGTCCCTCTTCAAACACCATTTAAGTCATATTTCTTTCCTGCAGAAAAACATTTAGTATTTTCATACATATTGCCCAAAGTATGTCTAAATTACTAAGTCTGGCCTTTACAATCTTCCTGCCTTTTCTCCCATGCCTGTTCTAACTTGACCTATTCTTTGCTAGTTTAAATGGTCTTCTCCAGCTGGAACATATCACTCCTCACCCCCTGCATGGCAAGTGTTCATCCTCACTTCCCCTCACTTACAGCTATGTTCTCTTTTCTGCTCTTGAAATCCTAAATATTGAGTATCTGCTGTATGAAGATAGTATGCTACTTATTAGACAAAAAAAAAGGTAGCATGGAGGGAGACAGTATATTTTTGTGAAAGCTTAATTATTTAGAAGTCTTTACCCTGCACTATTTTACAAGCCAGTTGGAAAAGAAATGGAAAAATAAATTCATAAAGTAAGAAGGACATCACTAAGATACTTTTAATGTAATTTGGCAAGAGTTTCTTGAGTAAGATACTAGAAACACTTGGATGACTAAAAGTCCAGCTATTAGTTGTCTGTGTTGTTTATTTCTGATACTCTAAGAATTTATCCATAGTGAGACACAGGAAGTTTTCTTTCCTAGATTATAAGTATTCAGCACATCACTGAGTATTCCTAAAAATTGTAAGAAAACTTTTAGTGATCAGATGTTTAAGCAGTGACCATAGATTGGAAAATATTGGTTCTATAGTGATTTCCAACGTCAGTTGATGCTCTGAATAAAATAATTACAGAAACAATTGTATAAAGCTCATATTACTTAAATTGCTTTATACAATTGTTTCTGTAATTATTATGAGGAGATAAGATAATCAAATATGGCCATGGCTAGGTGGCTTAGTTGGAGCACTATCTCATACACCAAACAGGTTGCGGGTTCAATTCCTGGTCAGGGGACATACCTAGTTTGTGGGTTCTATACCTGGTCAGAGTGTGTACGGGAGGCAATTGATCATATTTCTTTCTCCCTCTCTCCTTCTCTCTTTCCCTCTCTCTCTTTCTCTGTCCCTTTCTTTATACATTAGCGGATGCTAATTAGTGGTGATGGGGCTTAGGCCCCTCCAGTGGTCTCCCTGGGAGCCAAAGACCTCTCAGGTGGGGAGTAGCTTCTTGACAATCAGGAATGGGTTGGGGGTTCCTTCAGTTCTCCTGCCTTTGCAGGAATTGAATGGAAGGGACAGAGTGTTATAGCATGAACCTGGGTTTACATGCTATTCATTCATTCACTTATTCATCAATATTTTTTACCCCTCCCTGCTGTTTGTCAGGCAATATAAAACAGATCCATGATCCCCCTCTTCAGGAGTTTACAGTGTAGTGGATGTAGTTATCTATTCAGGTAGTGGGACTGCTGTTGCAGCTGGAAACATATGCAACATATGGGCTTAGGCCTGTTGTTGAACTCCCATCCATAGTGTGGCTGTGCATGCAGCCTTGTTCTGTGCACGCTGTGGCACCAGCCTTGGCCCCTTCTGTGTGATTCTGACTATATGTCATTTTTCTAGATAATGCTTTAAGTGACATCTTTGCTGTGAAACACTGGCTTGCTAATTAGTCAATTGTCACTAAAAATTAAAAAATATAATCATATCTAAAATTGAACTTGAAAAATATTTTCCATTTCCCCATTCTGATCCCGTACATAACTTAAAGTTGGCATTACTTTAGATGGAAGCTTGAAGCCAAACTACTTTGAAAAGCTAAGGCTATGGATAAAACAGCTGTTACTTGAGAGAAAAGGTAAATAAAACCAAAATATGTTATGACATGAAATGTAATATAATGACAGTAGTACTTGATAACTTGCCTGGTCTTCCTATGACCTCTGGGTGTGGGGGCCCTACAGAAAGCCAGCCGATCTTGCTCTCCTAACCATGGCTTTCCAAACTTCAACACGGATATAAACCACATGCCAGGTTCTGATTCAGTGTGTCCAGTGCAGCTTCTAAGATGCTGCCGCTCTTACCAGCTGGTGGTCAGTGGGCCATACTGTTTCAAGTGAGGCTCCCCACTGCACATCGGAGACGGGGAGACTTCGACTCTAGCTACTTGCATACACTCTATGCCACACTGCCACCACTTGTGCCAACAGGCTGAGAGCTGCTACTTTCTCCTTAGATTTTTAACTTCTCAGCTTAAGAAAGCTACCTCGAGAATGTATTTTCACCCTAGTCAAAGCCTAGCTTCAAGAGAGGTGACTGAATTAGTACATTTAAGTGTTGTGTGGAAGGGATATTGCTTGTCTTTTTCTAGGTGAGTGTTCACTTGGTTACACATTCATATAATTAGAATATGTATTGTGTACATCATAAAAATCTCTTCATAGCCCTCAGAGATCCTCATTGTGGATTTTTGGTTCCATCACTTTAATCTGCCCTAGGCCACCACACTGCATGTATTTCTGACCTAAAAAAACAATTTCAGGGAGCAACAGAAATATTGCCCTAGTTCCAGTTTGCACTTGATATTGAACTACTTTTTTATACTGTTTCTTTTTAAATAAAGTGTGACTATTATAAACTATAAAGCTTGCACATTTTTATCAGTTTTATGTTAGTACTAGAGGCCCGGTGCATGAATTAATGCACTGGTGGGGTCCAGCCAGCCCATCCCCCATGGTGGCCATTAGGGGTGGGCCAGCTGGGGCTGGGAGCCAATAGGGGGGGTGGGGCCAGCCAGGGTGAGGGGCCACAGGTGGTTTGCCAGCTGGCCCTGCCCCTGATCAGGGTGAGGGGCCCACTGGGGGGTGGAACTGGCTGGGGCGAGGGGCCACATGCGTTCCAGTTGTTCTGCCATTCGGTCTATTTGCATATTACCCTTTTATTATATAGGATGGTTTTTAATATTGTGCAATTGGCATCTTGAATAAGTCATTTATAACCTGCTTTGGGGGGCTTGTTTAAAAACATAATTAACTGTTGTTACTCAGAGATGTAGAGTCCCATATTTGCTTAAGGATGAATGAGTTGCTTTATTAAAAAGACATGTTTTTTCAAACTCAGAGACACAGACAACAGAATGGTGGTTACCAGACAGGGAGGAGATGGGTGGAGGGTGAAAAAGGTATGGTGATGGAAGGGAACTAGGCTTCGTGTGGTGAGCGCATAATGCAATATACAGATGATGTATTATAGAATTAAAACTCATACAATGTTGTTAAGTAATGTTACTCCACTAAATTAAATTTTAAGGAATAAATATTAACAAATATAAAATGGTTTAAAAAATAAAAATACAATTATTAAGACATTTTTTAAAAATAAAAAACACACCATAGCTTTTTGCACCACACCCAGATAACACGGCTCTCTGCCCAGAGCTGAAGGCGGCACAGGCACCGCTGAGGACGCGGAATTTCTGAGTGACTCCTTTGTAATTTATCTCCCTGGAGATTCCTGGCTGTCTGTCTAGTTCCACAAGACCTTCGAGGAATCAGCAGAATAGTCATCTGTGTGAGCGCGTGTCTTTCTAGTTCATGGCAGTTTCTGTTTCTGTTTGGTGTTTTTAAATGAATGAAGTGGCAGTGGCGTTGAGCCCACTAGTCCCTTACCTCTTGAAATGTTCATCTCCTCCTGTCCGGAAGCAGCACCACTCACCCAGGAAAGAGCCAGGGCGCTCAGGAGTGGTCCCAAGACCCAGCTGGGCCATGGCTTGTTCGTGCTATAGGGAGTATGGGGCTCCTGGAGGGAATGCGAGGGAGAGGAAGTTGAGGAAAGACATCCCCTAGTCCTGGTGCATAGCATTCAACTTGTAGTTTGAGGTATGTAGTCAGTGTCTCCCTGCCTGTGGCTCCATCTCTTCATCTTATGGGTCTTAAGGCCTCTCTCACCATAAGGACATACCTGTGAAATGGCACCCTCTTGGCCCCATAGCCCCCTCAAACAATTCATTTCTTCCATTAATTGCCAGAAAAGCTGCTGTCCACACTCACCCCCTTTTCTCCTCCCCCAGTTCACTCCTTAATGCTCTGCTTTATCTCCCCTTTGACAATGGTGCCTCCATGCCCATGACATGCTGTCCCAGCTTTTGTGGCAGTAGCCTCTTGTGGCTTGGCTCCTCCTGCTAGGACTGCCCTTCGTAAGTGTCCTTCAGGTCCCTCCTCTCCTTCACTTCCCCTTAAGAGGAAGATGTGGTTTCATCCTTGAACCTTCCCCCACTCTCACCCCCGAGCATCAGTTTCCCAGATCTTGTCCCCATCCAGACCTCCCTTGTGAACAACAACCTGTGCTTTAGCTGTTCGTTGGTGTCTTCACCCGTGAGAGTCCAGCAGTCTCACTCTGGTGTGCCTTGGTGCAAGCCGCGCCTCCTTCCTGGAATGCTTTGGCCTGACTAACTCATTTTCACTCTTCCTAAAACACCAGGCCTCCCTGCCTTTGAGGAGCCATCTCTGGTTTCCCTGTCTCTCCCCGGGTCTGAGTGCATACCTTCACTGTTTATTCAACAAATACTGACTGAGTGCTTCTGTGTGCCAGGCACTGTTCTAGCTGGTGAGGGCACAGCAGAAAACTTTGTCCAAACACTGCCCTGTGTTGAGAGGTGTGTGTACTCACCCATAATCCAGCGGTCTCTCCTGGAGGCCAGAGCTGCCTCTCACTCTGCTCGTCCTCAGCCGTTGTTTGCTGAGAGCAAATCTGATTATGCCACTTTTCTTGCTTCTCTCTTCTCCCTTTTTTACTGTGGTCTTACTCTCTCCCAGGTGCAAAAACAGGAAATAGAATTTCATAATTAAAAGATTAGTGGATAAAATTTCATCTCTTTTTGGATTCTACACACAATTCCTTGAAGTTTTTTGGTTTTTTTGGGGGGGGGGGGGATGAGAGGGGAAGGGTGAGGTGTAAAGTGTGAGTTCAGTGCTTTCTTTGGTTGATGAATTTGCTCTGCTGTGGCTAATAATGAAGTTCCTTTCTGTTGAGTTCTTTGTTCAGAGCTGAAGAACTCAGTTCTTTGAAAAGTCACTGAGAGAAAGGGACATTCTGCTTATATCTTACTAGAGGCCCGGTGCATGAAATTCATACACTGGGGGTTGTGCCTCAGCCCAGCCTGCACCCCCCCCCCCCCAATCTGGAACCCCTCAAGGGATGTCTGACTGCCCGTTTAGGCCCACAGGGGTCAGGCCTAAACGGGCAGTCAGATCCCTCTCTTAATCTGGGACTGCTGGCTCCCAACTACTCGCCTGCTTGCTTGCCTGATTGCCCCTAACCGCTTCTGCCTGCCAGTCTGATCACCCCCTAACCACTCTCCTGCTGACCTGGTCACCCCCAACTGCCCTCCCCTGCCGGCCTGATTGCCCCCCAACTGCCTCCCCTGCTGGCCTGTTCACCCCCTACTGCCCTCCCTGCTGTCCTGTTCACCCCCTACTGCCCTCACCTGCTGGCCTGTTCACCCCCTACTGCCCTCTCCTGCTGGCCTGTTCACCCCCTGCTGCCCTCACCTGCTGGCCTGATGGCCCACAACTGCCCTCCCCTGCTGGCCATCTTGTGGCAGCCATCTTGTGATGACATGGGCGTGGCCATCTTGTGCTAAGGTGTGATGGTCAATTTGCATATTACCTCTTTATCATATAGGATGATATAGGATTCTAGGTAGTGCCTGTGTCTATAAATACCAAAGTACTGTTATGTTGTTGGAGACAAACATGAAGTTTTCAAATGTTCTTATCTTGTAATACTATCGTTCCTTTTTCCAGAAACAAAGCAACACAAAGCAATAAAGCTAGACCGTTTATTTTGGGGCAGGTACTGGTAGAGTTGTCAGATGAAATGCCAGACGTTCGGTGTAGTGACGCTTCAGGTAATCCATGGACACGTTCTTAGTGTAAGGGTGCCCAGTAATGCGCAGGACATATTTACGCTCGAAAAATATTTACGGTGCCTCTGAAATTCAAACATGATTGGTGTCTTGCCTTTTTATTTGCTTAGTCTGGCAATCATGATTTGAGCAGAGGCCATTGTTGGGATGAACCATTTTTAGCTCTCATTTTTGGTCATGGCAATGTGCCAGAGGAACACCCCTGTATTTGGTGGCAGCTGCTGCTTTGTTAACTGTAATATCAGCCCCACTTTTAGAAGGTTTCTCAACACTAAGCTGGAGGAACAGTGAGGAGAAGGCACACTCACTCCATCATTGCACTTCCTTCAACCTGGAGGTCTGACACCTGGTGTTACAGTGTTGCATGGTTGGGAAAATGAGATCACAGATGGCAACCCATCTTCCATCCCCGAGGTTCCTTGCCTGTTATAGAAGTGGAAGTTGTGTTATGTGGAACTATATTCAGTTTAGTTTAGCAATAATTTTTTAAGTATTCCATTTGTAATGTAGAGTGTGTTAAACTGTCTGCCTCACAGTCTTGGGAGGAACAATAGCATTCCCAGTGGGGCTCAACCTGGGTGGGTATAATAATCACCAATATCAAAGTCACATTGATGCTTAGGATATACCCCAGAGATTCTGATTCAGGGTCTGGTGGGGCCTGGACATGCCTAACTTTCCCAGAGCCCTCCCTCTGGTCCGGTTTGCAGCTGGAGTTGAGACCGGCTGAGTTTCGGCATCATGTGTTGTCTTGAAGTATTCTCTGAGTGCCAGTGTGGAGGAGGAATGGTGAGTGACGGAATCCTTGCTTATGGAGTAATCACATGCAGGTTTAATTCTGGGCCATGACTCGTTGGAAGGGCTTCCAAGCTCTTCCAGGAGTGGCCCCCATGATCAGAAACCCATGTGTGTGCCGACTGCATTTTCAAAACCATTGACAAATGGGGCTGGTGAGGGCCAGACTTGACACACTAGAATGCCGCAAATTGGATTTGAAATGTTATGGGAGCTTGAAATTTTATGGAGGTGGCAATGGCACTCATACTTATTTTCCAATTGTCATTAACCTGTCATGCTCTGCAGTTTGTTGGTGTGACTTTAGTGATGTTAACCTGGGATAGTTAAAATGATGTGTGAAACAGAACATAACTTGTGCAAGGCCAGGTTTGGTGAGCCTGAGGAGGGGTGGTGAAGGGTTAAAGAAGACAAAGAGACTATATCTGGGGCTATGGGCTAGGTGGATCTCTGACACAGAGAGACCCAGCCTGTAAGCAGAAGCTTTATTTTATAGTCAGAGCACAGAAAGCAAAACAAGGGAAGTGGTTAACATGTTTACAATGTTCTTGTGAGTTTCACCTTGTTTTGGCAGCACTTGCTGCACCTCCCACAGCCCATTAGCTACCTAGGAAGGAACTAGGGAGGACTATAAGGTTAAGCTTAATTATGCTGGAGGGCTCTGCCCTCCAAGCTGGGACTTGTTGGTGGCCCTGCCACAGGTCATTCCAAGGCTTGGCCTTATAGCCGCTCCCTACAAAAACTAAATGTAAGTACTGACTGAGAGAAGCCTGTCACAGTGATACTTGCTAACAGTTGTATAGTAAATGGTAGCACCAGGCTGCTGATTTAGATCTCTCCCAATTGGTGCCATCTGATCATGTTAACAAATTTGGGAACTATTTGGGAGAAATAATTAGCCTTCTCTTCTACTTTTGTGACATACTTATTTATAGTAGAGCTCCTTGGTTTTGGTTCAAATGTCTTTTCAACCTACCCACCTTTGAGGAAAGATATTTGGTTTTCATTAAGTGTTTTGAGGTTTTCTGAAGTGTATACTTCTCTTCACATTATCCTCTCCTTCCCAGAGTAGTGTGTGTGTGTGTGTGTGTGTGTGTGTGTGTGTGTGTGTATATATATATATATATATATATATATATATATATATATATATATATTTAAATATATTTTTATTGATTTCAGAGAGGAAGGGAAAGGGAGAGAGAGATAGAAACATCAATGATAAGAGCGAATCATCGATCGACCTCCTTCATGTCCCCTACTGAGAATTGAGCTTGCAATCCAGGCATGTGCCCTGACTGGGAATTGAACTGTGACATCCTGGTTCATAGGTCAACACTCAACCACTGAGCCATACCAGCCACATGCTTTCCATATATTAAAATAAAGAATAATAGAGGTCATCAAATAAGGTCTCCCTAAATCTCTCCTCTACCAGAAATGTGTCTCTGGTCATGTTCTTCTCCCTCCTTGTTTTTCTGTTGTTCCAAAGCTAATCTATCCTTGCTCAGGAGGCATCCACTTCTGCTTATTTGGGGGCCTTGTTCTGATCATGCTCTCTTCTCTTCAGACTTTTTTTCTCCATTGACTCTTACCTTTAACATATAAGTGTACTCATATTTTTTCATCTTAAAAGTAAAAAACCCTAACAGTATTTCCTTCTACGACCACATCTCTCTGCTCAGCCAGACACTTGGAAAGAGAAGCTCTTAGTTGCTTTCTTCACTTTCTCACTTCCTATTCACTCCTCCACCCAGTTGCCATAGGCAATGGCATCTGTAGCTTTCCTGTTCTCCTGATAACATTTGACTATGTTTAGGAAATTATGGATGGAACCCAAGACTGGGTCAAGGTGTGCGCTTGGCAAGGGGAGGGGGTGGAGTGGCTGCAGGGCCTTTTCTGTAAGGTGGGTGGAGGGAACTCTGGGCACCATTGGTCCCTTGTAATCAGGTGACCACAGAATGTGTGCTGGTTGGCTGGTGCCAGCCAGGAGAACTGCCTTCAGTTGAGAGGCAACTGTGGGAGGAGCAGCTTTGGCTGTGCTCTCCTCTTGAAGTGGTTGTGATTCTCAGCAGTGGTCTGAGCACCACACCTTTTAAATAAGTCAGGCTGCTTACCATCCTCACGGGCCAGTCAACTCAGTGGAGGCAGTAGCAGCTGACACCGGTGGGGCGTGGTCGGGCGGGGGTGGAGGGGACTGCTGAGCGAAGGCGGTGGCAGCAGCCAGGAGGGGAAGATCCTCATGGGGAACAAACTGACCTGCTGCCTGAAGTCCAACCGCAGCCCCAGGCTGAGCCAGCACTCTGGGTGGGTGAATCGGGGTGATGGGTCTGGTGTCTGTGTGGCGGGCGCCAGGAACTCGGTGGCAGCACCACCAGCTCCAACTGCCCTGGAACCTGCCGAGTGGGATTCCCAAGCCTGCGAGGGCCACCCTGTGCTGTGCCTCGGTGACCTGGAAATGCCCAAAGGTAAGGAGCTGGCAGGTGTTTGATGCTCTCAGGCGTACCTCTGGCCTCCCCTGACCCCAGGATTTCGGAGAAGGGAGCCACCATCAGGCTCCTCCTTGCCTGGAGCTGGTTTCCAAGAGCTGGCTCTTCTTGGCATCCCCGCCCCTTATTCTTTTCTGGTCATGTCTGGCCAGTTTCTTTCCCTTTTCACTACCCAAACCCCTGGTTCTTTCTTCCGTTCCCAACTCAGCCTGAGACACTCCAGTCAGTGGCCCTTCTTCCTGTTCGTGCATGGCTCTGTTTAGTGTCTCCTGGGACTCTATGAAGACTTCTGGGTGTATTTTCTTCTTTTTCTCAATGAAAACTTAATACCTCAACCTCAGAGTATCCATCATCTCCCTGTCCTTACCTATCCATGTGGCACTTAAGTGAAGGAGCCAGGTAAGGCCTGGTGATACCCTTGCTCCCACCTCTTAAGATAATTGATGTTCGGGACAGTTCAGCTGCAAAGATTTTAGGGTTTTTTAATTTAAATTCAAAGCAGATAACCAACATAGAACCTATACGGTGTTTTTAAGTAAGCTGTTTTCAGTTGCCTGGATAGAAGCTGCTTTAATTCCTTCCAACTATAATTTGAACACAGAAGGAAATGGCGGGAGAAGGACCTGCATGATGTGAAATGTTACTGCCAGTGCTGCAGAGAATCGGTTTTTGCATGTTTATTTTTTACACGAAGGAGAACCCACATAGTTCTGATTAATATATCTACTTTGACACAAATATGTCTTCAGTCTTACTTCACTGACCTAACAGACTTCACTTTCATATTATTTGTTCTAAAGGAGTGGTGGGGTGGCTCACAAAAGTGCTGGTCACAGGTATCAAAAGAGAAGAACGCATAACTCTAGACTTTAATTTGTAACATAAAGTTTTGGGGGTTAAGACACCATATTGTGCACACGAATATTTGTCTCCATGGCTCCCCCTCCATCCTCTCCCCTCCTGCCAGCAGATGCCTGTTTAACTGTAAGACTGTTGAGGTAAAGGTTCTAAAGACCAGATGCCTAAAGGGGTGGTGGTGGGGGTGGGGAGTGGAGAAGAGGAAGGAGAGAGAAAGAAAATAGGAAATAATTGGTTTAAAATAATTCTGGGTAACAACGTAGCTAACAAAGACTGTGTTGCTTTTGTTTTGTTTTGTTTTGTTTTGTTCTGTTTTGTTTTGTGTTAATCCTCACTGGAGGATATTTTTTCCATTGATATTTAGAGAGGGTGGAAGGGGGGGTAAAGAGAGAGAGAGAAACATTGATTTGAGACATATTGATTGGTTGCCTACTGCACACACCCCACTCCAGGGCCTGGGAATGAACCTGTAACCCAGGTACATGCCCTTGACTGGGAATCAAACCCTCAACCCTCTGGTGCCCAGGCCGATCCTCTAACCACTGAGCTGCTCCAGCTAGGGCAAGACTGTGTTTTTTTAAGTAGAAAATATACTTTCACAAAGATGTTAAAACCCCATTATTTCATAGAGGAAATGTATTATTAGCTCTTATTCTATTTAAACTTTAGTTGAGCTTTTAAATTCTTTAAAAGTAGCCGGTGGATTCCCCTGGGTGCACATGGCTTTCTAACTGAAAAGTACTCCCTTTTCAGCATACTCAAGTATTGTGGGGGGAAAAATGAACAAATTAGGAGCATAAATTTAGGCTTTAATTTGTAACATAAAATCTTAGGAGTTAAGACTCCATATTGTGCACCTTTAAACACAAAGCAAGCGATTACCTGTGAAACCTTCTGCTTGCTCTGCGTGTGCTGTGAGGTGAGCCTCTGTCTGAGTGAGTTTACAAACAGTTGGTAGATGAGTCGTGTTGGATGAGAGACCAAATTAGGACCGTTATGTCATTCTTTCAAGATTTACAACTCTCTTACATGTATATCTCATTTGGCCCTTCTAACTGCAAATAAAGCCTCATGAATATTCTCCCTCTATTGCTGATGGAGAAATCGATACCTACAGACGTGAAATGACTGTGTAACACAGCTGCTGGACAGAAGAGGCCGACGGGGGGGTGATAGATGTGCCAATTGCATTTTTGTTGATGTGTGAAAAAACTTTATATTATTACAATTTAAAAGTAGTAGTTTTGTATTCCTGCCAAAATAAAAGATTGTCTCACCTTGATGCAAGGTGGACTGCAGGCAGACCTACCTTTACATAGTTACAGCGCATTTCATTTGTACAAGCAGCCCTAGGGTCAGGTCCAGACGTATTCTTATTGAAGTCTCAAATTAATCGTGGGGCATGGAAGGAAGAAGTGAAACTTTAGCTTTCGAAATTGAAGGCAGAATTTAAAAATCACTTTGATGAAAGTATAAAAAGTCACTACCATGAAAGTAGAGTAGAGCATTGAGCTTTTATGCTATCCTTTTAAATGTGCCGTAATGAATAGCCCCATGTAAGCTGCAACTAACTAAATACGTTCATTTTTTTTAATGGAGTTAGAATTAACCTAAATGTGTAAAGAACATTTGCCAAGAACAGCTCACGTGATTAGGGCATATTTGACATACTAGCAGGTATCTGACATTAATTGGCCATAGCATAACTTGCTTCTTGACACTTTCTGGAATGTGCTAGTAATATCAAAATAAAAGAGAGTGACTGTATTTCTAATTGATAAAGTAGAAGGTGGAAAACACATATATAGTTCAGAGATTACTTAGGTACAAGTTTAAAAAAGTCTAAAACATAGCCTGGTTTTATTCCACATATATGGAAAGATTCTACAATTTTGAGTTTTCCCAGTAGAATTTTTATATTGTTGCCTTTACTAAAATTGGCTTGTTACCATTACTTAAAAAATCTCTTCCCAACACTGTTATAAGTGATTAAAAGTGATGTGTAGCTATTTTTAAAATTATGTATTTTCTACTCAACTAAATTAGTATGTTTTTTTCTCTTCTTCCTATATAGAGTTGGTTTTAGAATTAATCCCTTCTGACCATCCAAAGGCAAGCACAATTTTCCTGAAGAAATCTCAAATGGATGGTAAGTCAAGATAGGATGTAGGTCACAGGTTTTTATTTGAAGAAATCAAAAATATCTGCTGTTTATATATGAGGATTGACTTTGTGATTTTGGCTTTATTTTACATAACACTCAACCAAGTGATCCTGTCTCACATCTAGAACCCTTAAGCTATTCAAACTCTCTCATTCTATGTCATGCTGCCAGGGTGCATCAGAGGAACAGAGCCCTATAGGGTCCCCAGGAGCTTAGCACCAGCATGTGCAACTCTGCCAATTTCCTCTGTCCTGTTTGTGTTAGGATAAGAACCAGTATAGGATTTTGACACTTCTGCTTGCCTGCTTATTTTCCTTAATGTTATGTTCAGTCGAGTTTACTTGCTTAAAAAGGCATATATAGTCAAATCTTCCAGTTGATTATGAAAGCAGAAGTACAAGAAATGGCGGTTCCATTTTATTTGAAGCCATGCAGCACAATAAAAAATGGGGTTTTAACACTTGTTTTCATGGCATGTGTGCATTTTGACTGTCTGAAGCTGATCATTTTTGGTTAGGATTGCTGTATTTCTCAGTTTCTTCCAGAGTCATGGTTCTGCTCACGTGTAGAGAGAGGGTGAGCCAGTAATGGAGAAGCTATCCCGTGCCCCTATCTTCAGTCCTAAGGAATGTGTGCCTATGATGCCGTCCTGCATAATAAAGGAGGCAGTGTAGGAAACAGAGTCCAGCCCAAGACCCTCTTTGGAGCTTTTATTTTTCTTCTGATCTTTGTTAGAGAAAAATGATTTTGTGCGTTGTACATATGTTTAGTTAGGTTAGCCACATCATTGTAAAATTTAAATTAGATCAGTTACTTTGCAATTGAGTAAAGACCCATTCATATTTTTATTTTTTCCTTTATTTTATTTTATTTTATTTTACTTTATTTTATTTATTGTTTAAAATATTACAAATAGTAGTAGATATGTCTTCTTTTTCCCCCCATGGACTTCCCCCCAGTCTCCCCTACCCCCCGGCACATGCCCTCCATTCATATTTTCTTAGTAAAATATCCTAGTTGATTACCAATCAGTGGTTGAGGATGCTTCCAGGTGCCTGGCAGGTTCTTAGAGCTCTCAACTGTTAGATCCTGATGATTCAAGTAGAGTGGGTATAAATGTAGAATTAGAAACTGCAATTGAGTAGTGGTTCAAAAGCTTGTGCAGTTAAACTTCTTTATTAGCTAAGTTTCTCACTGGCCTAATTTGCTTTGCCCTTTTCTTTTGTACATGAAGAGACTTTTATTTGTACCTAATATAGAATATTTTTTGTTAGGTCAGAAAAGTATAAGTTTTAAGATTTTACTTCATGGGACTCATCTTGCCAGGTGATTTAAATTATAAACTTTGTTAAAAATTATTTTAAAAAATGGAATAAAATTTTGTGATATTTCGTATGTTGGTAGTCTTTCAACATACAAACTTTTGTTTTCCTATGGTATTTGTATCATAATTGATCAGTTAATTTTTTTTTATTCTTAGTGGGAGAAAAGAAGAAGAAGAACTATTCATACCATGTAAGTAAACAGTTGAAAAGTTAAGTAAGAAATTAATTATTTGAATTAAAAATTGTCTGCCATGGTTTTTAAAAATATATAATGGACCTAATATCATTAGCATACACCTTTTTGGGTAGATTTTCTAAATCTCTTCTGTTATCTTAATTATTAAACTTACATATTCAGGAAAGTTTTTGGCTTAGTAATGTCCATTTTTTAAGGACATTCTGACTTTACATTAAATATCAGTAAATGGTTATGGTATAAAGATCTACCTTAATTTTTAATCTTGTTTTTTAACAAAATAAATAATAAAATAGCTAAGTCAATTTTAACACTGTCTATTGACTCATTGTCATAGCAGCTGCAAGCTAACTCTCTCACTCTGGCAAAGCCTTATTTCCCTCCCTTTGTCCCCTCAACATGTATCATGGTTTTTATTAAATCAGAATCAATGTTTACATTATTATGACTATTTTTTACTGCTGAGCCATAGAGTTCTCTGGCTATGTCTCTTTCTTGTATACCCTTCATTTTTTTTCTCAAATATTACTGAAATTTGAGCACTTCTACACTTCTCCCGGATAATCCACCCCTTTCTTCCTAGTCAACATGATCTCACACAGCCAAATGCAGCAAGTAGGCTGGTCTCCCATTTTTCAAAAATAATATATTTTGTACCTAATTATCTAGTAATTTGGCTGAAAAGATAACTGTCAGACAGAAACACTACTTTTATGGTACATTAACATAATACCTAATAAGTCCTCATTTGTGTGTGTGTGTGTGGAATTAATTTTTTTACTATATTCACTTTCTGTTTGCTAATAGTTTTTCCCCCCAGAAAATGCTGTAACATTTGTCACAGTTTTGTCAAAAATATTTTCCATTTACTGAACACATTTGTTCCATGTTCTAGTGGAAGCCGTCTCCCCCAGCCTTTGTTATCTATTCTACTTTAGACTTGTTTTCCCTGGGCCTGTTCTGTTCCTGTTTTGCTGGCCTATTTCTTTAAGGTCATCTAGGATTTCACATAAGTGTTCTCTTGTGTTGGATCCCCTATGTCTTAGATCAGTGATTTTCAACCTTTTTCATCTCATGGCATATATAAAGTAATTACTAAAATTCTGCAGCTCACCAAAATATATATTGTTTGCTGATCTGACAAAAAATAACAGGTGTAATTTTGATTCATTCACACAGGACATCTGTTGTTGTGTTTTCTATTGTCATTTTATTATTTGACAATCTAAAGGAAAAGAGGTCAGTGCCCCTGTCTAGTCAGGTATTGCATGTTTTAAAAATTCTTGTGGCACACCAGTGTGCCATGTGGTACACTGGTTGAAAATCCCTGTCCTAGGTTGTATATTTTCCTCTGTCTTGTTATACTCCCTTGTTTTACTGGAGCACTGTTCCCTGGGAAAGGATACATGGGCAGACATATTCTAGAGATCTATCTAGCCTCTCTGAAATGCCTTCTATTTAATAAAGTACAGAGTTCTAGGTTGAAATTAATTTTTACAGTTCTAAAGATGTTTCTATTATTTTCTGGAGACAAAGTCATTGTATGATATGTTGTATATTAACCAATTTTGGTAATTTCCCTCATCCCTTTATTCTCTGGACACTTTTAGAACCTTCTCTCTTCCTGGGATTCTGAAATATTATAATGTGATTTGGTATGTACCTTTTCATTTTATTGTGGTCATCAAGACTGCAGGTCTTGCCTACTTTCGGGGAAATTTTTATTGTTAACTCACACTCAAGGATATTTTTTCCATTGATTTTTAGAGAGTGGAAGAGAGAGAGGGAGGGAGGGAGGGAAGGAGAGAGAGAGAGACAGAGAGAGAGAAACATCGATGTGAAAGAGACATCGATTGGTTGCCTCCCTCACGCTCCCTGACCAAGGCCAGGGATTGAACTTGCAACCCAGGTACGTGCCCCTTGACTGAGAATTGAGCCCATGACCCTTTGGTGCTGAGCGGATGCTCTCACCACTGAACAACACCAGTGAGGGTGGGAATTTTTGTTTCTTTTATATTATTCTTTATTCCTTCTTGTTTCTAGTTATCCCCATTACTTGGAAATTTGGAACTCTTAGGGCAGTATTCCTACAAGAATCTCTAAATTTTTTCCCTCTTATTTTTCATTTTGTCTTTTTCTACTTTGGCGATTTCCTTGACTCTATGTTCCAATCCTTTTATCATTCTTTGTTTTGTTTATCTTATTTTTAATTTATAGTGTTCTCTTATATCCTGTCATTCTTTTTTTTATAGCATTTTGTTCTTTACCAATACAATTTTTTGCCTTTCTGAGGTTAAAGATTATTTTTTTAAGTTTTTATTTACTTCTGAATGGTATCATTCCCATTAATTTTTTTCATATATAGTAGTTTTATTTTATTCAGGACAACTCATTTGCTGATACCATAGAGTCTAAGTTGCTCTATTAAGTAATCTCTAAAAAATGTGATGTTCTTAGCATGGAGATTTTAGGAAATGTTTTCAACTTTTTTATGAGTTCAGATTTTTTAAAATTGAATTCATTGGGGCATTGGTTAATAAGATTATGTAGGTTTCAAGTGTACATTTCTATGTTACCTGATTGATATATGGCACTGTGTGCCCACCACCCAAAGTCACATCATCTCCCTTCACCATATGTTTGGACCCCTTTACCTTTTACTACCTCCCTCCCCCACCTCTTCCCTCTGGTAACAACCATAAGGTTGTCTGTGTCCATAAGTTTTAGTTTTATATCCCACATATGAGTGAAATAATATGGTTCTTAGCTTTTTCTGACTGACTTCGCTTACCATAATAATATCCATGGTGTCATAAATGGCAGAACTTCATCTTTTCTTATGACTGAGTAGTATTCCATGTACCACTTCTTTATCCATTCACTTATTGAAGGACACTTGGATTGTTTCTGTGTCTTGCCCACCATGAATAATGCTGCAAGGAACATAGGGGTGCATATATCATTGCAAATTAATGTTTTTAAAGTTTTGAGGTAGATACTCAGAAGAGGGGTTGCTGGGTCATATGGTAACTCTGTTCTTAATTTTTTGAGGAAACTCCATACTGTTTTCCATAATGGCAGTTTTATTCCTATCAGCGGTGAACGGGGGTTTCTTTCTCTCCACATCCTCTCCAACATTTGTTATTACCTGTCTTGTTGATAATAGCCATTCTGTTTCCATCTCTCTTACTGGTTGGCTTCTCTCAGATGTGTGGTAGTCTCTGGCTGCCTTTGATCTCTAACTGGAAGTGCTAGGAGTGAACAGAACTATTTAACTGACAGGGCTTCGTTGCAAGAATTTGGGGGCCCAATTCTGAGCCTGCCTTGGGTTCTTTAAGGCTTTCTGACTCCTTTCCCAGCCGCTCTCTGTAGGCACCAAGCTGTGCTTCCTCTCCTTTCTTCTGCCATGTCAGTTGCCACTCATTTATGTAGTCTTCAACTTTCAAACATTAAAAATCATCTGTTTACCTTATCCTGTGTATAGCTCCTTTTATGCCTTTAATTCTAATGACATAGCTCTAAAAGGAAATAGATTTGTGGTCAGTTCACAAATCTCAAACTTACAGGTTCTAACTCAAACTTAGAACCTATCATTAAAGTGTAAGTCAAAGTTCAAAGTTTTAATTCAACCTGAAACCTATACGTTCATGTTGACCAATGTCACCCCAATAAATTTAATTAAAAAATAAAGTTTTAATTCAATGAAATTAATAACATTAATTCAGATCATTATTTTTGGTTATACCTATAGCTAGCATACTACACTTTTCTACTAAAATCTTGATTCAGAATTCTCTTTAAACCATCAATTTTGCCATACTGTGCAATTTGTGTGCAACATAGATGGAGCAATTTTCATTAATGCATAAAGTGTTAGAAATTTTTAAGTTAATTAAAAGTCATTAGTTCTGAATATCCCAAACTTGTCTTGTGAAAAAGTCGAGAGAAAACAGTACACTTCAGCTTTAGTTGTGGATGGGTTAAGGTGAGACAGTAGGCACAATTGGTGAGGGCAGGACTTCAGTGAGTACTTGACTGGATAGTAAGGTTTGGGTTGTCATTTATTAGACTTCTAGGTATGGTTATTTTCCCAGTCTTTGCTATTAAACTTTAAGTCTAAGGAACCCCTTCCCTTCCTTGCAAAGATTATAAAATGAAAGTCCATCTATTCGGCAATTTGTACTGAATGAATTGAAGATACAGTGGGATTTTTGTTCCTGTCTAGTGACCAATTGAAATACCTTATACCAATTAAATAAATTGTCAATATTATTTTAGCTTTTTAACTTTTTTATATTTGCGTTTTTTATCTTGATATTTGTAAGTGTAGTTTATGAAGGTTGGAGGTCAGCAATAGTAAAGTTTCAACCATAAAGAACAATTATTTAAAATTTTCAAGCAAGGTGAAAGGAAAGTAACATTCTGGCAGCCAGTGTATCCAGACTTTGCTAGTAAGCTTAATTCTGCCACCGTCTAGTGCAGCGGTTGCCACCCTTTCAGATTCCACAGACCACCAGTGGTCCACAGACCGCTGGTTGGCAACCGCTGCTCCAAAGGTTTCCTTAAACCAGTGGTCGCCAACCTTTCGGACCTAGTGCAGCAGTCGCCAACTGGTGGTCTGCGGACCACTGGTGGTCTGTGAGGTCCGAAAGGTTGATGACTGCTGCTCTAGTGCAGTGGTTCTCAACCTTCCTAATGCCACGACCCTTTAATACAGTTCCTCATGTTGTGGTGACCCCCAACCATAAAATTATTTTCGTTGCTACTTCATAACTGTAATTTTGTTACTGTTATGAATCGTAATGTAAATATCTGATATGCAGGATGTATTTTCATTGTTACAAATTGAACATAATTAAAGGATAGTGATTAATCACAAAAACAGTATGTAATTATATATGTGTTTTCCGATGGTCTTAGGCAATCCCTGTGAAAAGGTCATTCGACCCCCAAAGGGGTTGTGACCCACAGATATTTGATACTGGAGTGATGGTGAAGTGTTCAGTGTTTCTTTCGTTGTATCTAGCCAGTAGATTGCACCTTTTTGATCTACTAAATGAACCCTCATAGAGCTGTGAGCCCATGTCTAATAAAAAATTTTCAATGTTTTAGCACTAATATTTTCAAATGCAAACCACTATAATGGAAAAAAATTTTAAATAGAGGAAAATGGGAGCAAATATCACCCAAAGCTTTACCAACTAGTCTATATTTTGGTGCAT
The DNA here is from genome assembly GCF_963259705.1 of Myotis daubentonii. Classification (NCBI taxonomy): domain Eukaryota; kingdom Metazoa; phylum Chordata; class Mammalia; order Chiroptera; family Vespertilionidae; genus Myotis; species Myotis daubentonii. Next base: position 95,897,172 of record NC_081840.1, read on the forward strand.
TTTTTTTCCTGTTCTTTTTACTCCCCTTTTTATAGGCTTTGGTCATAATTGAAGTTATTATGCTGTATTACATGCCATATTACACCTGTATAGTTGATAATGTCTCATCTAGATATATAAAAGCCTAAGCAACCGTTACGGCGGAACAACCGAACGACCAGAATGACCAGTTACTATGACGCACACTGACCACCCAATCGCCTGATCCGGGCCTGCTGGCCAACCTCCCAGTCCCTCCCCCTGGCTAGCAGGCGCTGATTGCCCAGGGGGGAATGGGGAACCTGTGGTGGGTGGCACCGGATGTGGGCAGCACCAGGCCAAGGAGGGTGCAGGCAGGGAGTGGGGCCAGCTTCCAGCAGCTGGGGGAAGGAAGGCCCCAGCCAGCCAACCTCCTGGTCCCTGAAGGCTTTTGAAAAACCTCTTTCTGCCAAAGCCGGTTTGGCTCAGTGGATGGAGCGTGGGCCTGGGGACTGAAGGGTCCCAGGTTCGATTCCGGTCGGGGGCATGTACCTGGGTTGCGGGCACATCCCCAGTGGGGGATGTGCAGGAGGCAGCTGATCGATGTTTCTCTCTCATCGATGTTTCTGGCTCTCTGTCTCTCTCCCTTCCTCTCTGTGAAAAATCAATAAAATATATATTTTTTTTAAAAAAAGAAAAACCTCTTTCTGGGGAGGCTTTTCTTTTCTTCTCAGTGGCATGCAACTCAAAGGTGCTAGCCACGGAGCCGCCCAATCTCTCCCTACACCCAGTCGGATTGAGTCTGGTGCACGGTAGGGTGGAACACCCCAAGCCGCTGCTCACAGGCAAGAAGCTGGTGGGGGTGGAGCATGGATGCAGGGGCCTTGGACTGGACCACCCGGCCCCCAGTGCCCTCTCTGCCTGGAGGTGTCCAACTGCAGACCTCTGACCCCATTAACTGGATCAGTGGTGGGGTGGAAAGCGACCCAGGAGGGTGAGGAAATGAAACTTGGGGCGAGTACCATGGGTGCAGTCCCCATAACCTTCCCCTCCCAGGATAATGCTGCGATCCCTAACCTCCCACGCGCCAAGAGATAAACGTGGATTTGCAAAGAGGCAGGCCCCGAGGAGCTTCAGCTGAGGGCATGAAAGAAGTTACTCACTCCTGACACCCCCACCCTTTGCTTGAAGGCTGCATTCTCCTTCCCTAACACATGTTGCTTGAAGTACACAATGGTTTGTGTTTAGATAAGCAATAAATGTGGGGAAAGCAAAGTTTTGTGCTTTAAAACAAGAGAGTCTGGAATCTTTGTGGGGGGATGTCTCTTTCTCTCTCATTCTCTCTCTCTCTCTCTCTCTCTCTCTCTCTCTCTCTCTCTCACACACACACACACACACACACACACACACACACACATTCATTCCTTCCTCCCCTCTTCCCTGGCCTGGCGAATCTTCACGCAGAAAGTTAACCCTAGCTTCTCAGCACCCACCTCACTGGAGTGGCCTCTGTATTTTTGGTTTATTCTCTCACACGGTTTTTTCCTAACCTCTAAACCGGTAGTCAGACATCCCCTGAGGGGTTCTGGATTGTGAGAGAAAATTAACTAGAGGCCAGGCTGAGGGACCAATCCCCCGTGCAAGAATTTCATGCACCAGACCTCTAGTTTAAAATAAAGTATATCAATGAGTTTTCATATTTTATTCTGTATTCGTCCTTTTGAGATTCCAAAAGTAAATTATGTGTTAACTGCATAGCTTAAGGAACATGTCAGGGTTTTAGTTACAGTTAAGACATTACTGGCTTGAAGGAGAATTTGTTCCCCCAAATAATGATTTAAAAAAAAAAATGCCATCTGGAACTTTTGGTTAATGAGGAATAAGTGGCCTTGAAGTAAAACATCGGAAATAGACAAAATGGTGTTTTATATAATACTAGTGGCCCTGTGCAAGAATTCGTGCACATTGAAAGAAAATTAATTAGAAGAAATAGTTTAATATCGCTATTTACCCTTTCTCTACAATAGAAGTGTCAACCAAATTCATGATCAATAATGACAGATTGAAACACACACATGCTATTGGCACCAGTGAGAGCTTTATATGTATTGCTCATGTGTGAATCAATTTAGCCTTTTATATTTTACTAGAGGCCCGGTGCACAAAAATTTGTGGACTCGGGGGGGAGGGGGGGGTCCCTCAGCCCGGCCTGTGCCCTCTCGCAGTCTGGGACCCCTTGGGAGATAACAACCTTCTGGCTTAGGCCTGCTGCCGGGTGGCAGAGGGCAGGCCCAATCCCTAGGTGCAGCCCCTGGTCGGGCTCAGAGCAGGGCCGATTGGGGAGTTGGGGAGTCGCCCCCTGTCATGCACAGAGCAGGGCAGATTGGGAAGTTGTGATGCCACCCTCAGTCACGCTCAGGGTAGGGCCAATTGGGGTGTTGGGGCACCGCCCCCTGTCACACTCAAGGCAGGGTCGATGGGGAGGTAGTGGCGCCACCCCCTGTCACTCACAGAGCAGGGCCAATCAGGGGGTTGGGGCGCCGCACCCTGTCACACACAGAGCCGCAGGGCAATCAGGGGATTTGGGCGCTGCCCCCTGTCACTCTGATCCCGGTGCCGGGAGGCCTCACGGCTCCGCTGATCCTGGTGCTGGGAGGCATATTACCCTTTTACTATATAGGATAGAGGCCTGGTGCACGGGTGGGGGCCGGCTGGTTTGCCCTGAAGGGTGTCCTGGATCAGGGTGGGGGTCCCCACTGGGGTGCCTGGCCAGTCTGGGTGAGGGGCTGAGGGCTGTTTTCAGACTGGTGGGTGACTGAAGCTCCCAACCGCTACTTTTTTCTTTTTTTTTAAATTCTGGGCCAGCTTTAGCTCTGAGGCTTGGCTCCAGCTCTTAGGCCTCCGCTGCTGAAAACAGGTATCTGGTTTGTTTGGGTTCTATAATCGAAACACTATTTCAACTCCAGCTCTGAGATCCCGGCTGGCTTAAAGCAGGTTTCTGGGGTTTTGTTTAGCTTCTATATTTGTAACAGTGTTTCAAACTGCAAGCTCAGAGGCCAGCAGCGGCAGGCGGGGAACGTTGGAGTCCTCTGTCACTGAAGCAAGCAAGCCTCATGTTCGCTTCAAGCTGCCTGGCTGCCAGCTGCCATCTTGGCTGGCAGTTAATTTGCATATCACCCTGATTAGCCAATGGGAAGGGTAGCGGACGTACGGCTAATTACCATGTTTTTCTTTTATTAGATAGGATACACTAGTGGCCCGGTGCATGAAATCATGCACATTAAAAAGGAATTAATTAGAGGAAATATTTTAATATTGCTATTTGCCCTTTCTCTATAATAGAAGTGTCAGAGATGAAAGAAAATTAGTAAAATGTATATGAAAATCACCCTCCTGTCCATCTGGGGTGTGCTGTGGGACCCAGAGTCCATTCCCCACCCACCAGTGTGCACCTTGAAATCGTGTGAGACCCAGACCCAGCCAGCCCCACCCCCGTCAAGCCCCAAGGGTGGAGGGTGCAGCCTCAGTTCCCCCAGCCCAGCACTGGGCAGAGGGCACAACCTCAGGTCCCCCATCAAGCCCTTCCGGGTGGGGGGGCGCAGCCTCAGATCTCCTGGCCCCGGCTCCAGGGTTGGGGGCATGGCCTCAGGTCCCCCAACCTCAGCGCCGGGGCAGGAGGCGCTGCCTCAGGTCCCCCAGCCTGGCCTCAGGTCCCCCAGCGCCAGAGCTGGGGGTGCGGCTCCAGGTTTCCCAGCCCGGCCTCAGGTCCCCCGGTGCAAGAGTGTGATGACCATTTGCATATTAGCTCTTTATTATATAGGATAGATAAACTTGCTTAATTAGAGCTGCATTCTGATTTAGCTAAACTTTTTCCAGCCCAGTGAAGCACCCCAACTTCTCTTTCAGGTAACTGACAGTAACACAGTGGTAAATATCAACACAAAGCTGATTATTATTGTAGATCATGCAGGGAGAACAAAGGACAAAATATTTAACTGTAGCAGTGTTTGACTATATTCTGTGCAGTGTGCAAACCTGAAGTCATTTTCAAGGTCCACCATTTCTTACTTCTTTTCAGTCCCGTCAAGTTTCTAAGCTTTCTAAATCTCCATTTTCCAGCTAATGAAAAGAAAAAAGGATTCCACTGAGTCTCCTATGTACCTACTCCAGGACTTCTGTGAGGATCAAATGAGATGAAGCATGGGAAAATGCTTCACAGACATTTGGTTAAAGTGTAAAATGTTTCCACCTGTGTTCCTGGAACTTCAAGGAGGCTAGTCGCTAGGGAGAGGAAGCTGGGCATTGCTATGTGACACCATTACCTAGCACCCACAGCAACCGTTTCCAGGCTGGGCTGGGCTATGGGCTGCATTTTGCGCCATGGGATCTCAGCAGTGTTGGCTGCAATTTGATGGGCTTTCACTCCAGGGTGGTGGCGGGGCCTGTGTCCCATTTTGGGGAAGCTGAGTGTTGCTTTCTGGGTGCCAGGTCCATGGTGCCATTTCTCTATGTGCATCATGGCAGCTCCTGCATTGAGTGTCTGCCCCCTGGTGATCAGTGCTTGTCATAGTGACCAGTCAGAAGGTTGGAAGGACACTTAACATATTAGCCTTTTATATAGATAGATAAAGAAATTTCTGACTATTCACTAGCAATTTTTAAATGCTCTGTGTTTTCAAAGATATCAACTAGATTTTCTCCCTGTCTTGTTGTTTGTGTGTTTGTGGGGAAACTGATGGGAAAGTATGAGAGCATGATGAAAGCTATTTTATGTTAATACTAGAGGCCCAGTGCACGAATTCGTGCACCATTGGGGTCCCTTGGCCTGGCCTGTGGGATTGGGCCAAAACCAGCCCTCTGACATCCTCCGAGGAGTCCTGAATTGCGAGAGGGCTCAGGCCTGGCCGAGGGACCCTACTGGTGCATGATTGAGGCCAGGGAGAGACACAGGAGGTTGGCCAGCCAGAGATGGACTGCAGGAGGGCTCCAGGGCATGTCCGGCCCATCTCACTCAGTCCCAATTGGCCGGACCCCAGCACCAAGCTAACCTACTGGTTGGAGCATCTGCCCCCTGGTGGTCAGTGCACATCATAGCGACTGGTCGACCAGTCGACTGTCTGCCCTCTGGAGGTCAGTGCACATCAGAGCAAGCAGTTGAGCAGCCTTAGCATATCATTAGCATATTATGCTTTGATTGGTTGAACGGATAACCTGTCGACCAGACACTTAGCATATTTGGCTTTTATTGTATAGGATGGGGACGGTAGGCTCATATGAATTTGTTTTAAAATACAACATAACTGTTATAGTAGGCAATTAAGAAGATATGAACAGAGTAGGAACAATACGCCAAGTATGTCAGTAGGGCAGAAAATTTGACCTGCCTAGCAGTGGGCAAAACTGGGAAACTAAATATTGTAGGGTGGGACCTCACCCCCAGAGTGACCTTTCTTCCCCTAGCAAATGGATGGTCATGCGGTTCACACATCTTGCCCTTTTATACCACTGGTCATGTGGCTCAGACCCTCCCCTGAACTTTCCTCCCCCAGCATATTGACCTCCTTAGAGGAGGAACAAGGGAGCCAGAGAAGAGCCTCATATGACTCCCATGCAAGCCCTTGCATGACCACTCCCTTAAGCATTAAGCCCTCAGGACAATGAGGTTCTGACCTGCATCAAATAATCTTAGGAACAAAGCCTTAGTCTGTTGACCACAGAGACAGAGTTTTGGTCAAACTAGAGATAACAGCTAGGACTCAGTTGTGTTTCAGCTCCAAGCCCAGGAAAGCAGCAGGGCTAGGTGGGGCAGTGCCATGGCCGCCTCAGGACCAACTGTGATAGCCAATCACCCTGCCCTGCCCTGCACGGAACAATAAGTGGGGACCACGATCCTGAAGGGACACCTGGAAAGCTCATGAATATTCTCTTGAGATCTTCCCTTATGACCTCTCCTAAAATTTCTACATTTAGACAAAAACTCTTAAGATGAAGGACTTAGTGAATCTCTCTCTCTCTCTCTCTCTCTCTCTCTCTCTCTCTCTCTCTCTCTCTCTCTTGCAGTGGTCGCCAACTGGTGGTCCTCAGACCACTGGTGGCCCGTGAGGTCCGAAAGGTTGGCGATGGCTGCTCTAGAGCTAGTCGGTGCCTTTCCCCCTCTCCTTTCCTCAGGCAGGTATATCCTTGCTTTCTTTCTCCAAAGCTCCAAGGGCCCTTCTTTTGCTCTGTAACTTGAGTCCTGAATCCATGCAGACCAGCTGGCTCTCTTCTACCTCTGTGACTTTCTACATAAATTTTCTCTTATAATTTGAGTTCTTGGCTATAAATTCTTTCTCAGCTGATCTCAAGGACTTAGATCTAACATCTGGTGCTGTTTGGCCACTAACAAAACCAGGCATATTAAACTAGTTGGTGTTCTGTGATCTTAAAGAATGTTACGGTTACTTCCAACTAGTTACAGCGACTGGGATTAGTTTTACTTTCAAAGGATTGTCCTAACATAGCTTGGGCTGTTTCCAAATTTGGTTATTGTTATATTGTTGGGCTCTTTGAAAATCAATAAATACTTTTAAAATAAATGAATACTTCTAAAGTGTTTTAAAGTTAATTCTCTAGAGCAGTGGTTCTCAACCTTGGCTGCACATTAGAATCACCTGGGAGTCTTGTTAAAAAATCTTGATTTCTGGGCCTCATCCTCCAGAAATTCTATTTCTTTGTTATTAATGTTGTGGCCCCACCCCATAACAAAGAAACAGAATTTCCAGAGGATGAGGCCCGGAAATTGGGATTTTAAAGAGATTCCCAGGTCATTCTAATGTGCAGCCAAGGTTGAGAACCGCTGCTTTAGAGGTTCTCAAAAATTTCCTGTCATCTCTCTGATAGCACAGTAGATAAATTTTAATTTGTATCAGTTATCTTCCAGTTGTAATTGATTTTAAATAGTCAAACACTTATTGAACTCCTAATTTGCCCTAGATTCTGTGCTCAGCCGCTAGAGGTAGAAGAGGAGTACAAGTCCTGCCTTCCCTAGAGAAGCTCACTTTTTATGAGGGAGATGCCCTGGAAGCAGCTGAGACCACTTAACAAGTGGTGTCTAGGGTGTGTGAATGCAGAGAAAGGGAGAATCTGCTGGCCCACGTATCCCGGAGATAGGTGGGAAGTGGGACGTTAACTTGCTGGAAAAAGGAGGAAGAAAAGGCCTTGTAGTCAGGGAGCAGCATGATGAGGCAGAGTCTTGATGAGTGTCAAGCAACTTAGAGAATAGAATTAATAACGTAATGTGAAGTGTTCTCTGAGGTTCTCATTTGAGTAATGTAATGGTAGTCTTAATTAAACATGAAGTGAGGGTTAAATTCTCAGAGTTGTTTTATCTGTGTGTTGGATGTGAGAGAATCTTCAAAAGATACTCTTAAGATAAGGAAACTGAGGCCAGAGAGAATTCTGGCCCCCAGGCTTGTTGGCCATAGGCCAGCCCCAGCACACACACCTCTGACGCAAATACATGTGTTTTGTCACACTGTCTCCTGAACTCATAGTTATTATTGGCTTTCATTTACTTCAATGAAATGCTCTTCCTTCAATATTATTATTTTTTTAAATATATTTTATTGATTTTTTTACAGAGAGGAAGGGAGAGGGATAGAGAGTTAGAAACATCGATCAGCTGCCTCCTGCACACCCCTTACTGGGATGTGCCTGCAACCAAGGTATATGCCACTGACCTGAATCGAACCTGGGACCCTTCAGTCCTCAGGCCAACGCTCTATCCACTGAGCCAAACCGGTTAGGGCCTTTCAATATTATTTAAAGAATTATGTTTTAATGTATAAAATAAAGAATAGAAATAAAAATCTGAGCTGCTTTTCATTTCTTAAGAAAACAAAAAGCACTGAAGTCTTATTTTTAATGTTTTGCCTTATTGTAAAGGGGGTTTATCATAGATGTTTGCCAAGTTGGATTATAGGTACATCAAGGGCAGCATTTTATGACCCCTGCCTCAGATTTCATGGTTGCAAGTTAGAGCATCTAATGGGTTTACCATAGAGCTGCACATGATATCGCATTAAAGTAGGTCATGGAGTATGAGAATAGTTGTAATGCTTAATTGTTTGACATTTTAACCAAGGAAAAAAACCACACTTTTATAGGTTTAACGTACTGTGATATTTCCTTCTATTCCCCTTCCATTCAGGTATCTCCAGGTCACCGTAGTGAAAAGTACAGCTCATGCTCAACAATATTTTTAGATGACAGCACAATTTGCCAGCCTAATGTTAGAATCACCGTGCAATGGTGAGTACAAATAAGTAGCCCAGGACTCAGTGACAGACCCTGTTGCTAAAAGGATCCTACCCACATGTAATTCCATCTGAGTGTCCTTCTCAGTGATCGGGCTAAGAAACTGGCGTCAATTATGATTTCAGTTTCCATTTTAATCTTAGAGCGGATGGAAGAAGGGAAAGGCTGTTGGCAAATACAAAATTCCCCCCAAAAGTTTTCATATTTACTTGATGCATTACTGTTGTTGAGACATTGTTAAACACCATGAAAGGAGAGGTGCTTTTTATTGAATATTTCTAGGGAAAAGAAGTATTTCTTTATGAGATACAGGCTTAAAACAGTGTGTCCCACTTTGGAAGCTACTCTTGGAAGAAAGACTGGCTTGTCCCCTACTGGCACCAGAGGCATCTGCGTTTGCATTCCGTTTCTTTCCTGCCAGATTTCCCCCTGCTTACTTTTTTTCCTGCACTATTTCTATGTTAAAATTCACGTCTCCTTCCAGGAAAAATGTATCAAACCAGTCTTAAGGAACAACTTTTCAAGCCAATTTCTTTGTGGATAAAATGTGTTCAACTGAGATTTTAATTTTATAGATGTATTAGATATATATATGTATATATACATATATGTGTGTGCATGTGTATATATATGTAAAACTAAATCTATATATATATATATATATATCCAAGACACTGTATCAATCCATATATAAGAAAATCACAGCAGAGAAAAATGAGAGAGGTGAAGTTTTGGAAACTTCGCCACAGTCAGGCTTATACTTAAGCAAACATAACTTCATTGAGTTCTGTGAGCATCACATACTCCACAATTGGAGATGCACTTTAAAAAACCTTAAGATGAAACTTTTAAGCTTATTTAAGAGCCAAAGAAAACCAAACTAGAATGTAGGGCTTCCTGAATCTCATTGGGGTGTTCAAGGAATATTATCAGTGTCTCCCTGGGGTATGAGTATTGATATTCCAGAACACAGTTTGGGAAATGCTACCTGAGAATATTAATGTTCTCATTCCTAATTGTACTTTTCAGTCCTAAAAACATAATTTGTTTTAATTTTATTAAACTTAATTTTATTTCTATTGTACCAGCTTTTTTGCTAATTAACTTACCAGTAACTTCTACTTTACTTAAAAACAGCAGGTTCACAATCATAATACTATAACTTCCTTCTCTCACTTATAACAATAGTCGAGATCAAACTGTTTCTTAGCAAAAATTGAGCCCCATCTCTACCTAAAGTCCTGAACTTTGGCAGCTGTCACATAATCGTTTAGTCTTTTTTTTTTCTGCCAGGACACTAAATCCACGAGTAAAAAAAACCCACTTCACTCTGCCTCTATTCCATAGCTTCTTTTGAATCAAAGGGTTCTGATGTTGCAGTATATAATTCAAAGGTAGTTTTAAAGATTAGCTTTGCTCAGACAAGTAGATGTTATGCTATTTTGTTCTCCAAATTAGTCTAATTTTTGGAAGTACAATAAGTTTTAATTTGTTCTCATCAAGATTTGAAAATGATCATTCAGTATATTTACTATTGATGAAATAAAGGTTTACTGAGAAAATTAATAGAGCTAATGGGCTTTTAGGTATGGTTTAGAAAAAATGTTATGGGGTAGTAGTGCATTGTTCTCAATGGGGTGCATGAGACTTATTAGAATCACTTAGTAACTTTTTTCAAAATAATGTCTCAACAGATGTATTCCATTTCCTCTCCCCTAACATACAAGCCTTTTGATAAGCTGAGGAAGGATGGGAGGCATATTTTATGAAGCAAAGCATACAGGGTGCTTCTGATTTTAACCCTAATTCCTGTGTTCTCAAATTGCACATTACAATCACCTGAGAAGCTTTCAAAACAATCCCAAGTCGTACCCAATGCCTATTAAATCAGATTATCTCAAGGTGGGAGAAGGCTGTTTTTAAAGCTCCTCTGATGACCCCAGTGCACAGCCACGCCTGGGAACCACACTGCCTGGTAGAGTGTAGATGGAGAACGGCTTCTCACTCTTGGTGGGACCTTGAGCAAGTCAGTTTTAAGCCTTGGTTACCTTCTCTGTAAAATGGGTTGTTGAATTAAATGTCATCAAAAGTTCATTGGTTCCTTTCAGTTTATGCTTTAATTCTGTGATTTTAAAATCAATTTGACATGCCTCAGTGAGGTCTCTGTTCAATGCCCGGTCAGGTCACATGCCTGGATTGCAGGCTCGATCGCCAATGTGCGGTGTACAGGAGGCAGTTGATCAATGATTCTCTTCTAACAGTATATTCTCTAGCGTTTTGGTTTTCTTAATTTTGCTAAAAGCCAAAGAATTACAAGGTGAAAAGTGCCCAGGCTATACTGTTCTGAATGAGGATTTTGTAGCCACTGGGCAACTGGGAAGGTCTTCCCTCACCACATTTAAAAAATGTCTTCAGCCCTAGCCAGTTTGGCTCAGTGGATAGAGCATTCGTCTGTGGACTGAGGGTCCTGGGTTCGATTTCGGTCAAGGGCACTTACTTGGGTTGCAGGCTCAATCTCCTGCCCTTGTTGGGGGTGTACGGGAGGCAACCAATCGATGTGTCTCTTTCACATCCATGTTTTTCTCTCTGTGTCTCTCCCCCTCCCTCCCACTCTCTCTAAAAATTAATGGAAAAATATCCTCAGGTGAGGATTAACAACAACAAAGAGTCTTCAGACCTAACATAAAATCAATTGTTACAATTTTTTTTTCTCAGCCTGGCATTAGCAATATATTACCACATAAAGAACAGGTGAGTTTTAAACCTGTCTTGTTATTCTAGCTAATAAACATACAAGATATGAAGTTTAGTGTTAGATAATAACTATAGACATTATTGGAGTAAGCTATATAGTGCTTTTATTACATTATTGAAGGGAATCATTTGTTTTTCTCTTAGGATTCTTAATGCTTAAGTTATTGAGGATCCCAAAGAATGTTTGTTTATGTAGGCTATATTGATATTTACTGTATTAGAAATTAAAATTGAGACTTTAGAATAAGTCCCTTATATGTTGAAACATGTCTTTTTTTATAGCACTGTTGAAATTTTCAGCAGGATAATTCTTTGCTGTAGGGGGCTGCCTTGTGCGTTACAGGATGCTTAACAGCATCCCTGGCCTCTCCTCACTAGATGCCAATAGCACACTCTTCCCAGACCACATTCTAAAACAAAAAATGCCTCCAGCCATGGCCATATGTTTCCCCGGGAGATAAATTCATCCACTAGAGCAGTGATGGAGAACCTTTTGAGCTCGGCGTGTCAGCATTTTGAAAAACCCTAACTTAACTCTGGTGCCGTGTCACATATAGAAATTTTTGATATTTGCAACCATAGTAAAACAAAGACTTATATTTTTGATATTTATTTTATATATTTAAATGCCATTTAACAAAGAAAAATCAACCAAAAAAATGAGTTTGCGTGTCACCTCTGACACACGTGTCATAGGTTCGCCATCACTGCACTAGGGAGCCATAGCATTAGCGTAACTCTTTATAAAAGATAATTATTTTCCACAACAAAAAGTTGAGTGGAAATTGTCACTTATATATATTTTTGCAAATCTCTTTATGTCTGATTTAATAGAACAGCTGATTCTCATGTACACCCTGTCTTCAATCCTCTGTGATTACTTCAATCATCTCAATAATTCGTTTTGAAGAAACAATGTGAAGGCCCAGCCTCATGTTGCTCTATAGCTAGAAAAGGGTGTGTTTTTAAAGTCTCCAGATAATTATGGATATTCTTTCATACTGTATTTGAAGTCCACAAGCGCTGGTTTGTTAAATTAGTTACAGTGGGATTTTAAATCATATTTATGAACTTGCAGTAGGTCTCTGTTAAATTAATACTCATTCATATATCTTTTACACTGAATGAATCTTTTTACTTGTATATAATTTATAATATTATTCATTGGTTATTTGGAAAGTATTGGTTCACATTTCTTTATACAGTATTAAAGCTCACTTTTGTTAGTCAGCATCATATCAACACCAGTTTTACCAGAAAAGCCTAAATATTGAAAAGCTGTCAAGCTCACAAAAAAAGGTACAATTTCCCCCTAATATTGATTTTTAGCTTGATAGCTTGAATTGTGTCATTGGCAACAAATAACACAAGTTATTTTCCTTGAAGTGACAGGCTCACTGTTCAGTTTTGAGAGAAAGACAGTTGTATAAAGATGTTATTCAATGAAAAAAAGTAGCTCGCTCAGCTCACTACTAAGTCACAAGTGCTTTTACCTAACAAGCACATTTCAGTATGCAGAAGTGCTTAATGTATACTTACCCCTTATTCGGAATAGAAAAAGAAGAATCAGCCATTACTAATTGTTACTGCTTTATCAAAGATGTTCTTAAGTAAAGCAGAATTTTGTGTTTCAACAAGAGGCAGTGAAAAATAAAATGACTACTAGTACAGTGTAGTATTCCTGCCTTGATTCGTTCTCACAAACCATGACTTTTGCTTTTATACAATGGTTGCAAATGTCAGTGCAAATGGAGGCAATGCCTTAATATTTCTGTAAAAATAGTTTGGCCTCATGGGTCTCCTGAAATGGTCTAAGATAGTGGTCAGCAAACTCATTAGTCAACAGAGCCAAATATCAACAGTACAACGATTGAAATTTCTTTTGAGAGCCAAATTTTTAAAACTTAAACTATATAGGTAGGTACATTGTTATTAACTTAATTAGGGTACTCCTAAGGCTTAGGAAGAGCCACACTCAAGGGGCCAAAGAGCCACATGCGGCTCGCGAGCCGCAGTTTGCCGACCACTGGTCTAAGAGAACCCCACAGGCCTGCAAAACACACTTGGAGAACCACTGTTTAAATGAGCAGAGTATGTTAGTGTGGAAAATTAAACTTAAAAGAAGAAGAAGAAGAAGACTGGTTGCCCTGGCCTGCGTGGCTTCAGTTGGTTGGGAGCATCATCCCATACACCAAAAAGTGGCGGGAGTGTTTGATTACTGGTCAGGGCCATACATCAAAAGGTGGCAGGTTAGATCCCCAGTTGGATGCTTGCAGGAGGCAGCCAACCAATGTTTCTCTCTCTCCCTCCCTCTCCCCCTCCCCCTTCCTCTCTCCCTCCTTATCCCTCTCCTCTCCCTTTCTTCTTCTCCCTTTCTTCCTCTCCTTCCTTTCTTCCTCTCCCTTTCTTCCTCTTCCTTTCTTCCTCTCTGTCTCTCTCTCCCTTCCTCTCTAAAATCAATGGTCTGGTCACTTTTAAAATAAAAAGGCGAATTTTTAACTCAGTCTACTTAAAAGTGGCAAGAAGAAATACATAATAATATAGGAAACTAAAAAGAGAAAAAAAAAACACAGAAAAAAATGAATCTCATATTCACATGAATGTTGCCCACCCCTCCTGCTTTATAAAATGTTCCTGTGTCTTCCGACGTGAGCTTAGAGGAGTGGGCAATTAATTTGGTTGTCTAGCATTGCCTATTAGGGAAGGTCAATGCTTATAAAGGCAACTTTGGCTGGTCATTATAGAAAAAATTTCACAGAACTGATGTGCTGAGTAAAAAGAGGTGAGAAAATTCTTACAGAACCTAAGAGAAGAATTTGTAGAAGGACTTTGTTGAAGGTTAAGCTTCTCCTTCCACCCCTCTCTCTACTCCCAGGAGATGTGTTACTAAGATATTAACAATTCCTGGATTTGTTTCTTAAATCACTTTCTTATTTTTTAGAGATGCAAATAGATCTGAGGACATTTTTGATGAAAGGTTACATCCATTTACAGTAAGTGCCAGTTGTATTAAAGTTATATTTCTCTCTCTTACAATTGTGTTTATTTTATGCTAATTTGCTTTGAAATTAATCACTAGAAGAAAATTACTCCCTCCAGCTTGAAGTCAAAATTATCTTCTTTTAAGTTTTCTTCCCCACCCCGTGTTGCATCTAATGATTTTACAAAACAAATACATAAGAAATATGTCAGCAAGAACTGAGTTGTAGCTTTGTATAACTAGTAAGCTAAAGTAAGTCAACATGCTCCTCCCAAAAAAGTATCTTTTGAAAAGATAATTTTCAGTAACATCAAACAATATGAATATTTGTAAATAAACCTAACAGATATTTTAAGATCTCTATGAAGAAAATTAAACAGCTATTTAAACTTTGGGTTAATTAGAATGACAAAAGAATTTCAAATTCACTTCTTCAGATGCTCTATAGCAGCGCTTCTCAACCTGTGGGTCGCGACCCCTTTGGGAGTCGAACGACCCTTTCACAGGGGTCGCCTAAGACCATCAGAAAACACATATATAATTACATATTGTTTTTGTGATTAATCACTATGCTTTAATTATGTTCAATTTGTAACAATGAAATTAGGGGTCTCCACAACATGAGGAACTGTATTAAAGGGTCGTGGCATTAGGAAGGTTGAGAACCACTGGTCTATATGGCTGGTGACCACTGTACAGCACGGCATGGCCTTAGAGCCTGATGATTACAGGAAACTGAAAATACATTTTCAGAGTTGATTGCAGAAGTATGACATGGTGATCAACAAGACTTTTGAACCTAAAGATGGTTTATGTTTAGATAGAATTTTGTAGAAGGAAGGTGGAAAGGAACGTATCAATTTTCTGAGGGTGTGCCTGTATTTATCTTTAATGAGTGTTGGTATTGAATCACTATTGGTATTGATTTCAGAGAGAAAGGGAGAGGGAGACAGAGATAGAAACATTAATGATGAGAGAGAATCATTGATCAGCTGCTTTCTGCACGCCCCCCGCCGGGGATTGAGCCCGCAACCCAGGCATGTGCCCTTGACCAGAATCGAACCTGGGACCCTTCAGTCTGCAGGCCGATGCTTCATCCACTGAGCCAAGCCGGCTAGGGCTCACTGTTGTTTTTTAAGGCCTCATTGTTTATATTTAAAAGACTAAAAGACATGTCACCCAATCAAAATTATCTTAAGCGGCATGTGGGCACAAACAGAAGACTATGATATTAGAGGCATGTGGGCACAAGCTATCATAAAAGTACTTCAGTGTTTTTCTTCAGTGGATACTTACTTTGCATTTTTTCTCCTTTCAGCATGAAATAGTTCCAGAGGAATACTTTAATCATAATCCTGATTCCGAAAGTATTTACAGATTTATTCACCCTTTTTTCAGTGCCACAAAGCTAACAGCTGAATGGGCAATAACAACTTTGGTAAGATAGTTCTTTCAGAAAGCCTCCTTTCTGTCCTGTCCACAGGGTATGATCTTGTTTTTCAAATACTAGTAAAAGTAGGTTCCTGAAATGATCATCAGAACTTTATTAAGGGAAAATTATCAAAGGAAGTAAAATACACACATTTGAGCTTACTAATCATGATTTAACATGTCCTTGCTTTTCTCATCACAACACAGTTGCTTTTAAAGGCAGCAGGAGAGATACCCGGTTTCTTCCTCCACACCTCAGGAGACACATGCGCATGCAGTGCACACACAGGCACACATACAAGGCGTGCTGTGGCGTGGGATGGGGCAATAGCAGACCCTCTGGGCCCCAGGCAGTGACAGGTTCAGTGTAGGTCTAAGCTGAGTTGCAGGCTGGATTCCCCAGGCAGTTGTAATATGTGTCCTGGTTGAGAACTAGAGCCCTAAGTTCTCTGTTCCTTGGATGATGGGTGTTCATCCGTCCTTGCTGTGCTCTTGTGCCTGCCTGTGACGTTGCCCAGGATTCTAGTGCCAGTAGGATCTAAAAGGGCTTTGCTAGTTGCCTGCTCAGCTACAGCTGTATAAGAACCATTGTATCATTCATACAGAATTCCTAAGGTAAGATTTTATCAGTTGGAATGAGTGGTCCATTCTAGTGAGAAGGAATGGGGATTGTGTCACTCCTCCCTCGGGCAGTCCTAAAGGGGAAAGTCTCCTGCGTGGTCTGGAGGGAAGAGTACTTAGGTCAGTGCCTCCTCCTTCAGTTAACATTTTGGAGAGGCAGCCTGTGCTTCTGAATAGAGACCCTCAGTGGGCACTGGATCAGACACAGGCCTCTCCATGGAGCTGCCAGCCATGTGGAGTGCTGAGCGCATGCTGGGGAGAGGCAGGAGTGGTGCTCTCATAGGGAGAGCTAGGTAACACAGGAAGGAGGGCGTCTGGGTGGAAGAGGGTGAGTCCTTTGTAGGCGAGTTAAGTTTGATGCACCTGCGAGACAGCGGAGGGGCAGTCTCTAGTAATGGTTTGAATATATGGAATTAGCATGAATCTGAGCTACAGTAGGAAATTAAGATTAGCTGTTCCAGTGCAGAGGAAGACTATAAATGGAAAAGTGTATAGAAGAGAGAATAGTGACAAAGAGTTAGATATTCAGTGGCTATTTATGGAATGAACAACTTCTTGCAGCATTTTGACCACACTCTCTTGACCTCACCTATCTTGCCTTCTTTTTTATTATTTTCTCCTGGTTTTGCCACCACTCTAAGCCATTTCTGGGGACTTCTTCCTTCAGTGTTGATAGTCCTTACAGATCTAAGTGCTGAGGATAGAGGGGAAACGAGGTTGAATAAAGTTTTTTGCTTTTATGGAGCTTATATTCTTATAAGGAAGGCATACATATTTCTTTAAAAGAGTTTTATTAAAAAGATGAATATTTCAGGTAGTAGTAAATACCAAGAAGGTTGAGCAGGGTGAAGTGATAAAGTGATGACAAGGGCTTGAAACTCTAGATAGAATGATCAGGAAGAGCCTCTTTAAAAGATAACATTTGAACCCTGACATGACTGAACTGAGACAGATGAGCTCTGGTGTGATAGACAAAGGGGACAAGTGCCAGATTCGGAGACAGGAACGTTTTGTGTATTTGAGGAACAGTGAGGTATGGCCAGTGTGGTCAGAGTGTGGAATGAGGGAAAGAATGTAGGACATGAGAGCATAGAAGAGCAATGTCCTATCTCATAGCGCTTTGTAGCTTCCAGGTCATGGGAATAAGGTACATTTTCATTTGTTTGATGGGAAACCTTTGGCAGAGTAGGGTAGTGAAGTGCTCTTAATTAAAGAGGCTCTCCTGGCTGCTTTGGGGAGACTAGATAGTAAGTGGGAGGCCGAGTGGGGGCCGAGAAGCCAGTGATACAGGTGAGAAGTGACAAATAGAAAGTGGTCTGATTACAAGAATTGCTAACAGATTGGAGCAGGTTAACTCAATTGAAGGTTTTGGCCCAGAACTTAGGCAATGGTGTGCCCTTTATGACATTAGGGAATGCTTGGGGAGTGGAACTGAGTAAAGAGCTCTGATTTGTATGGGCAAAGGCACTAATGACCTTAGCATTGTGCTTTCGGGAGAGTGACAGTGCCAGGCAGACCGCAGTGGATTAAGGAGAGAATGAGACATGAGAAGCAGCATGGGCATTCACTGTGAGCAAAAGGAGAGGAAGCTTTCTAGGGGTTGGGGGGTGGGAAGCATGTAAACACATATTGGGGAGAATCTCTGGCAGACAGGGAGGGTTCTTCAAAAAGAGGTAATTGTGGGAGGTGTTCTTCAGAAGTGGGATGGGATCGACTTCACTGCTAGAAGAGTTTCAGTGAGAAGAGAAATCTCAATTCCACTGTCACCGGAGGGCAAGTGGTGTAAATGAACGAGTATTGGCACATACCACGTCTGCGGTAAAGTTACGGGAAGGTGAGAGATTGCCAATGTTGTATTAGTGCCTCTAATTAATCCCATCAAGTAGACAGTTGAACTTTGTAAGGAGGTTCATTCTTAGGATATCTGAGAGCACTGAGTTTTGCGGGGAGAGGGTTGGTGGAAATTTTCACTAAGAATGCATAATGTTCAATAACCATTTGCTTTCTTAAAATACAGTTGAGTTTGAAGAGCAATAGCAAATCAGAGCTGCCAATCTGATAACCTCCGACAGTAAATATACTCTTTAAAATTGGACATTTTTCTTTTTGTAAAATGGCATGCATACTCTTCTGTAAAGCACCCTTTGAAATAACAACAAATCCCAGCTTGCCTCTAAAATCTGTTTTTAGCTGTTAACTTTACCCAGTTCTTTGTAGAATAGACATGCAATACATGTGAGGAATTCATGAAACTTCACCAGCTACCTGGAGAGCCAGGGAGACAGAGACTGGCAGCTCTGCTACCACCTGAAACCAACAGAACAGGTTGTGTAAGACGGAGGTGGAGTTCATAAAATGATGATGGAGATGTGAAGATTAGGGGATATAAAAGGGCTACCCCTTGTGTGCATGTGTGTTTCTCACAAAGGCACTAAGTCCAGGATTACTTGACAGTTGTAAAGACCTGCCTCAAGCACACCTGTTTGTACTGCCTGTCCTGCTGCACCACACAGCAGCCACTGCGGGGCTGTCTTGATGACCAGGGTTTATCTTCAGCTTGTGCCACAAAAGGACTAGTTAATATGTAAAGAAGATACAAATGTGGCCAGTATTGCCAGGGATTTACATATACAAGTACTATGTAAAATCACCATATAACTACCAGCCAGGTATGAAACAGTGCACGTGGTAGGCACTTGAGTATCTACACTGGGCCCTTTACAAGTGGAAAGGTAGTAACATTTCTTCAGGAAGTCCTTGGCTAAGATGTCCATTCATTCCTGTGACCAAAAATTGGACTGGAAATTCACATGGCAAAGTAGGCAACAGAAGTATCTCATCTGCAACTGTAACTTGGTCTCTGGCTTTGGCTGGCCAAGCAGTCTCCATAGAACCCAAGAATAAAAGGCATGTCAAAAACACGTGAAAGTTTAAGTTCTTACTATAGCACTTAAACCCTGAAATAAAACCAAAGACCCATGTTCTACTTTTGCAGGTTTACTTAGAAAGACTTTTAATTTATGCTGAGATCGACATTTGCCCCACTAACTGGAAAAGAATTATTTTGGGAGCTATTCTTCTTTCCTCCAAGTATTTGCATGATCAGGCTGTAAGGAATGCAGACTTCTGCCAAATCTTCAAGGGCATTACAGTCAAGGACATGTGAGTTAGCAAGGTTTTTGTGAACTTTCTTACCATTTTCCAATAACTTATTTGCTCCAATAAAGTTTACATATTAAGAAATATTTTTAAAGGTTACATTATGCAGAGAATTGAAGTAGGCAAAAATTACATACATTTTTAATCTACATTTGCTGTAACAATTCATATTCCTCCTCATTAACTATTAGGTCTTCATGTATTATTGTTATAATAATCTGTGATAATTTGAAATGTATTTCTCTGGTGGTTATTGGCAACCATTATACAAACTCACTTCTGAGAACAACAGTACTTTAAATATATTCATGGCTTTCTTAAAGCAGTCTAGCTACCAGTTCCAGTCCTTTCCCCACTCCCTCTTTATTATTATTATTTATTTGTTTCAATAAGACTTTTCATTCAGTATTATTTTGTATTAGTCTCAGGTGTACAGCATGGTGGTTACAAAATCATATACTTTACAAAGTGTTTTCCCCAATATTTTCAGTACAACTTGTCACCATACATAGTTATTACAGTGTTATTGACTATATTTTCTATGGTTTAATTTGCATCCCCATGACTATTTTATAACCAATCTGTACTTCTCAGTACCTTCACCTTTTTCACCCAGTCCCCCTCCCTCTTCCCTTCTGGAAGCCATCAGTCTGTTCTCTATATCTATGAGTTTGCTTCTGTTGTATGTTCATTTATATTCTTTAGATTCCACATACAAGTGAAATGATACAGTATTTGTACTTTTCTGATTTAGTTCACTTAGCATAATACCCTGTAGGTCCATCTGTGTTGTCACAAATTGCAAGATTTAATTCTTTTTTATGGCTGAGTAATATTCCACCACTTTTTAATCCATTCATCTGTTGATTGGCACTTGGGTTGTTTCCATAGCTTAGCTATTGTAAGTAATGCTGCAATGAACATAGAGGTAAATATATTCATTGAATTATGTTTTGGGCTTCTTCGGATATATATATATACCCAAAAGTGGAATTACTGAGTCATAAGGCAGTTCCATTTTTAATTTCTCAAAGAAATGCCATACTGTTTTCCATAGTGGCTACACCAATCTACATTCCCACCAAAAGTGCATGAAGGTTCCTTTTTCTATACATCCTCACCAACACTTGCTGCTTGTTGATTTATTGATGGTAGCCATTCTGACAGGTGCGAGGTGATATCTCATTGTGGTTTTAACTTGCATTTCTTGGATGATTAGTGATGTTAAGCATCTTTTCATATGTCTATTGGCCATCTGTATGTCTGCTTTGGAGACATTGAGGTCCCCTGTCCATTTTTTAATTGGATTGTTTTTTCATAGATGTTGAGTTGTATAAGTTTTAATTTGTAAAAAATGTTTACAAGATTTTTATTAATTGAATTATTATTTTTTTAGAGAGAGAGGAAGGAAGAGAGAGAGAGAGAGAGAGAGAGAGAGACATCAATCTGAGAGTGAAACACTGTTTGGCTGCTTCCTGCACACCCCCTACCAGGGATCGAGCCTGCTACCCTCGCATGAGTTGTGTAAGTTTTTTATAAATTTTGAATATTAATCCCTTATATTATTGTCAAATAATGTTTTCCCATCAGTGGGTTGTCTTTTTATTTTGTTGATGTTCTTCTTTGCTGTGCTAAAACATTTTAGTTTGATGTACTCCAATTTGTTTATTTTTTCTTTTGTTACACTTGCTTGAGATGCTCTATAAAAAAAATATATTACTAAGGGAAATGTTCCACATTTTACTGCCTAATGTTTTCTTCTAGGAGTTTTATGGTTTTGAATCTTACATTTAAGTTAATAATCAATTTTGAGTTTATACTTGTATATGGTGTAAGAAGGTGGTTTAGTTTCATTTTTTGTATTTATCTGTCCAAATTACCCAACACTATTTATTAAATAGACTGTCTTTACCCCATATATGACCTTCTCTCCTTTGTCAAATATTAATTGACCATGTAGGTGTGGATTTATTTCTGGGCTTTCTATTCTCTTCCATTTATCTACATGTCTGTTTTTATGCCAGTACCATGCTGTTTTGATTACTATAACCTTGTAGTGTAGTTTGATATCAGATAGTGTGATACCTCCATCCTTGTTCTTTTTTTCTTGAGATTGCTGTGACTATTCGGGGTCTTTTGTGGCTCCATATAAAATTTGGGATTATTGTTCTATTTCTGTAAAATACACCCTTGGTATCTTGATAGGAATTGCATTGCATCTATAGATTGCTTTGGGTAGTATGTACATTTTAAAGGTGCTCATTCTTCCTATCCATGAACATGGTATATGCTTCCATTTACATGTATCTTCTACAGTTTTTTTCTTCAGTGTCTTATAATTTTCTGAGTACAGGTCTTTTACCTCCTTGGTTAAATTTATTCCTAGGTATTTTGGTGGGTGTTTTTTTATGCAATTGCATATGGATTGTTTTTTAGTTTCCCTTTATTTTTAATCTTTATTGTTGAAAGTATTACATATATCCCCTTTTTTCCCCCTTTGACCTTTCTAGCCCACCCCTGCCCCCCACCCCAAGCCTTCACTACCCTATTGTCTGTGTCCATGGGTTATGCTTATGTACGTACATACACATTCTTTGGTTGATCTCTTCCCACCCACCGACCCTCCCCTACCTTCCCTCTGAGATTCCACTGTCTTTTCCATGCTTCTATGTCTTTGGATCAATTTTGTTCATTGGTTTATTTTGTTCATTAGATCCCACTTATGAGTGAAATCAGTGGTACTTGTCTTTCCTTGACTGGCTTATTTTGCTTAGCATAATGCTCTCCAAGTCCCTCCTTGCTATTTCAAAGGGTAAGAGATCCTTCTCTTTTACTAATAGTTCATTATCTATAATAATAAAAGTGTAATATGCTAATTAGACCAGAAGTCCTTCCGGACGAGTGAAGCCCGGGTCCCGGGTGCCTGCCAGCAGCCGGAGGAAAGCCACACAATCCAGTCTCTTCTCACTAGTCCACTCCCAGCCACCCTCCCTCTGTCTAAGCTCAGGGCAAATGGCCACAAAAAGATTGTGTGCTGGCTCTTTAAAGAGGGCACCTGGATTTCTAGCAGATCCCTATCTCCTGTCTCTCCCTGGAAGACAGATCCCTGCTTATTTTCACAGCCAGACATTATGTGGGCTCCTCTTCCCAGCTCTGGTGCTCTGGGCTGGGTAGCTTGGCATGGGGCTGAGACCCCTCGCTTTTAAGAAGGGATCTTTGTAGCTGAGATATCCCTATGGATTCTCAGACACTGCATGTGGGTGCTGGGGCCAGCCCTTCCTTCCAGTGTCACGGTGGCTTCTTCATAAATCCTTGGTTATAAGAAATCTGTTCAAGTAGTCTGCAATTGGTTATTCAGGTTGAATGTTCTATATTTTAGTTGAAATTCCAGTTCGGTCCTGGGAAGAGGTGAGTATAACTTTTACCTCTTCTGCCACTCATCCCACCCAGTGTTTTTCTGTTGTTTCCAGTCCACTTTTAAAGGGCATACATCTGGCCTTTGGAATAAGTGTTTGGCCACTGTTATGGTCTTAGGGCTTCTAGACTATTGATGGGGGTGCTTATAGCTTAAATCTGAGTCACACCGTGTATATCTGCATTTACCTGTCTTTTCCTCCTTTATATCTAAAGTCATGTTGTTAAAGAAACCATGGTAGAAAATTAACCACATGTAAAGGTTTCAGGTCCCTGTGCTCGCTCCTGCTTTTTAAAGAGCATTGCACATGTTTGAAAGTAGGTCTGATGATTTAGCAAGCTCCGACCTCTCAGGCAGGCGGGGAAGTCTAAGTTCTTCACGTAATAGTGTAAACTGAAGAGTCACCGTTATCTTGCTGGTGGCCATTAGCAAATGACATGACAGCAAATAATAAACTTGAAACAAATGAAAGCACTTTTGGAAGTCGCAGAAGCTAAAATGACCTTGACACCACTGTCATCAGTCTTCAAACTGGCCCCTTGGAGGAAGTATAACTTGTGCTCATGAACACTAGCCCTGCCATGATGGCCACTGAGATTTTCTCAAAACCTGCAACTCAACTGGTGGGGCTCTGGTTCTAGTTATAACATCAGAGACCATGCAGAGAAATGTATGGGTTTGCATAGATGTGAGCCCTAGAGGAAATGGTGGCAGTATCAAGCCACAGACTCCTTGTAAAGAATGCTTTGTGTGTATGAACAGAGAAATACCAGGAGCTATGTTTATGATAGGCTGCTTTTATTTATGATCTTTAGGAATTGGAAGGTATTATAACAGTGCTTAGTATACATCGGTGTCAAGCCCCTGCTGCTGACTACTATTTGTAATGTTCTCTCTTGAATCTAAATTGAAAAATTGGTGTCTATCAGCTTTTCCTTAAAACTTTCCAACATCCATGTATCTTTTTAGAATATTATTTCCCTTCAAAAGAATAAGTTAAACTGAGCAGCTGCTATTCAGAAAATTTGTTGTGTTTGTAAACGGTATACCATTCAGCTGTCTTGCCATTGAAAAACCAAAAAAGCCCATAAAAATCAACCCCAAACAAACAAAAAAATCCCAGATGATGCATAATCGTTAGACATAAGGCTTTCTTCCATGATTAAGCCTCTATTAGTAGACTGGTAGTCCTATGAAGGTACTATATTTCTTCACAATTAACATATATTAGTGAAGGAAATATAAAAAGGATGGTAAAGTGCATTTATTCCTGTAGTAAATTAAGTCCTGTTTAGCTGATTATCAAAACATTATCTGATTTACATTTCTATAGGCTTATGGTCATATGAACAGGGAATTAATTTTGGAAGTAGGTTCACTAGGTTTGAAGTTTAACAAGTGAGAAAGCCTCATCTCTGCTTATATTCTGACCCCTCTCCATGCAGGAGAACATCAAACTTTTGTTGACCTATCCAATGAATAAAATACTAAAACTTTGAAACTAAGACACCAAATATGTTTAAAAACCCTCTCATGTTTGTTCGGGTAGTTACTATTTTATTAATTAACTCTATCAAAGGATGACTGGAAGTAGTACAGTTTACTAATTTTATTTAACTACTTGGCAAGTGACAGCAGTATGGTCACATAGCAAAGCACTGCTCCCAAATTTCCTTTCCTGCTTTATTGAACTCACCTCTTCTGTTCCGGCAAGGGTCAGGGGATGCCGAATGTCTCGGGATTCCATTCCCAACACGGGAGAACTCTGAGTCTGACTGCCATGCTCTATTAGTCCAGCCAAGACATCTATCTTTAACCTTTCTGCCTTCCAAAGTTTTAGAAGTGCATCCAGTTCTGTCATAGTGACAGTTTCTCACCCCAGTAAGATTAAAATGAACAGAAGCTCGCATATGCTCTTTGACATTAGCCCCAGGCCCCGGGGTGGGGCGGAGGGGGGGGGGGGTCCCTTTCCCATCAGATGTAGCACATTTATTTATTTATTTACAGAGGCCCGGTGCATGAAAATTATGCACGGAAGGGTCCCTAGGCCTGACTGGTGATCAGGGCCGATCATGTTCCCCCACCTCCCTGCCTCCTCCTTCCCTCACTACCTCAGCACCTAGCTGCCACCTCTGGTTGCCCGCCATGTTCCACGCCACCCCCTGGTGGTCGGCGCACGTCATAGTGAGCGATCAAACTCCTGTTCTTCCTGTCCAACTCCCGAAGGGACACTTTGCATATTAGCCTTTTATAGATATAGATTTATTAGCAATGAATCCTTGTTGCCTGGAGTCTTCCCCCTCAGAGATAATAGTGGTGGCTCTCAGTGGATTCATTTGTTGCCATGGTGATGTGCCCACTCCTTTGGTTGGCACCTCTCTACTTTAATAAGCCCCTTCCTGTTATTGGCCTGGTGAAAATGTCTGCAAGTTCCTCAGAGCCTAGAGACAGCACACATCATTCGTTTCTTCTGAACACTAGAGTGAGGCCCTGTGAGTGAGCGAGGAGCATGAATCTACAGCTGCACTAATGGGACTTGGATGAATGAGCCCCAAGTCAGCAGCAAGAGTGAACAAGAGAGAGGGGACCTCCTCACCCTTGCCCGAAACTCAAAGTGCTAGAGGCAAAAGGGACCACAAATAGTTGTACCTTGTTTGTTGTTTGAACAGCAGTGTATTAGTATAGCCGGGTGACCTTTATTTGTTTCAAATCAAAACTTACAGCCATCTTAGTAGCTTAGAAGGATAATTTTGAAGATAGCCTCATTGACTAAAATTGTCCCGTGTTGGTTTTGTGTTTTCCTTCTTCCCCAGAAGTGACTTGGAAAGGCAATATTTATATCTACTCCAATTTCGTCTTAATGTTTCTGCCAGTGTCTATGCCAAATACTATTTTGACCTTCGGTCCTTAGCCAGTGACCACGGACTGCCTGTTGTGTTTGCTCCTCTTCGAAAAGAAAGAGCACAGAACCTAGAGGTAAGGCTGTTTTCTGCCAGACATCAAAACCAACATCTGTGGATAAGTCATATTATGTAGTGACTAGGAAAATTAAAAGTTTTTTAAACTAACACATTGAAGATTTATTAACTCTTTCACATCGTATTGCCGGTATCTTTTATGGTTTATTTGAGAATCCCACATTATAAAAAAAATTTATCTCTTCTGTGACCATGATTCAGAATAATTTAAATCAAATTTAATCTTTGATGGTTTTTTTACACTGTTCTTTTTTTTCTAACCATACATAAATAATGTCTTACAATTGTATCACTAATCATTTCTACAAATATAATCTACTTACCACTCTTAACTCAGTTTGCAAATCCATGTCTTTTCTGTATATATCACAGTTCAGTCCAATGAGTCTGTTAGACAAAGCTAACCTGAGAGACCTACACTTAGATTGTAGAATATGTGTTTCAAACACTTGGTGTAGAAAGTACATGGGTTTTTAATGGAAATTGTAAAGTGCATGGCACAAAGTAATATATATGACTTAAGACTTTGGTTTGTATGCAACAAAATTATTCACAACTAAAATTGATACTTTTAAAATGGACACTTTCTGTGGTACTTTGGTGGTACTTTAGAATAAGATGTGTTTCCACCTCAGTTAATGTGCAAGTGAAGTAGTACCTTATGGTGCTTCAATCATTAGACCTTTCCTACCTTTCAATAAAGTACAGCACATGCCTGTCTCATTAAAATCTGCTTAAAGTATATACTAACTAATAAAGATTGGATAGAATTTAAAAGCTGAGTAAACACTGATTTGCCCAAGTGTATGTCTATTATATTCAAGGAACCAAGTTTACAGGCAGCAGATGATATTGTTGTTAGGAACCTGTCGTGCCTTTGACATCATTGAGAAAACCCAAACTTTAAAAAATTCTAAGTTCCCCTTTGCGCTGGAAATCTAATCATAGTCCCTAAATAACTTACCTTAGTGAATTAGCATTAAGTAGATCCCAAGGACCTAGCAGTGTAGACCACAGCTTTCCAAAGAGGCAGTAACTATAATCCATGTAAAAAATGGGACTGTGTGGCTTATCAGTGATGCTTTCTTTGGGAAGGCTGCAACTCTTGCATTTTTAACGTACCTGTGCTCTATCTCATTTCTCTTCCTAGGCCATTTCCAGATATTGTGAAAACAAAAACCTGTGCAGGGTGGCTATAAAAAAATCTAGCAGCTGTGATAATTTTACTGATATGAAGTATGCCAACACCATTTTATCTTAAACTAAAAATGAGGGGCTGTGACATGATGAACCCCTCATCTACAATAACTGGAGAAATGTCAGCACTCCCGCTCAGAAACCAACAAAGCTAGTATTCCTCACCAGGGAGAAATGAGGGGTTGTAATATTATAAGCCCTTTGTCTACAAGGTGAAGAACTAAAAAAATATCACCTTTCCTGCTCAAAAACCAACCAAGTTCGTATTTCCTCTCTTAAGGAAGAAATGAGAGGTTGTAACATCATCAACTTGTCATCTACAAAAATAAGACCTGGAGATAGATATATCACCTTTCCTGCTCAAAAACAAGCAAAGTTGGTATTCTCCTCTTAAAAAAAAAAAAAAATGAAGGGTTATAACGTCATGAACCCTCATCTGCAAGGGCATGGACTGGAGAAATGTCACCGCTCCTGCTCAAAACCCAGCAAACTTTTTCTCTCTTAAGAAAGAAATGAGGTATTGTACCATCATGAACCTCTCATCTACAAAAAGAACTGGAAAAATATTAACTTATTGCTCAAAAACCAGCAAAGCTATTATTTAAATTGATTTTTAGAGAGGGAGGAAGGGAGAGAAAGAGAAACATTGATGTGAGAGTGAAACATCAATCAGCTGTCTCCTGCACGCCCCCTACCAGGGATCCAGCACGCAACCAGGGCATGTGCCCCAACTGGGAATCAAACTTGCAACCCTTCGCTGAACAGAATGACACCCAATTGCTCCTGTTCAAAAACCAACTTACCCACACCAGCCCGGGCTTATCTGCCTTATTTGCACTCTTAATGAAAAAAGGAGGGGCTGTGTCATCATGAGGCCCTCATCTACAAGTACAAGGACTGTAGAAATACTACTTCTACTCAAAACCCAGAAGGTAAGTGTTTCCTGTCTTGAAAGAGAAATTAGGGTTGTATCATTATGAGCCTTTTATCTACAAAAACAAAAACTAGAGAAATATCACCTCTTTTACTCAAAATCCAGCAGTTATTATTTCCGCTCTTAAGGGAGAGAAGAGGGGTTGTAACATTATGAGCCACTCATCTACAGTTACATGAGAAATATCAATTATCCTGCTGGAAAATGAAAAAAGAACCCACTGAATAGAAGAACATATTCACCAGTGATACATTCCAAAATATATAAAGTACTCATACAACTCAAACCAGGAAGACAAACCATCCAATTAAAAAATGGGCTAAGGACCTGAATAGAAACTGCTATCAAAGGGCATACAGGTGGCCAGTAGACAAGAAAAAATGCTCAAGGTCACTAATCATCAGAGAGATGCAAATAAAAAATCTCTTAAAAGTGAAATGAATAGTTGTAACATCATGAGCTTCTAATCTAATCTAAAACAAAACAAAAACCCTCAAGATATATCACCTTTCCTGCCCCAAAACGAGCTGTTAGGACTCTTATAAAAAATGAAGCATTAGTATTTTTAATTTCTGTTTTGATTATTTTAATTACTACAGGATATTACATTTGTTTATTTTTGCTTTCATTTTTGGAGAAAAAGGAAATTATCTTTTAAATTTTTTAAAAAGTTCTAGTTAACCTATATGACATTCTCTTTTGAACATTGGTACTCTCATTTAGAAAGTTTAAAGTATATTTCTATGTACTAAAGTTTCAAATGCTTTAATGTTTACTTTGATATTGGTGGGGAAGCGATTTTTTTGACATTAGAAAATTTCCTAAATATTTTTTTGTTGTTTCCTAAAGCAAAATGGATACTCTTTCCCTCCCCCCTCCCCCCCCCATTATTCATTGTTTCCTTTCCTCCTGAACTTTCTGGACATTGTTGCTATATATGAATTATTTTAAAGTAATTTTAATTATGAGCTTTAATTTCAGCTTTTCAGCCTTAGAAGATTTCTCTTTTTTTTTTCATTGATGTTAGAGAGAGAGGAAGGGAGGCAGAGAGAGAGAAAGAAACATAGATGTGAGAGAGATAACATCTGTTGTTTGCTTCCCGTACAGTCCCCGAGTCCCGGGATCAAGACCACAATCAGGAATCAAAGCCATGACCCCTCAGTGCATGGGAACTAAGCCACCCAGGCAGGGTGAAGATTTCTCTTTAAAATAAATAACTGTTCTCATAAAAATCATATATCCTGTAGTTTTTAGCCGTTGAAAATTAATATGTAACTGGTCTAAAAACTACCATAATGAACTAGTAAAATGGAGATTTCTGGTGGTACAGAAGCTACATGAAAGTAGTTGCTGTTCTATTTTTCTTTCCAGGAACTATCTTGCTAGCAGGTGGCTTTTGCTAATTGGTACTTCCAAGTGCTTGTCTATATATTAGAGGCCCGATGCACAAAGATTCGTGCAAGAATGGGCCTTCCTTCCCCTGACTGCCAGCACTACCTTTGCTCTGGCCAGAGCTGCCTTTCCGCCTTTGCTCCAGCCCAGAGGCCCGGAGCGGCTGAGGTGGTGCAGAATGCCTGCGCCATTGCCATGGTGACAACACAAGCGTCCCACCCTGCCCACAGCTGCTCCATGCCTGTGTATGCAAATTAACCTGCCATCTTTGTTAGGTTTATTTGCATACTCACTCCTGATTGGCTGGTGGGCATTGGAAGGTACAGTCAGTTTGCATCTCTCTCTCTTTTATTAGTATAGCTATAAAAGCCTAAGTGACGGTTACAACCAAACGACCGAAACAACCTGTCAACCAGTCACTATGATGCTCACTGACCACCAGGGGGCAGATGCTCAATGCAGGAGCTGCCCCCTGGTGGTCAGTGCACTCCCACAGCCAACCTTGTGCCGTCCCCCTGCCAGCCAGCTTCCCATGATCCCTCCGCCCGGCTGGTCCCTCCCCCTGACCGCCAGCCAACCTCCTGCAGTCCCTCCTGCCTCCCCCCAGCCGGCCTCCGTGGGCCCTGATCACCAGCCAGGTCTAGGGACCCCACCCGTTCATGAATTTGTGCACCAGGCCTCTAGTATTGAATAAATGACTTATTCTACTTATAATGCATTCCATTAACTATTATTTCTAGAAAGTACATTTTGATTGATTGTGATATACATCTTGCTTTCCCTGTGGGACTGTGATGCACTATTGCCTCCTTGAGCTAAAATGTGTCTGTGATGTCATTGTTTTCTTTCCTACCTCTGCAGTTACATTGGCAAATTCTAATAGCACATTTCCAAGGAAGAATTTTAAAAATTTAAACAGTTCAGTGACATTTCTTTTTCAGGTTTTCAAGCATAACTTTTTAAAAAAAATTACAGTTGAAGGAAATGAGTGGAAAATAATTCACTAGGATGATAGTACCCTTACTTTTCTCCTCAGTCTATGAATTTCAGCCATCTTTCAAGATTTTTTTCCTGAACTATCATAGCCCCCAAATTTTTAGAATTTGCATTGTCCTTGATTTGTATAGTTTTATTCAGCACTACAATTCTATATTTACAATTTTACAACTTAAATCATAGTGGGTTATAGTGTGTACTTCCCTCAAGTTTTTGTTTTTAGTCCTCAATGCTACTCCCACCTGCAAACCTCCTCAGCCCTTGACTCAATCACTAACACTGAAGGAGGTCCAGTAAATGCTTTTAAAATCATTTCTTTGGCCGAAACCGGTTTGACTCAGTGGATAGAGCGTCGGCCTGCGGACTGAAAGGTCCCAGGTTCGATTCCGGTCAAGGGCATGTACCTGGGTTGCGGGCACATCCCCAGTGGGAGATGTGCAGGAGGCAGCTGATCGATGTTTCTATCTCATCGATGTTTCTAACTCTCTATCTCTCTCCCTTCCTCTCTGTAAAAAATCAATAAAATATATATTAAAATAAAAAAATAAATAAATAAAATCATTTCTTTGATTATTAACACAAAAAAATTCTATAAGGAAGAATTCCAAGTGATCCGCTTACCCTTATACTCACTGTTGTCAGAAATGTGTAGGGCTCCTTCGTATTTGATTCTTGCCAAGTAAACATGATTTCTTAACGCAGGCTTTGCTTCTGGAAAATATTTGTTTTCAAACTTTGTTGTTGAAAGTATTACATATGTCCCTTTTCCCCCCCCATTGACCCCTTCTAGCCTGCCACTGCCCCCTGCCCCAGGCCTTCACACTTTTGTCTGTGCCCATGGGTTATGCGTTATAGAAAATATTTGTTTTTTAAAACAAATCTGTTCTAAGATAGAGCAAGCTAACTGAACACATGCCTACCTCACACAATTTAACTGGGTCACATTCACACAAACTAGCTTTCCTAAAGCGTGCTTGAAACCTATATCACTCCTCTTTTGTTTCTAAACTTAACCCTGTCTTTCTTTTGTCTGCTTCCTCAAATATATTGTTTGCTGTACTACCATTTTCTGTCAAATATTAATTCACTTGTCAACTGCTTTTTTTGTTGTTGTTAATCCTCACCTGAGGATTCCCCCCCCCCCCCATTGCTTTTTAGAGAGAGTAAAAGGGAGGGAGGAGGAAGAGAAAGAGAGAGAGAGAGAGAGAAACATCTATGTGAGACACATCAACTGGTTGCCTCCCACATGCGCTCCAACCAGGGGTGGGGAGTGAACCACAACCTAAGTATGTACCCTTGATTGGGAATTGAACCCATGACCCTTTGGTGTGCAGGCGAAGTCTCCAACCACTGAGCAATACTAGCCAGGGCACTTGTCAGCTACTTTTAAAAAGATGTTCTCTCTATTCTTTATTACATTCATACCCACCACAACTGTCTTTATTTAATTATAATTAAGCACCAAACTATTTCCTTGAAGACTGAGTTTGTGAGAGCTCTTCTTTTCTTCCAGTAAAAGCTTCTCAATGAAGTAATATTTACACTTTTAGGGTTTTTAAAAAAATTTTTTTAAAGGGAAACTATTTTAATTGACAACAATAGGGTTACACTAGCTCCTGTGAATGATTTGTTTAAAAGGTGTTCTTTGTTTATAGGTCAATAGCCCAGGTTTGATCTTGAGAAACATCTTATCACAACTAAAAGTCAGTATCTAAAAGAAGTCAACAGCTAAATGTCAACATCTAAAAGAAACAGACCGATCCTTGACTCACGATTGTTGGTTGCTTCATATCTGGCTTCACTGAATTTCAAGACATTGCCCCATAGAATTCCTTTCTTTGCCTTCTCAGGGAAGCACTGGCAATTAAGGAATGATTACACTTTATGATTTTGGCCCCTTGGAAGGGATTAAAGTCTTCCATGAGAACAGAAACTTTCCAAGGAAGCTTTAAACGGAAAGGAAAGATAGCATCCTATCGGGTTCCACCAGTCTGCCCCTTTGCCCACATATGAAGCATCCTCCACCTACCTTAAGGGAGTTCCCTGAGGATCCCACCCAGCCAGGCTACTTTGTGTTCAAAATATGACTGACATGGCTACTGCCAGACAGAACAACACAGGTTGTATTCTTTACACATATGCAGAAATCGCAATTCCCATCACTATCCTTTATAACTGGTTCTTCAATGTATTGAACTTTATAATTCAGATCTTGAATTTTTTTCCTGACTGAAACACTCAAAGATTGTTGTGTTTCTTGTATTAGATAAGACCCCCAAGATACAATAACTTTTTAATCCATCATCTTTAACATCGGAGTTTTACTTCTGTGTGTTTTTTTTTAATAAACTTGTTTCCATGCATCTTGGAAGATTGTCCATTTTCTTCATTTTCAGATTATTGAGATATAATAGTCATAATTATTAATATTATCTCTGTATACTTTGAGTACAGTGCCTTGACCTGGAAGAGGGAGGAGGGAAATGAAGAAACTTGGCATTAGCTTTACACATTAAAACAAATTTTATCCTCTTCTCTTTCTTTTAATCTCTTCCTTTCTTCTCAGCTCAGGGCCAGGGACAGATGGAGATCAGTGGAGGAACTGAGTGAGGGTGGATGTTTAGAATAATTCAGGTCAGTGGGGGAAAAGTAGGAATAAGCAATTAGCATTACTCAATCCAAATCTTTCTGTTGATGGTTCTCCCCACTTCAAATTCTTCTTGCATGCTTTATTTTCAGTGACTATTCTAGTCATTTTAATAGGTTGATATTTAAAAATGAAATTCATTAATTTCACGTTTGTCATATTTTAAAATCTGTATTTGCAGCTTTTTCAACCTTATGGTTTCAATCTGACTGATCCTTATTGTCGACTTTTGGAAAACCAATATAATAGTCTCCATGATCCACATTTAAGAGCATACCATTCACGCAAAGATATCCAGAAGAGATTAAAGGAAGGAGGCTACACCACCAGCAGTAACGAAGTGGGTTGAAGATTACTTCATTTTAATCATTAAGGATTTCCAAGACTTGATGTAAGCTTTCTCCTATACCTCACTGGGGTAGGGATGGGTTTCACCTTTAACTTGGTCATGAGAGATACTTAATGGGAAATTCTATAAATTACTTAGTATTTTGGGTCAAGGGAAATCAGAAGACAGTTGTTTCTAAATGATGCTACTTCTTCCATCTTTTTTTATTTGTAATATCAAAAGGTGATGATAAAATAATTTGAAGATATAATTTCCCAACTGTATCATAGTTCTCTTTCTCTGTCTCCAATGGTTCTGTATGCTTGTCAAGGATTATGTCCTATGAAATTGGAAAAAAATTTGAGACAAAATAGCAACATAGCAAAATTAGCCTGATAGAATCTTTTTTATATGTAATCTAGTTTTTTTGTTTTGTTTTCTATTGATTTCAGGGAGGAAGGGAGAGGGAGAGAGATAGAAACATCAATGATGAGAGAGAATAATTAATCAGCTGCCTCTCACATGCCCCGCACTGGGGATCAAGCCTATAACTCAGGCATGTGCCCTGACCAGGAATTGAACCATGACCTCCTGGTTCATGGATTGACACTCAACCACTGAGCAACACTGGTGGGGTGATAGAATTTTAATGGAACATAAGAATAGTCTTATATTCTAACTAGAGGCCCGTTGCATGAAGAGATTCGTGCAATAGGCCTTCCATCCCCTGGCTGCCAGCACCGGTTTTCCTCCAGCACCCGGGACCCAGGCCTTTGCTCCGGCTGCAGTGGAGAAGCCAGGCCTGGAGGTTTCTCCACTCCGACCACAGCAGAGAAGGCAAGCCTCAAGGCTTCTCTGCTCCAGCCACAGCGGAGAAGCCAAGCCTCTTCAGTCTTCAGTCGTCTTCAGTCTTCAGTTGTCTTCAATCTTCGCTCTGGCAGAAGCCTTCAGTCTTAGCTCCGCACCTGCATATGCAAATTAACCGCCATCTTTGTTGGGTTAATTTGCATGCTCATCCTGATTGGCTGGTAGATGTAGCAGAGTGACACCAATTTGCATGTTTCTTTTTTTTTTGCATTTTTTTTTATTGCTTAAAGTATTACAAAGGGTATTACATATGTATCCATTTTATCCCCCCGCCCTAGACAGTCCCCTAGCCTGCCCTATCACCCAGTGTCTTATGTCCATTGGTTATGCTTATATGCATGCATACAAGTCCTTTAGTTGATCTCTTACCCCCCTACCTCCTGCCCCCCAACCCTCCCCGGCCTTCCCGCTGCAGTTTGACAATCTGTTTGAGGCAGCTCTGCCTCTGTATCTATTACTGTTCAAAAGTTTATAATGGTCTCTATTGTCCATGAATGAGTGAGATCATGTGGTATTTTTCCTTTATTGACTGGCTTATTTCACTTAGCATAATGCTCTCCAGTTCCATCCATGACGTTGCAAATGGTAAGAGTTCCTTCCTTTTTACAGCAGCATAGTATTCCATCGTGTAGATGTACCACAGTTTTCTAATCCATTCATCTACTGATGGGCACTTAGGCTGTTTCCAGATCTTAGCTATGGTGAATTGTGCTGCTATGAACATAGGGGTGCATATATCCTTTCTGATTGGTGTTTCTGGTTTCTTGGGATATATTCCTAGAAGTGGGATCACAGGGTCAAATGGGAGTTCCATTTTCAGTTTTTTAAGGAAACTCCATACTGTCTTCCATAGTGGCTGCACCAGTCTGCATTCCCACCAGCAGTGCACAAGTGTTCCTTTTTCTCCACATCCTCTCCAGCACTTGTCGTTTGGTGATTTGTTGATGATAGCCAGTCTGACAGGTGTGAGATGGTACCTCATTGCTGTTTTGATTTGCATCTCTCGGATGATTAGTGACTTTGAGCATGTTTTCATATGTCTCTTGGCTTTCTGAATGTCCTCTTTTGAAAGGTGTCTATTTAGGTCCTTTGCCCATTTTTTGATTGGATTGTTTATCTTCCTTTTGTTAAGTTGTATGAGTTCCCTATAAATTTTGGAGATTAGGCCCTTATCAGATATGTCATTGGCAAATATGTTTTCCCACACAGTGGGTTTTCTCGTTGTTTTGTTGATGGTTTCTTTTGCTGTGCAGAAGCTTTTTATTTTGATGTAGTCCCATTTGTTCATTTTTTCTTTAGTTTCAAGTGCCCTAGGAGCTGTATCAGTGAAGAAATTGCTTCGGCATATGTCTGAGATTTTGTTGCCTTTGGATTCTTCTAGAATTTTTATGGTATCCTGTCGTACATTTAAGTCCTTTATCCATTTTGAGTTTATTTTTGTGTATGGTGTAAGTTGGTGGTCTAGTTTCATTTTCTTGCATATATCTGTCCAATTTTCCCAACACCATTTATTGAAGAGACTATCTTGGCTCCATTGTATGTTCTTGCCTCCTTTGTCAAATATTAATTGAGCATATTGGTTCGGGCCGATTTCTGGGCTCTCTATTCTATTCCATTGATCTATATGCCTATTCTTGTGCCAGTACCAGGCAGTTTTGAGAACAGTGGCTTTGTAATACAACTTGATATCTGGTATTGAGATCCCACCTACTTTGTTCTTTTTCAGGATTGCTGCAGCTATTCGGGGTCTTTTTTTATTCCAGATGAATTTTTGGAGAGTTCGTTCTAGATCTCTGAAGTATGCCGTTGGTATTTTAATGGGAAGTGCGTTGAATTTATAGATTGCTTTGGGTAGTATGGACATTTTAATGATGTTGATTCTACCAATCCATGAACACGGTATGTTCTTCCATCTGTTTATGTCTTCCTCTATGTCTTTTTTCAACGTCCTGTAGTTTTCTGAGTAGAGGTCTTTTACCTCTTTAGTTAAGTTTATTCCTAGGTAGCTTAGTTTTTTCGGTGCAATGGTAAACGGGATTGTTTTTATAATCTCTCTTTCTGAAAGTTCACTATTGGTGT
Source organism: Myotis daubentonii (assembly GCF_963259705.1). Lineage (NCBI taxonomy): Eukaryota > Metazoa > Chordata > Mammalia > Chiroptera > Vespertilionidae > Myotis > Myotis daubentonii. Next base: position 95,933,203 of record NC_081840.1, read on the forward strand.
ATAGAAATGCCTCAGATTTCTTGGGGTTAATTTTGTATCCTGCTACATTGCCAAATTCATGTATTAAGTCTAGTAGCTTTTTGATGGAATCTCTAGGGTTTTGTATGTATAATATCATGTCGTCTGCAAATAAGGACAGTTTTACTTCCTCTTTTCCAATTTGGATGCCTTTTATTTCTTCTTCTTGCCGAATTGCAATGGCTAACACTTCCAGTACTATGTTGAACAGGAGTGGTGAGAGGGGGCATCCCTGTCTTGTTCCTGTTCTTAGCGGAAATGGTGTTAGTTTTTGTCCGTTGAGTATGTTGTTGGCTGTGGGCCTGTCATATATGGCTTTTATTATGTTGAGGTATGATCCTTCTACTCCCACCTTGCTGAGAGTTTTTATCAAAAATGGGTGTTGAATTTTGTCAAATGCTTTTTCTGCATCAATTGATATGACCATGTGGTTTTTTTCTTTCAATTTGTTTATGTGATGTATCACGTTTATTGATTTGCGGATATTGTACCATCCTTGCATCCCTGGGATAAATCCTACTTGGTCATGGTGTATGATCTTTCTGATGTACTGCTGGATCCGATTTGCTAAGATTTTGTTGAGGATTTTGGCATCTATGTTCATGAGGGATATTGGCCTGTAATTCTCTTTCATTGTGTTGTCTTTACCTGGTTTTGGTATTAGGGTGATGCTGACTTCATAGAATGAGCTTGGAAGTGTTCCTTCCTCTTGAATTTTTTGTAGTAGTCTGAGGAGGATAGGTTTTAGTTCTTCCTTGAATGTTTGGTAAAACTCCCCTGTGAAGCCGTCTGGTCCTGGGCTTTTGTTTGATTGCATGTTTCTTATTAGTGTAGATTTGTATTGGATATTATTATTTCATTGGTATTTTATTCTAATAACTTCAATTGTGTGTACTAAATTTATTACTTGATACTATAATGTTAGCAAATTTTATATTATTACTATTTTCCTCCTGAAAGTGATTGCTATGATTTTTAAATGTTTGTATTTATATTTTTTGTTATTGTTTTGTTTTTTAGCTTGCATGTAACTTGAGAGAATTTAATAGGTACAGGCCATATCTTAACAAGTCTAAAGTTAAATTTCAAAAGAAAACTACATAAAAGAACATGTAAGTAAAATACTTAATTTGTTTTCCTACATAGGGTTTGGAAGAAAGCTTTACTTGTATGACAAGTACTTTCTTAAAATATTTTTACCTTAATTTTGACAGACTAATTAAATATTTTTTCCAAATGAAAATTTTGAACAGGAATAAAGAATAATTTGAGGTTGCTTTATTTGGCCAAGAAAAGGAAAGGGACCAAGTCATCTATTAATATGTCAGTGGTAAATGGAATAATTTAGTAATTCAGTTGCTATTCCAATGTGTTCCTTCTATCAGAGCTGGGGCCAATAGGAAGAGTCTATTATGGCAGCACAATTCTTTTTTTTTTTTTAAATTAAATCTTTATTGTTCAGATTATTACATTTGTTCCTCTTTTTTTCCCCCCCATAACTCCCCTCCTCCCAGTTCCCGCCCCACCCTCCGCCCTCACTCCCCACCCACTGTCCTCATCCATAGGTGCACGATTTTTGTCCAGTCTCTTCCCGCATCTCCCACACCCCTTTCCCCCCCAAGAATAGTCAGTCCATTCCCTTTCTATGTCCCTGATTCTATTATAATCACCAGTTCATTCTGTTCATCAGATTATTTATTCACTTGATTCTTAGATTCACTTGTTCATAGATGCATATTTGTTGTTCATAATTTGTATCTTTACCTTTTCTTCCTCTTCTTTTTTTTTTTTAATATATTTTATTGATTTTTTACAGAGAGGAAGGGAGAGAGATAGAGAGTTAGAAACATCGATGAGAGAGAAACATCGATCAGCTGCCTCTTGCACATCCCCTACTGGGGATGTGCCCGCAACCCAGGTACATGCCCTTGACCAGAATCGAACCTGGGACCCTTCAGTCCGCAGGCCGACGCTCTATCCACTGAGCCAAACCGGTTTCGGCACTCTTCCTCTTCTTAAAGGATACCTTTCAGCATTTCATATAATCCTGGTTTGGTGGTGATGAACTCCTTTAGCTTTTCCTTATCTGTGAAGCTCTTTATCTGACCTTCAATTCTAAATGATAGCTTTGCTGGATAAAGTAATCTTGGTTGTAGGTTCTTGGTATTCATCACTTTGAATATTTCTTGCCACTCCCTTCTGGCCTGCAAAGTTTCTGTTGAGAAATCAGCTGACAGTCGTATGGGTATTCCCTTGTAGGTAACTGAGTTTCTTTCTCTTGCTGTTTTTAAGATTCTCTCTTTATCTTTTGCTCTTGGCATTTTAATTATGATGTGTCTTGGTGTGGTCCTCTTTGGATTCCTTTTGTTTGGGGTTCTCCGTGCTTCTTGGACTTGTAAGTCTATTTCTTTAACCAGGTGGGGGAAGTTTTGTGTCATTATTTCTTCAAATAGGTTTTCAATATCTTGCTCTCTCTCATCTTCTGGCACCCCTATAATTCTGATGTTGGTACGCTTGAAGCTGTCCCAGAGGCTCCTTACACTATCCTCGCATTTTTGGATTCTTTTTTCATTTTGCTTTTCCGGTTGGGTGTTTTTTGCTTCCTTGCATTTCAAATCACTGACTTGATTCTTGCGCTCCTCTGGTCTGCTGTTGGGAGTCTGTATAATATTCATTATTTCAGTCCATGTATGCTTAATTTCTCGTTGGTTCCCCAATATAAGATCGAGGGTCTCATTAGTTTTCTTGTAGATCTCATTAAGTTTATCGGCGGCTTCTAAACAGTTCTTGAGAGACCTTAAAAGTGTGGTTCTGAACTCTATATCTTCCATTGACAATTTTGTCCTGTTTCTTTGTCTCCGCATTTTGTTATGCTTCCTTGGTGCACCCCCTAGTGGTCTTTGTTTGCAGTCTTATAGTTAAATCTTGATTGTTGTAGCTAATTCCAGGGAGGGTTTGACCTCCAGGCCAAGTGGCTATGAGAATCAGCTGTGTCAGCAGTTAGAGAACTTCTGTCCTCTAGGGAGGTGCTAATCTAGCCTTTGCCTGAGGCTATCTGGCAAATGCCTCTGTGCAGGGCTTGGGCGGAGCGGGTCGCACAGGATCAATAGGGTGGGCCGGAGAGAGCAGTTATGGCGGCTCTCAGTCCTGTCCCCAGGGGCTCTGCCTCTCTGAGTCCCAGCACCCGCTGCAAACCTCGGAGAGAAAGCTGCACTCGCTCTGACCGAAGCCAGACAGTCCCGCTTCTCCCGTTTGAGTCTGGGTCCCTAAAGACTTGCCCGGATCTGGAGCTCAGAGTCTGCGACTCCCTCCCGATTGAAAACGCCAACCGCGCCCTCCGCCGCCAGCCCGCTCTGAGCACTCCACACCTCAGAATTTGACTTCAGCACTGTGGCTCCTCTGAGTGTCCGTATGCGTTTCTCTTTCCTCCTAGTTGTAGGACTTCCACTCAGCCAGCGTTCCTGTGGTTCTGGGTGATGTCCCTTCCATTTTTTGGTTTCACTTTTGAAGTAGTTGTTCAAAGCAGCAAACTCCGGTGTTAACCTATGTATGGCAGCACAATTCTTAAGCTGGAACCAAAACCAGCCTGTGTGACAGGAGAGGAACAGTTAGCACAGTTATAATGTCCTATGGGTGACTCAAGAACATGCACACTGTGTGTTTGCACCCACACACATGCAGCTATGTTCAGCCAGTAAAAAATCCTATATAATAAAAGCCTAATATCCTAAGTATCCGATCTTTCATTCGACTGGTCGCTATGACGCTCACTGACCACCAGGGAGCAGACACTCCAACCAGTAGGTTAGCTTGCTGCTGTGGCCTGGCCAATCGGGACTGGGTGAGACAGGCCAGACACGCCCTAGAGCCCTCCTGCGGTCGGTCTCTCCCTGGCCCTGATCGTGCATTGGTGGGGTCCCATGGCCTAGCCTGTGCCTTCTCACAACCCAGGACCCCTCAGAGAATGTCTGAGAGCTGGTTTTGGCCCGATCCCCACAGGCCAGGCCAAGGAACCCCACTGGTGTACGTGTGCACCAGGCCTCTAGTTATATGATAAAAGTAAAGTGAATGATTAGGTGTAGAGTGAGTGGGTATAAATAGTGATATCCTTTCATTTTATTATTTTTAAAAAACAGTTTTAATTTTTTTTCAAATATATTTTATTGATTTTTTACAGAGAGGAAGAGAGAGAGATAGAGAGTTAGAAACATCGATCAGCTGCCTCCTGCACATCTCCTACTGGGGATGTGCCCACAACCAAGGTACATGCCCTTGACCGGAATCGAACCTGGGACCTTTCAGTCCACAGGCCGACGCTCTATCCACTGAGCCAAACCGGTTTCGGCAATTTTAATTTTTTTTAGAGAGAGAGGGAGGTAGAAAAGGTAAAGATTGATGTGAGGGCGAAACATCACATCAATCAGCTGCCTCCTGCGTGCCCCCTAATGGGGTTCAAGTCCATGCCGGGCAGGTGCCCTGACAGAGAATTAATCCAGCAACCTCTCAGTGCATGAGACAACACACAACCAACTGAGCCACACTGGCCAGGCTCCTTTCAATTTTTGAAAGGAGTTAGTTGTAGGGCAGTGGAAAATTACCAGCCCTGCACGGAGGGGAGTGCAGACCTTGAAGCTGTCCCCGGAGATGGATAGTCGGCACCAGGAACAGGCTGAAGAAGTTAGGCTCCGATTAATTGTCAAAATAAGCGGGAGGTGAGAATACCAGGCAGGAGTGATAAAACTCCCATGCCCTTAGGACACAGCACAGACCCCTCTGGAATTTCTTTGTTCCCTTTACTCCCTCCTACATGAAAGATTTTAGTTTCCTTGATTGGCCATTTGGCCCGGAGTCTTGGCCAACAGGTCAAGCTGACCTAGCAGACAGGATGTCTTGTCAGAAGATAACAAATGTTCCAGGAGACCCCTGGCTGATGCATGAATCCACTTTGTCCCCGTTACACCCCACCCCTATTTTGAATTGTGTATAAAAAGCTGTAACTGTAGCCGCTCGGGGCTGCTGCTGCTTTTCTGCGCGCGTCTTGCCGGCGGCAGCCCGGATTCAAATCTGCTAATAAAGAAACTCCCTCTCCAGATTGGCTTGGGAGAGGACCTGTTTCACCAAATTCTTGGCTTGCCGTGGTTGCCTGTCTCGCGGGTAATTTCTCCTCATAACATTATTTTTGAAAGGAGTTAGTGAGTGAGTGCATTTGATTTTAGAATCAAGAGGGTTGAATAAAAATTAGAAAGGTATGCATATGTGTACTTTTACAAATGTATGTTCTAAGGTAAGAGAGTAGTATAGAAATGAGAATAACTTTCCTATACCTTTAAGTGTTCTATATCATCCCCCATTTTCCCTTCTGTGTCTATAGCTTCTGCCCTTCTTCCATATTTTCATTAATTTTTTTTTAGAATGGATGGAAATGTATGATGAGATATTTATCTTTCATTTTCAGAGAGAGAAACTTTTACTTTGGTTCAGTTACCCATGTCTGTAATGGATTCAAAATAGATTTAAATGCAGCTAAACAGAATTAGTTATTTAGAAAGTACAGGAATTTTACTAAACACTAAATATAAAAAGGTAGGTCAAAGAACAGTTTTATTTCTATAAACCTTAAAAACACTTCATATTTACATATACACATATACAATATATGTGCATATATATGAAATACACTTTTTAAAAATAGAAATTGCTTTCAAAACAAGTAAACTACAAGGAAACAATCAACTACCTGGATTTTCTGATGCTGCACAGTTCCAAAATTGGTTGTTATGGGAAGACACCCAAGCTTTTAAGGACCAGGAGCAATTAATAAGGCCCAGGTGAAATTGAAGTTAATGCATATTTTATGTATAGGTTGTGAACTCAAATACATTGGAAAAATTCAAGAAAGAATTGGAGTTAGGAATTTTTTTATTGTACTAGACACTAACTCCACTACTGCCCTCAGGATAGAGAGGAAGGGAGAGACCAAGAGGTACAGAAATTGGGAACTTAGATGGCAAGGGAAGGAAGAGCAATGTCCACCAGGCTTCCTGGGAGTCCCAGAGGTAATCCAAACTGATAACTAAAGGGAGAATCAGATCCAAAATCCTTCATATAATTGGAAATGGAGGAAAAGAATCTTTTAGCACATGCTTTTTATGATTCATCTTTAATGGTTGACAGCATCAAATTTGAGGAAGTTATTAGTGCAAAGTCAAAAATAGATGTCTGATTAAACTATATCTAATGCCAGTATAAATATGCATTGTCCCTAAGTGAAAATGTGTACCTCTTCAGATATTACCTCTTCGTGGTCAACCATTACCATTCTGCGGTCAAGCGCATATCTTAGGAAGTGAAGGAACATTATAGTTTTTTCCTCCTCCTCTCTCCTCCTTCTCTAAGGTGAGGGATTAGGCTGCACAGCCTGACTTTTATATTCTGTGGGTTCATTTTGTGGTAATTCCATAAGCATATTGACATACCAAGACCTGACTATAGATGGAAGATTTGTTCAAGGCTCTGTAAGTCACAGGGGACCCAGGATACATCTTTTTCTTAGGAAATTCAAATCTGTTTTTTTTTTTCTAGATATGAAATCAATTTTCAGTCATCCCAGCCTTCTTTGAAAACTTATCCCTAAACCCACTGAATTATGGATATTACTGTGCGAAATGTTTTTAATGAGCCTGCTCCACATTTTACCATTGTCTTGGCCATAAGAACATGGTGGTGAGAGCTGGCTTACAAATCCATGAACAGAGCTGATAGAAAAACTGTAAAATTCCTGTAGTTCAAGAAATAAAAATTGAGTAAGGAGGTGGTTTGGGCATATCAAAGCAGCTGATGTCACTATAATGGGTACACCCAATTAACCTTCACTTGCATTTGTACTTTTATGTAGATACTAGAGGCCTGGTGCACGACATTTGTGCACTGTAGAGGGGTCCCTCAGCCCGGCCTGCACCCTCTCACAGTCTGGGACTCCTTGGGGTATGTGGTATGCAGACCTAAGCCAGCAGTTGGACATTGCCCAAGGAGTCCTTAGCGCTGCCGTGGAGGCGGGAGAGATTCCTGCCACAACCACTGTGCTCACCAGCCGTGAGCCCGGCTTCTGGCTGAGTGGTGCTCCCCCTGTGGGAGTGCACTGATCACCAGGGGGCAGCTCCTGCATTGAACGTCTGCTCCCTGGTGGTCAATGCGCATCATGCAACCGGTCGTTCCGCCATTTATTCAAATTGCATATTAGGGTTTTACGATGTAGGGTTTGGATAAGTAGGAAATTAGAACAATGTGAGCGCAGAGCAGAAGAGCAGCACTGCCTCCGGATGGACAGTGGGAACAAACAAGAAGAAAACTTAGTCTTAGAAAAATTGAAAAGGTGAGAGATACATTTAAAATATTAGGAGAAAAGGTGTGTTCAGTGCGTTATTCATAAATAATTGTAGCTGTTAGACTTCTTGAAGTCATTTGAGGTCTATTTAATGTACCCACATTAATCTTTCTTCACAGCAATAATTTATAAGTTGTTACATAAAATAATGAGGCTGATACCACAAACTATGTATGTGAGCCAATATCTGCTGTTAAAGAGGTGATTGTGGAAGTTACTAGTTTAACTCCCCTGTAGCCCTAAGTGTGAGGAAGATATTTTTTAAAATTTAGCTTTAGTAAAAAAAAAAAAAAAAAAAAAAAAGAGCCAAAAATAACCACATCTGCATTCCCAGTAGGAGTGCAGGAAGGAAAAAAGCCCATTCAAAAACCAGTGTTTGACTTTCACTACACTTGACCTGATTTCTGTTAGACTCTTGACTTGTAATTTACTTGTTGGTGGTGGACAGAAGCAGAGGGAAGAGAGTGACAAGAAGGTAGAGTTAACTTTCACCTCTAATCTGGGCTGTTAACAGGAGAAGCTTTTGCTAGTTTTGATTTTTGAAAGTACCCTATACAAGATGACAGTGGGTCAGTTCCCCCAAATGATATACAATGTACAAAACTGAAAGTTATAGAAATTTTTACTATATTTTAGCCATATTATATTCTGACTGTAATATAAAACATACTGCCCTATTATTTGATACTAGTGGCCTGGTGAACGAATTTGTGCACATTGAAAGGAAATTAATTAGAGTAAATATTTTAATATTGCTATTTGCCCTTTCTCTATAATAGATGTATCAGAGATTAAAGAAAATTAGTAAAATGTATATGAAAATAATATATAAATTTATTAATATAGGTAAACAATAACAATATGATATAACAACAAAGACATGATATAAAACAACAAAAACATGTGAAAGCAACAAAAACATGATATAAAAACATTGATACAAACAATGACTGATAAATTGATTAAACTTATTCTAATATCTCCCTGTATACCACAGTAAGAGTGAAAACACTTTCAGAGTGCTTGACTAATTTCCCTTGTGATGAAGTACTTAGAACTTCAACATCACATGCTCTTTGAACTCGAGAGAAAGCAACATATAACTGACCATGTTTGAAAACGGGTTCAGGTAGAAATATTCCTATTCTGTCTAGAGTTTGTCCTTGTGATTTACTGATAATCATCACAAATGCTGGCATCATGCGAAACTGTCTTTGAATTAATTTAAATGAGAGGCCATTGTCAGATGGGGACAAATCAATTCTTGGAATCAGAACAACCTCTTCTTCTGCAGATCCTGTTAATACTTCAGCTTCAATAATGTTAGGTCACAATCTTTTGATAAAATATCTAGTGCCATTACAAAAACCCCATTTACTATTAAGATTTCTCAGTAGCATGATGATTGCATCCACTTTCACTTTTAATTTATGACACAGCATTCCCACAGGAGTTAATACTATTAAGAAATTTGATGGGAAAATTTTCCTTTTCAGCATCATCCATTGAATCAATGGAATCATCACTTAAATATGTGTGAAAATCTCCATCGAGTATATCCAAAATTTCTTCATTTAATTTTTGAACGTGCTCATTTTTTGGACAAAGAGTTGCATGTTTAGATATATTTTTAATATTATCTATAGATATAGTATTTCCAAAGGTAGCTTCAATAATAGATCAGTTACAAATCATAGGGGATTTCAGTAATATCCATTCCTAAATGAAAACTGCTATCAAGTTTGCCATCTTCAAGTGTTACTAACCATTCACTCAAGCAGAATCCTCTGATCTCATATTTGTTGTAAGAGACAACTTCTGAAACATCCCCAAACATTACAGTACTTTAAACTCGTTTCTACTATGACTGATCGCATAGCATGCGGTACAATACTGAGACATTGTCAAAAATCCCCTCCAAGAAGGAGAACTTTCCCACCAAATACAACATTCAGACTCATAATTTCTCTTAGTAATCTGTCTATGGCATTTATAGCATGACTGAATGCCATGGGTGCATTCATCAATAATGAGAAAATACATATTTTATTGATTCTTTACAGAGAGGAAGGGGGAGGGATAGAGAGTTAGAAACATTGATCAGCTGCCTCCTGCACATCACCCACTGGGGATGTGCCTGCAACCAAGGTACATGACCTTGACTGGAATCGAACCTGGGACCCTTGAGTCCGCAGGCTGACGCTCTATTCACTGAGCCAAACCGGTTAGGGCAGAAGTTGGGCCTTTTTAATGGTTTTAGCAACTTCACTCTTTATATCGAGTCTAGAAATTGAAGTTTCATTTAATGGGATTGTTCATTTATATTGGGAATGAAAGGTTCTTCCACTGAGAAGTAAATTTGCAGCAATTCCTGTAGACGCTGTGGGTAAAACAGTACCACCACCATGACTTCTAATATAATGTATTAAAACTTTATAAAGATATGTTTTTCCACTACTGCCTGGACCATCTAAGAAAAAGCATTTGGGGTATACAGTTTGATCTTCGATGGCTAAAGTTATAGTCTGAAAAGCTGCCAACTATTCATCATTCAGAGAATTTATCAAAACCTTTGCCTATTGTCGCTTGTACGATTCATCACATGTATTTGTATTCATAAGTAAAGGATAGTCTGGAAGTTTGAAATGTGAACATTTCATTCCATACAATGTGAATACCTCTTGAATTTCGTTAAGGGCATGCATTTCACAGTTCACACAGGCACCTTCTCTTCAGTGTAATTTCCAACAAAAATCTTCAATAAAATGACATTTATTCTCATCTCATAATTTGCATCAGAAGGACATCCAAACACACATATGTATGCAAAAAGTTGCCGTAGTAGTTTGGACATATTAATGATGATCGCATCGTCAATCATATCTTTACAAATAGTGTCATCAATAATCCTCGATGTTTAGCAGCTTCACAAAATGTATCATAAATTGCACCTCCTATTATGTAGAAGCAAATCATCAAAATTTATCACACCGTTTACATGCAGAAGCAAAAGTCTAAGGTAATATTGTTCTGGTTCTCTAAAGCTCACAGTGAACAGTCTACCTAATAGTTTATTCCCACTCTTTTGGCATTTTGTCCACAAAGAATTATTAAACACATAATGTTGTGGAATCTCCCAATAATAATAATTATGTGCATAAGAATCTTCTCTATTCAGTAAGAACCAAGCCATCAAAATCGAGTTACGTCTTTTAGCCCTATCTATAACTTCAGCAAAATCGTCCGTATGAAAATACAAATTCTGTTCATTTGGCAAATGAATAGCTAATCTTGTGACTACATGAGATTGGTCATGCATTTGCATTGCAAAAAGTCTCCAATCAGCCTCAGGAGCACTCACATCCTGGAGTCAGTGAAGTCCTGTACTTCGTCATGATTGATAATAATTTTTTTTCAGAAATCTGAGTATTTGCACAATCGTGCCCTTTATAGATGTATTTAAATAAATATTTGACACTTTTCATTGATGCGCAGACTTCAACATTCATATGACAGTTATACTTAAGGCACAAATACAGGTGTGCCTTATAAGGGACAAGGGGTAAGGGACAATCCAAGCATTATCAACAATTTTACTTCCAATAGATATGGTGCTACTAGATCTACGTTTGTCTTTGGGATATCCATCAATATTTCCAATGGCTGTATTTTGAAATTTTTTCAGATATCCCTTCGAACATTTTCCATTTTCCATACGTGGACTCTTTGGGTTTTGTATCCCACATGGTCCATGTACCATATTTGATATTATAATTTGGAAAAGTTGAGGACACTGGTCTTCATCCAGAATTTCTGGCTTAACTACACGGTCAGTGTCATCTTCTGTTCGTAATTTGGATTCACTATCTAATATCAATAATATGTGCACGTGAGGCAGTCCACGTTTCTGTAATTCAATGACATGAATTTTAGCTATTACTTTGCCAAATAAATTGAATTTACATCTATCATTTAAAAGAGCATTCAGCTTAATATTAAAAACTATGGCTACCAAGTCAGGTCTGTTTTCAACTTTTTGCCAGCGTTGTAAATTGTAATATCTGCCCATTTGGGGTTGCACATCATGGTTATTAATAAATCAGACTTGCCATACTTCATTACAATTGCCATAGCATCCTGATATTGCCACTGCATATTTCTGGGACTATCCTCAAAAGATGATGGAAGTGTTATAATTTTATCAATCAGCACATTGTCATTTTCAGATTTAGATGTGAGATAATCCATCAAACCACTATATTTTTCAACTCTTAACTTAGATTGGTTTGCTTTAATGTAATTTATCCAATTGGCTTCCATTTTTGAATATAAATCGACAATATACTATTGAGTTAATTTTCCTGAATTTAAAATAGGATTGAACGTGTCCTGGACGGAGAGATGAAATCCATAATACTGCATTTGTGTGACTTGTGTCCTTACATTTTGTCTAGTATCATTGTCAATTACCCTGTCGTCTCTGAGTCTTAATGCAATATCTGTTCCCCAGCCTTTTTCACCATGTGGAAAAAGAATAGGATATGTCATTGCATCTAATGCAGGAAACAGGATACTGATTTGTTTCATTTTAGTGGCATTCAGATTATTGGGATCTGTTTTACAATGAATGAGCAAGTCCCTTTCAAAAGGAGGTTCAACATGTTCGTTTCTGAATATGACAGCAACCTCTGTTACACGGGGAGAATTATATCTACCTGGATCACTATTATGATCATATTTAATCGCCAATGTGTTACGTCCGTGGGAGCAATATCTTTCATTGCTGCTTCAGATTGAGCTTCCTTTTCTACCTCATGTAGTATCTTGTGCGATTTTGTTAATTCGTTTATTTCATGCATGAGGTTGTTGATGTTGATCATGAGTCTTTCTGAGCGACCTTGGTTTTCTGGCATTGCTAATCTTTTACTGGTCGCTTTGGCCATATCTAAAATATAGAGTTGAGCAAACTTCTGAGAAACACCATCCGAAGGATGTAAAGTTCCAGTACGGTGATAAACTTGTTTGTGTATTCTAAAACAGTATGGCCCATATCCTGATGGTGAAGCAATATTTGCACCCATTGAAGCAAAAGCAAAAGGACTGTTTATCGAATGAATATTTTCCATGATATTTTTACTGTCAGAATCTTCATTTATCATTAATGTTTTTAAATATGTCAGGTATTCTGGAAAACATATATCATTTGAACAAACTTTACCTTTGCTACAACATCGAGTAAATTTTCCATCAGATGGTTTTTCACTGGAGAAATATAGTGATAGACAAAATTGACATGTAACAGTCATTCCACCACAACTATGTTCAATAATTGCATCCTCGTTTACTTCATTTTTGCTGTGAAGGCAGTTCCTACCAGTATTGGTAGTACAAGTCGATGGCTGTTCTTCAGACGTATTCTGTCAACAATGCTGGCTTCTTTTGGCTTCGGAGGTACGTTGTGCAATAGTTGGCCTTCAGACATTTTCTGTTGACGCTGCTTTCTTTCGGCTACAGAGGTACATTGTGCCAGTAGTTGGTCTTCAGACATATTCTGTTGATGACACTGGCCTGGGGAGGGACAGGGGGAATCGGGCTCCCTCCTCCTTCCTGTCAGGGTCAGGAGTGGGGGAGGGGGGGAAACTGGGGGCAGGGCTGGTGGGGAGGGGCCTATCTGGGCTTTCCTCCCCCCCCCCCACAGCGGCTGCCAGCAGCTGTCCCCACCCCCATCACTGCCACTGCTTGTCATCTGTGCAGCGCCAACACCCCCTCCGCCACCGGTCACCTCCCTCTGCCAGCCGAAAGGCATGGGGTGTGATTGCTTGGCTGGCCTGGGCCTGCCTCTGTGGGTTGATAGAAGGCCGGCCCCACCCACCCGCCACAGCATTGCTGGCTGGTGGCCTGGGCCTCCCTCTCTGCCCACCCTGCTGAGGCTCTGCAATCCATGCTGCACAGTGGGAAATCTTGCCCACCTGGCCGGTGCTCCGCAGTGGGCCCTCGCAGCGGTGGCAGCTTGCCTCGGCCCTCGAAGCCCCGGCTTTGTCTGGAAGGTCATTTGGCTGTCCAGTCTAATTAGCATGCTATGCTTTTATTATTATAGACTAGAGGCCCGGTGCACAAAAATTTGTGCACTGGCGGGGGGGGGGGGTCCCTCAGCCCAGCTTGCCCCCTATCACATACTGGGAGCCCTAGGGGATGTCCTACTACCTGCTCCCTGCTCCCCTTGGGGAGTGGGCCTAAGCCACAGTCTGGCCTCCCTTTGTGGGAGTCAACCAGGCTGATCAGGGGAAGGCCGCAGCCCCATCACCGCACTGTTGCAGCCACTGCCAGTCAGGGCAGCCACCAAGATGTTTTCATCAACACGGACTCCAGTCCCTTTACCATGAAAAAATCCATCCTTCCATCCTTCCATCTTCCCTCCTTCCTTCCTTCCTTCCTTCCTTCCTTCCTTCCTTCCTTCCTTCCTTCCTTCCTTCCTTCCTTCCTTCTTTCCTTCCTTCCTTCCTTTCTTCCTTCCTTCTCCTCACCTGAGGATATGTTTCCATTGATTTTTAGAGAATGTGGAGGGGAAAGGGAAAGACAGAGAGAAACATCAAAGTGAGAGGAACACTTTGATTGGTTGCCTCCTGCATGAGCCCTGACCTGGGCCCGGGCCAGGGAGGAAACTGCAACCTAGGTACATGCCCTTGGTCAGAATTGAACCCAGAATCTGTGTTGGGCAGGCGGAGGTATTACCCACTGAGCCAAACCAGCTAGGGCAGGATATGACATTTCTTAACCCTCCAGCAGCAGACCTTCCTTTTTTTCTCCAGGAGTGTAGTAAAAAAACCCTAGATCACCTATTTGGACTCTCATTACCCAAGTTACTAAGAATATTACCAGTGACCACAGGGAGCTTAGCCAATCAGCAGTCAGAAAAGGTGTTTCCTCTGTAGTTCACACCAATTGCCAGTATGGCCCCTGCTGGGCCTAACGCCTCTGGAGAGTTATTAGCCCTGGGCTGGGTCACCCCCAGCTCCCCACAGCAGCTGCCACTGCCATCAATGATCCCTGGCTGGCTCCTCCCCGGCCCAAGCCTAAAGCCTCTGGTTAAGGTGTTAGGCCTGGGCCTGGGCCGGCGCCCCCCGCCCCCCCAGCTCCCTGCCGCTGATCACTGGCTGGCTCCCCCCCCCCCCGGCCCCGGCCTAAAGCCTCAGGCCGAGGCTTTAAACCTGGACCGGGGCACCCCCAGCTCCCCGCCACCAATCACTGACTGGCTCCGACCCGGTTCCCTGCCAAAGTCGCCATGAGGATCCCTTGCTGGCTCCGTCACGGTCCAAGCCTAAAGCCTCTGGCTGAGGTGTTAGGCCTGGGCCGGACCCCCCCCCCCCCCATGCTCCCCGCCATCAAGATCGCTGGCTGGCTCCTCCCTGGCCCAGGCCTAACGCCTCAGGCTGAGGCTTTAGGCCTGGACCTGGGCACCCCCAGCTCCCCACCGCCACCTCTGCCATCAATGATCGCTGGCTGGCTCCGCCCCGGCCCTGGCCTAAAGCCTCAGGCCGAGGGTTTAGGCCTGGGCTGAGGCACCCCCAGCTCCCTGCAGCCGCCTCGGCCATCAAGGATCGCTGGTTCATGATTGCTGGCTGGCTCCTCCCCGGCCCAAGCCTAAAGCCTCAGGCTAAGGCTTTAGGCCTGGACCTGGGCACCACCAGCTCCCCGCCAAAGCCGCCATAAACTATTGCTGGCTGGCTCCGCCCCAGTCCAAGCCTAAAGCCTCTGGCTGAGGCGTTAGGCCTGGTCCGGACCCCCCCATGCTCCCCACCATCAACGATCTCTGGCTGGCTCCTCCCTGACCCAGGCCTAACGCCCCAGGCTGAGGGTTTAGGCCTGGGCCGGGGCACCCCCAGCTCCCTGCAGCCGACGCCATCAACAATCGCTGGCTGGCTCCTCCCCGGCCCAAGCCTAAAGCCTCTGGCCAAGGCTTTAGGCCTGGACTGGGGCACCCCCAGCTCCCCGCCACCACCGATTGCTGGCTGGCTCCGTCCCGGTTCCCCGCTGCAACTGCCATCAAGGATCCCTGGCTGGCTGGACCGGCCCAAGCCTAAAGCCTCTGGCGGAGGCTTTAGGCTTGGGCCCGAGCACCCCCAGCTTCCTGCCGCTGCTGCCATCAAGCATAGCTGGCTGGCTCCGCCTGGTTCCCCTCCGCTTCCGCCATCAATGATTGCTGGATGGCTCAGCCCAGGCCCCAGCCTAAAGCCTCAGTCTGAGGCTTGGGGCTGACATATGCAAATTAGCCGCCATCTTGGCTGTCGGCTAATTTTCATACCTCGCTGATTAGCCAATGAAAAGGGTAGCGGTCGTATGCCAATTACCATGTTTCTGTTTTATTAGATAGGATAACTATTTTTTACTTTATTTCACACTATAAACTATACTTGTAATTCCTATAGAAAGAAATGATAGAACTGATTTTTCTCTTAGAGTAAGTGCTTTTAATTTTCAATAATACATAGTATTTTCTGATTTAGAGTCTAAACCTGTTTAAAGAGAAAGAGAAATCATTTGTAATTCCAACACCATCCTATTAATTTTTTGGTGTACAAACACACACACACACAGGCACACAGGCACACATACACTTGCATAATATTGCTATGAATATTTATGTATTCCAGTAAATACATAAATCCATGTACCTATACCTCATGGGCTGTGTGGTAGATTACTTTTTAAAATAACATTGGCAATTTACCATATCAATAAATGTTGGTCTAAAATTGTAAATAATCATTTTAGGTGGCTTATTTTTTACATCTTAGGTAGCTTGTTTTCTAGACTAAGTGTAAGATTTACATAATTTGGTTACATTGATATAATGCTGAATCATAATTTTTTTAATATTGGAAATCCAAATATGTATGGTAGTCTTTTAATCTACTTTTGTCACATGTTCCTTTTGGTATTAGCAGGAACTCACTAATCAAATGGCAAGGTCAGCTCATTTCAATTTATTGTAATTAATTTGGTTTTTCGCCACTTTTTTTTAGTGGGAGTTTTCTCCAAGTTGGCTTCTGGACATCTCCAGAAATGAAAATATCTTTGCATTTGGAGAGCAACGTAATGCCCCAAGTTCCCCCCTAATTTTTGCCTGATGCTAATTCCTATTCAATGAGTCCTAGTCCATTTTAGTGGCAACCAGTACAATGGATAAATTCTAGACTGGGAGTGGCCATTAGACATGACCACTGATGGGGAGGCATGGTAACACCACAGGCTGTTAAAGGTATATTAACGGCAGAGCTATTTGAAGTATTGATATTTCCAATGGAGTTATTCTAAACTAGAGGCCTGGTACATGAGATGCGTGCACTGGAGGGCGGGGGGTCCCTCAGCCCAGCCTGTGCCCTCTTGCAGTCCAGGACCCTCGGGAGATTGTCTGCCTGCTGGCTTAGGCCCTATATCCCCGGGAATGAGGCCTAAGCTGGCAGTCAGACATCCCGCTTGCAGTCCAGGGCTCTTGCAGTCTGGGCTCCTGCAGCAGAGGCGGGAGAGGCTCTCATCACCGCCGCTGGGCTCACCAGCCATGATCCCCCTGTGGGAGTGCACTGACCACCAGGGGGCAGCTTCTACATTGAGCATCTGCCCCCTGGTAGTCAGTGCGCATCATAGCGACTGGTCGTTCCACCATTTGGTCAATTTGCATATTAGGCTTTTATTGTATAGGGTTATCTTACATCATATTTTACTACAAGAAGCTTTCAATTCATTTGTGTGTGCTTATCAATATTTTTATATCTTTTCTTTCAGATTTGACATTGTATGTATTTTTTATGATGAGCTTAAATTAGAGTTACAAAAACCTTGGAAGGGTTTTTTGCCTTTGCGTCTTTGTCAAAAGTAAGTCTATTTTTTAACTCTTTTTTGTTCTTTGACTTATATGTCTAATTTACTCTCTTGGTTACTGTATGTTTTATCATTCTTTAAATAAATAGTACTAGTCTTTCTAGTTTGTTCTTCATGTTTAAAATTGTTTGGCTAATCTAAGCCCTTTAACATATCCATATAAATTTTAGAATCAGCTTGTCAGTTTCTACCAAGAAATATTGCTGAATTTTTTATTGGAATTGTGTTGACTCTATAGATCAGTTTGGAATCAGTTGATCTCTTGATAATACTGAGTTTTCCAACTCATGAATCTAATATGTATCTCCATCTATTTAGGTGTCCTTAACTTTTCTTATCAATGTTATGAATTTACAGTGTACAAGCCTTACACATCTTTTTGATATATTCATCCCTAGGAATTTCATAATTTTTACTATTACAACTTTTTTTTCCCAAAATAGATGTTAGTATATATATAGAAAAGCAATTTTATATCTATCTTGTATTCTGAATTATTAAAAATCATTTAATAGCTCTAGTAGTTTTTTTCCAGATACCAATTGATATTCTACACAAATGATCATATTGTCTATAAATAAAGGTAGTTTTATTTCTTCTCTTCAAATTCTCTGCTTTTTGTATTTCTTTTCTTGCCTGATTGCATGGACTAGAACCTCCACTATAAAGTAGAATAGAAGCAGTGATGATAAACAGTATTATCAAATACTTTTTTATCCCCTCTCTCCTCTCTACAGACATATTAGGCTGCTTGATGTTGTCCCGCATCTCACTGATACTCTCTTCATTTATAATTTTGTTTCTCTTAGTCTTTTCCTTTGGATGGTTTATGTTTCTCAACAGACATTAATTGATCTCTTCTTTTGAATTGCCTACTATGTTGTTAATGTATTCACAGTATTACTATCTTACATTTAAAAAATTTATTTTGGTCCTTTTTATATTTTTCATGTCTCTTCTTTGCCTTGTGAATATGTGGAATGCAATTATGTCATCTATGTTAATGGTCTTTTAATTCTATCATTTGTGTCATTTCTGGATCAATTTTGATTGATTTAGTCATGTAATGGGCCATATTTCCCTGCTTCTTTATATGCTTAGTAGTATTTGATTGGATGCCAGATACCATGAATGTTACTTCCTGGGTGCTGAGTATTTTTATGTGCTTATAAATGTTTTTAGCTTTTTCCTGAGATATAGGTAATTTATTTAGAAGCAGTTTGATTATTATAGGTATTGCTTTTTAACAATTGTTAGGTGGAGCCAGAACCATGTTTCATCTGGGACTAGTTATTCCCCGTTTTAATACTCTACCCAATGCTTGGTGACTAAAATTTATCCAGGGTGGTTGAGAATAGACATGACAGGTGTGTGAGGGGCACTGTTCTCTCTAATCCTTTAGGATGGGCCTCTCTGTGGCCTTGGGTAGTTTTTCACATGCATGTATGGATCCATTCTCTTGCTGAATATGCTAGGGAACCCTCTGAGGCAGTGGTTCTCAACCTTCCTAATGCCGCGACCCTTTAATACAGTTCCTCATGTTGTGGTGACCCCCAACCATAAAATTATTTTTGTTGCTACTTCATAACTGTAATTTTGCTACTTTTATGAATCATAATGTAAATATCTGATATGCAGGATGTATTTTCATTGTTTGTGACCCACAGGTTGAGAACCGCTGCTCTGAGGTGATCTGGGGTTCTTGTTCTGTGCAGTGATATCCTTTCTGGTACATCCAGGATCAATATTAGTCCTGAGATTCACAAAGGAAAGTCACGTTTCATGTATTATATCATGTTTCCCTATGGTGTGCCTGTGTGACTGTGGTTAAGTCACTCAGACATCCTCCAACTGAAGGTGATTTAGAAATTCCCTCAGCTTCCCAGGACAGCTGTGGATTAAGAGACCCTTTCTGATCTGAAACTGGACTAGTTCCCTGAGTATGTGCAGTGAGGTAAATTGCATCAATGTGTTAAATATGTATATTCATCCTGTTTGACCACAAATGGATATTTACCCCTTACTAACTACCCTCCCAAATTTATACTCAGAGTAACCTCACAAGTCACAAGACAGGAATGACTATTTATTTCTAATATATTGTCATATTATAAATATTTGTTTTGCATTTCTAAATAGCAAGTTAATATTAACCAATATATTTTCTTTAATGTCTTAGAAACAACACTTTTAGAGAAAAAAAATGGCTTATCATTTACAAAGAAAATGGCTTCAAAAAAGAAGAGATGGGAAAAATACATCTGAATACAGAGGACAGCTGGAACACAGTGTGAATGTAACGACATTGAAAGTTGATGTGGTTCTGTAGAAAGTACTTTTCTATGTATTTACATTAAAATTATTCTGTAAAACTTTGCTTACATTTGCTCTACTTGCTTTGCACCAGGCACCGTTCTAGGCATTTCCCTATTACAGTTCAAGGTGAAAAGTAGACATATATGTAAAAAGCAAACTAAAATAATATTACCAAGTGGTTCTGTGGACAAGCTTGCCTATGCTGCAGTTCTAACAATTTCCCTATACTTAAAATAATGTATTGTTTGCTACTGAAACTTGAAAAAATTTTGTGTAAGATAATGGCTATTATATATCAACTAGAGGCCTGGTGCATGAAATTTGTGCATGGGGGGGGGTCCCTCAGCCCGGCCTGCACCCTCACCAATCTGGGACCCTTCAGAGGATGTCCAACTGCTGGTTTAGCCCCAATCCCACTGATCGGGAAGGCGCTGCCCCCATCATCCCGCTGCTGCTGTCACTGGTGGCCACCATGGCTGCCTGAGCCTCGGACTTTGCAGCCGTGCGTGGTTTGTCTGAGCCTCAGGCCAGCTCTCACAGCGGCAGCCACCATACATGGCTTGCCTGAGCCTCAGGCAGCTGCTGTAGCTTTGTTCAGAAGGAAGTCCGAATATTTCTGCCCTAATTAACATACTACCCTTTTATTAGTATAGACATAGTTTTCTGCTATGTTGCCAGCCAGAAAGAATAATAGACAGTACCAGGGAAACACAAAGGGAAGAAGGAAGGGAATGAAGGAGCAGAGAAGGAAGGAAAGTGAAGAAGAATGAAAAGGAAAAAAGAAGGCAATGAGGAAAGTTTAAGGAAAGAACATCCGGTGACAACTTTGCTTTGCATAATCTCTACCAGCTTCCTTTTATTTGTAACATTATAAAACTACTAGAGGCCCATGCATGAATTTGTGCACAGGTGGGGTCCTGCCTGCCTGGCCCCAATCTGGAATCCAGGCTGGTCAGGAGGAGGAGATGGTGGGAGGTTGGCCGGCTGGCCGGCCCCAATCGGGGCTGGGCTGGCTGGGGGGAGGGGCTGCAGGCAATTGGCTGGTGGGCCCCACCCCCAATTGAGGTGGGGGGGCCTATTGTGGGTGGGGCCAGCTGTGGGGAGGGCCATGGGTGGTTGGCGGGCCAGCCCTGCCCTTGATCAGAGTGGGGGAGGGGGGCTGATAGGGGGCAGAGCTGACTGGGGTGAGGGGCTGTGGGCCAATTGGGTGGGGGGGGGCCCATTGGGGGTGGGGCTGGCTGGGGGGAGGGGCTGCAGGAGGTTGGCCAGGTGGCCCTGCCCCCAATTGGGGTGGGGGGAAAATCAGGGGTGGGGCTGGCTGGGGAGAGGGGCTGCAGGCCCACTGGGGTGATGGGGGCCTTTTGGGGGCAGGGCTGGCTGGGAGCGGGGCTGCAGGAGGTTGGCTGGCTGGCCCTGCCCCTAATCGGGGTGGTGGAGGCCCATCTGGGCAGGACCTGCTGAGGGGAGGGGCTGCAGGAGGTTGGCCAGCTGGCCTCATCCCCTATTCCGGTGGGGGGGTGTCAGGGGTGGGGCCGGCCAAGGGGAGGGGCTGTGGGCTGTTTGGGGTGGACAAGCTGATCGGGTGGGGCAGCTGGTGGGAGGAGCCACAGGAGGTTGGCTGGCTGGCCCCACCCCCTGATCAGGCCAGTTCATTGGCTGCACTGGGCATCATAGCAACCTGTCATTCCAGTCGTTCTAGCGTTTTGGTGGCTGACTTTAGATAGATAGATAGATAGATAGATAGATAGATAGATAGATAGATAGAGAACTTTATCAAATCAATTTAATTAACAATATTAATTAAAATTTCATGGCCAGAATGCCAAAATTGTATACTTGTTTTAATTATTTGTGACTATGTAGTAGCGGGAAAACATGATCATCTTCACATCATTAAAGCATCCCATCAATCCTCTCTGTCCACTAGTCCTATTTCTGTGTGAGAGCCTACCTATGTCACTCCAGTAAATTACTAACTAGTCTCCACTGGCTCTTAATTTAACCTAGTTCTAATCCATTTTTTAAAATGATACCTAATGATACTTTAAACTCTCTTCTGATTGTTTCTGTTCCTGGCCCCAAACTCTCTTCTTTTCCTGCTTCTTTTAAAGATCCCTATTACCTCTCAAATGAAGCTCAGACTTCTTAGGCAACCATTGATCACATTCATCACTGTCTCAGGTTCACACCAAATCTAACTTTTTTACTTTATTTCACGTATCTCCTTGGTGAAGGCAGCTATGGTCCAAGCGTTACATGTAGAGACTCTTTAGCCAAACCGCTGAAGTCCAATCCTGCTTTACCATTTTCTAACCATGTAAGTAGCTGGGACAAATAACCTCTCTAAGCCACAGTTTCATCATTTGAAAACAAAGATAATATTCCTAAATAATTCCTATGGACTGCTTAAAAGTTCTTGCCCATAATAAGCAATTTATTTCATTGTCCAATCAAATGAGACTACTGACCATTCCTAAACCACAAATTACCTTTCATACTTCTGTGCCCCTCTTTTCCAATCTTCTCAGCCTAGATCAGTGGTCAGCAAACTGTGGCTCGCGAGCCACATGCGGCTCTTGGGCCCCTTGAGTGTGGCTCTTCCACAAAATACCACGTGCAGGCATGCACGTACAGTGCGATTGAAGCTTTGTGGCCCATGCGCAGAAGTCGGTATTTTGTGGAGGAGCCACACTCAAGGGGCCAAAGGGCCGCATGTGGCTTGCGAGCCACAGTTTGCCAACCACTGGCCTAGACTGACGTGCTCACTGATCATCTTTCCAAATCCTACAATTCTTTAAGCTCCACTGTAAATGAGACTCCATGAAGTCTTTCACAATAAAAGTAACTGGAACATTGCTCTCCTTTGAACCCCTATAGTACTTTGTGTCATTCTTTTTTTTTTTTTTTGGATATATTCAAAGCCCACTATTTTATGTTATTTATTTTTAATTGGTAATAGAGGAAGGAAGAGAGAAAGAGGGAGAAAAATATCGATGTGAAAAACATCGATCGGTTGCCTCCCATTTGTGCCCCAACTGGGGATTGAACCCACAACGTGGGTATGTGCCCTGACCAGAATCAAACCCATGTATGGGATGATGCTCCAACCAAGTGAGCCACACTGGCCAGGGCTACTTTATGTCATTCTTGATACTCTTATGAGATACTACCAACTGTCTTAATCATCCATAATATTGTAACCTTTGTGTTTCTCAGGGCATCTAGTACTGTATGTAAGTATAGACTAAATGTGTTTGCTGAATGAACTAATTCAGTCTATTCAGCTCACTGAGATAATGACAGAAATGTCATGCTTCAGAAATCACTTCAGTAGCTATACATTCCTTACTCAAGTAGGTATTTTAAATCCCTCTTTTGAAGAAGTAGACTATAAATTAATTTATATTATTGAGGCGACAGAGGATAAGAATATTTGTTTCACAGATGAAATGAAATCATACCTCTGTAGAAATGTTGTCATCTTCCACATATTGGGACACAGAGGGGATGGGTGAGGGACTGTCGAGGGAGCCTGCTCCAGTGGGGAGACAGATCGCTCTCACATGTTCTCTCTAACCAAACCCATTGAGCGCGCCTGTTGTGAGGCTCCTTTGCCCTCCTAAAGGGTTAGGAGCAGGAGCTATTATCAACTCCGTCGTGAACAAAGGCTTTGTATATGGTTGCTTATGCCCGGGTGTGGGTACATCTAAGAACTGCAGTAGTTACTGTGGGCTGGTGGGTCTCCAGCCAGTAGCTATGTTGGTGAGCACCCTCACAAAGAGGATTACAACTTCCAGTTGAGCTGAGGGTAGCTTTACACTCTGCCAGAAGAAAATGTGGTCCCTCATTTAACCTGAAGGGATACTATTTCAAGAGTTACTGTCTTTCTTCCTATTTCACATCTCTCCATCTCCAGTACCTCCCCACAATCCCACATGTAAATTAGCATATGGGGAGGGGGGTAAGAGATCAACCAAAGGACTTGTGTGCATGGATATAAGCATAACCAATGGACACAGACACTAGAGGGGTGAGGGCATGGGTTGGGGGATGGGAGTGGCCAGGGAAAGGTCAATGGGGGGGGGGACATATATTTAAAAAAAAATAAAAACAAAGTAAATTAGGGTATGAACTAGGTGCCATGTGTTAAATGAAACTTTGTACGTGTTTGGCTAACCTAGTGAAAAAGATGCTAAAAGTATAGATTGAATTGGGAAAAAAAAGTATATTCTCTAATTTTTAAAAAACAACTGTTATAGCTGAAATTTCTAGACATTACAGACATTGAGCTATTGATCTAGAAGAAAGCTTTTAAATCCATAGTGTTAGTATGATTTCTCAGGTTGCTGATTCTGTTTGTGTTGTGTTAAAACAGAAGTTGGCTAATTTTTCATGTGAACGTTTGCATGTCATATTATCTCTGTCAAAACTATTCCATTGTGCGTTTGAAACACAGAAGCAGCTGTACACAATATATGAACAATTGAGTATGGCAGTGAGTCAATGAAAATTTATTTATGAACAGTGAAATTCGAACTTTAATTTTCACATCACAAAATATTATTCTTTTGATTTTTTTCATGATTAAAAACTTGTAAAACCATTCTTAGTTTTGCAGGCTGGTCAAAAATGGGTGGCAGGCCAGATTTATCCCATGGGGGGTAGTTTGCTGACCCCTGTAGTATTTAAATGTGGGACCCATAAATTAGTTGAATATGATATGTGTATTCTGTTGTAGTGTATAGATGTCAATTGTATTCAGTTCATTGTTTTTATTGATTTTCTGCCTGCTAAATCTGTCCATTTATAATAGAGGGTATTGACAGTGAATTTATCTATTTCTCCTTGCAATGTTATTAGTTTTTGTCTCATGTCATTTGTCTCTCTGTTATTAGGTTCATACATGTTAAGCGTTGTTGTATCTTCCTGGAGAATTGACTGCTTTATCATTATGTTATGCCCTTCTTTATCTCTGATATCTTTCCTTGCTTTTGTTGGTTTGTTTGTTTTTAATCCTCACCTGAGGATGTTTTTTCATTGATTTTTAGAGGGTGGAAGAGAGAGGGAAAGACAGAGAGAAACATCGATGTGAAAAACATTGATTGATTGCCTCCTGCACTCACCCTGACCAGGGCCCAGGCCGGGGAGGAGCCTGGAACCAAGATACATGCCCTTGTCCGGCATCAAACCCGGGACCCTTCAGTCCGCAGGCCGATGCTCTATCCACTGAGCAAAACCAGCTTAAGCTCTTTCCTAGTTTTTAAGTCTGTTCTATCTAAAGTTAATACAGCTACTCCTTCCTTTTTTTTTTTTTTTTCTAAATGCCAGGAAAAATCCCTTTATTTTCTTCGTTAGATACTGTGTTTACTGTGAAATGACATGAACTCCAAGACAGCCAATTAAAAAACCTAAAATACTCACGGTCTCTTATACAAGTGCATATTTTCTGAAGCAAGAACTTCCTAGTACTGGAAATTCACTTTTCTTCCAAACTGCCTGCCACATTTATGTCAGCCCAACTTAATGTCAACCAATACAGCTACAACTAATTAGAAACAGGCTAACCTTAAATTCCTAAAGAAGGAAAACAAAAGACTGTACAAGAAATCCACAGTTTTCATATAACACAATATTGAAATAGGGCATTGATTCTCATAGCCACTTGGCCTGGAGGTCAAACCCTCCCTGGAATTAGCTACAACAATCAAGATTTAACTATAAGACTGCGAACAAAGACCACTAGGGGGTGCACCAAGGAAGCATAACAAAATGCGGAGACAAAGAAACAGGACAAAATTGTCAAAGGAAGATATAGAGTTCAGAACCACACTTTTAAGGTCTCTCAAGAACTGTTTAGAAGCTGCCGATAAACTTAATGAGATCTACACGAAAACTAATAAGACCCTCGATCTTATATTGGGGAACCAACTAGAAATTAAGCATACACGGACTGAAATGACGAATATTATACAGACGCCCGACAGCAGACCAGAGGAGCGCAAGAATCAAGTCAATGATTTGAAATGCGAAGAAGCAAAAAACATCCAGCGGGAAAAGCAAAATGAAAAAAGAATCCAAAAATGCGAGGATAGTGTAAGGAGCCTCTGGGACAGCTTCAAGCGTACCAACATCAGAATTATAGGGGTGCCAGAAGATGAGAGAGAGCAAGATATTGAAAACCTATTTGAAGAAATAATGACAGAAAACTTCCCCCACCTGGTGAAAGAAATGGACTTACAGGTCCAAGAAGCGCGGAGAACCCCAAACAAAAGGAATCCGAAGAGGACCACACCAAGACACATCATAATTAAAATGCCAAGAGCAAAAGATAAAGAAAGAATCTTAAAAACAGCAAGAGAAAGAAACTCAGTTACCTACAAGGGGATACCCATATGACTGTCAGCTGATTTCTCAACAGAAACTTTGCAGGCCAGAAGGGAGTGGCAAGAAATATTCAAAGTGATGAATACCAAGAACCTACAACCAAGATTACTTTATCCAGCAAAGCTATCATTCAGAATTGAAGGTCAGATAAAGAGCTTCACAGATAAGGAAAAGCTAAAGGAGTTCATCACCACCAAACCAGGATTATATGAAATGCTGAAAGGTATCCTTTAAGAAGAGGAAGAGGAAGAAAAAGGTAAAGATACAAATTATGAACAACAAATATGCATCTATCAACAAGTGAATCTAAGAATCAAGTGAATAAATAATCTGATGAACAGAATGAACTGTTGATTATAATAGAATCAGGGACATAGAAAGGGAATGGACTGACTATTCTTGGGGGGGAAAGGGGTGTGGGAGATGTGGGAAGAGACTGGACAAAAATCGTGCACCTATGGATGAGGACAGTGGGTGGGGAGTGAGGGCGGAGGATGGGGCGGGAACTGGGAGGAGGGGAGTTATGGGGGGGAAAAAAGAGGAACAAATGTAATAATCTGAACAATAAAGATTTAATTTAAAAAAAAAAAAAAAAAGAAATAGGGCATGATTTTGATCAATTGATGAAATGTTTTTAAAAAATCTATTTAACCTTAACAATGGAAACTTTTTCCTTCTAGTGAATTTCCTATTTCCTTTTCTATAAAAATAATCATAGCCCTTGGTTTCATATTGAAAAATTATAAAGATCATTGACTGCTGCTTACTAGTTTTCAATGTTTATAATCCTATATAATAAAGAGCTAATATGCTAATTAGACTGAACAGCAGAATGATTGCGCGGGCTGGCTGAGGCTGCGAGGGCCTGTGAGGGCCAGCCGGGGCTGCAAGGGTCGAGCCCCTTGCACAAATTTCATGCATCAAGCCTCTCTAGTCTATATATATATATATATATATATATATATATATATATATATATATGGCTAACATGCAAAGTGTCTGTCCAGGTAATGATGTCATGTAGCAACACCCGGCTTCCTCTCCCTAGTGACTAGCCTCCTTGGAGTTTTTTCAGTCCAGGAACACAACAGTGGCCCAGGCAGGAAGGGAGAGTGTGGTGTCAAAAGGGGCACAGGTGTTCCTCAGGGCACTGTCTCCATTGAGGTTGAAAACCCTTCTCAAAACCCAGCCAACTTCTTCCTACATCTCATTTGGCCAGAACTGGGTCCAATGCCCATCAGAATGGACACTGGGGAAGCCATAGAGTAGTCATGGTGTCTATCCTGGGGCCTGCTCACTGCCACTTAAAAAAATGAGGAAATCTGGGTGGCACAGAAGAAGATGGAAAACAGTGTCAGCCACAACTGTGTTTAATATTTACCTAAATTTAACCAAAATGGGTTAAACTTTAAGTTAGGAGGTTGGGAGGTGGAAGTACATATGTTGGGAGAAGGGTATCCTCATCTTCCATAGTAGGGAACTGTCAATATAAAAGCCTGAGACATTACTCCTTTCTTGTGATTAACGTTAGCCTGGTGTATTTTTCTATTTCTTTTCCTTAATCTATACTAAATGGAGTTTTTTATAAACATCATATAGTTGAGTTTCTTTTGACCTAGTCTGACAATTTGTCTTCTAGTTGGTGCATTTAGACCATTGATGTTCAAAGTAATTATTAACCATTAAGGAAATTAAAGATAAATACCACTAATCTTCCCAAACTTTATAGATCATTTTAAAATAATTTTAATGTCACCCAAGCCAGTTTTGCTCAATGGATAGAGCATTGGCCTGCAGACTGAAAGGTCCTGGGTTTGATTCTAGTCA
The DNA here is from genome assembly GCF_963259705.1 of Myotis daubentonii. Classification (NCBI taxonomy): domain Eukaryota; kingdom Metazoa; phylum Chordata; class Mammalia; order Chiroptera; family Vespertilionidae; genus Myotis; species Myotis daubentonii. Next base: position 95,961,011 of record NC_081840.1, read on the forward strand.
AGGGCACATGCCTGGGTTCTGGGCTCGATCCCCAGTGGGGGGCGTGCGAGAAGCAGCCAATCAATGATTCCCTCTCATCATTGATATTTCTATCTCTCCTGCTCTCCCTTCCTCTCTGAAATCAATAAAAATATTTTTTTAAAGAGAGAAATGAGGGCTCATCTAAGGCATTGAGTTTACTTCAGGCGAAAAGCAGATTAAGATCTATACTCTTAGTTTTTAAAGACAGTTTGTGACAGCCAAGGGACCTGTGGAAGAAAAAAATTTGATACATTTTATGGGAGGTTAAAAGTTTAAATTTGGGGAAATGTTGAGTTCTGGGATATAAATATACTTAAGAAGTGCTCATATCAGTTACATTTTGTTATTGGAAAAGTTAACTAGTTCATTTTACCCCAATAAACACGTGTAGATGTTATGTTGGTAGGCACAGTGGCTCCCTTAGAGAACACTGCTACTTGTACCCAGAAAGATCTGAGGTAAGAGAGACAAGAGAGTGGACAAGAGAGACATGACTTTTCATTCCAACATATGCAAACTACAAGTGCTATGCTAATAATCTCAAAAACTAAATTAAATTACACACTATATTTTCTTTTTTGTTAATATTTACCTGAGGATGTCTTCCCATTGATTTTTAGAAAGAGTGGAAGGGAGAGGGAGAGACAGACAAAGAGAGACATATGGATAGGTTGCCTCCCGCACACTCCTTGACCAGGGCCAGGGCCAGGGATAGAGCCTGTAACTGAGGTTTGTGCCTTTGACCGGGATCAAACCTGGGACCCTTCAGTCCGCAGGCTAATGCTCTATCCACTGCGCCAAACTGGCTGGGGCTACACACTGTATTTTAGATTTATATTCTGATGCTCAGTATTTTAGATTTAAATCTGTTGCTCAGATTTATATTCTGATACCATAAGTGGACTATATCAAATATTTACTAAGCGTCTACTATGTCTCAGGTGTAGTAAGAATAAGTAAAACTGCTTTTGCCTTTGGCTCAAAATAGTCTACAAAGAATACCTACTAACTGATAGTAATCATAAACCATGTAATAAGTGATATAGCTAATGTAAGTAAAGCATGAAAGAGAGATGAAAAACAAATCTAGATACACCAAATTACATCAATTTTAAGTTTACATAACTTTCACTTCTATAGGAACTACATAAATCAATTTATAGAAAATTAAAATGCAAAATCTTTTGTAATGAAAAAAGTTAGCTATACAACTAATGGCAATAACAATAGAGAACTCTGCTATATCAACATCATGGGAAAGAATCCAGAAGTCAAATTTAAGAACATATAAAGGAACATTTGTAAATATGCATGTATATAAGTAGAAGTCTGGAAGGTTATGTGGGAAATTGAAACAGTGGTGTTAGCTCTGAGTGATATTCTTTTTTTCTTTTACAAAATATTATTGAGGTTAAAATAAGGAAAATTAAATACCTTGTAGTACTCACATATTCATTATTTATTATTTGTTTTCATATGAATTTTTAACATTAAAAATATTTTTATATTTCAATGTCACAGATTTTCAAGTACTTTAACCACTGAAATGTTTCAAATAATGGTAAATTTAGCAATGTTAGAAAAAGAATTATATAAAAACGCATATTCACAAGCCACCTTTCTCTTACTATATTAAATGCATTTGGGTAGGAAAGTTCTGAAACTTGGATTTCATTTTAATTTTCTGGCTTTGACAGAAGTGCTTAGTTTCTCAGTTGTAGAATCCCTCACTACAGCAGGTTATGTAATCACATGATGTGAAAAAAAATCAGATTCTTTTACACTTTTCCAGATTTTTTTACAGAGTCAGGAATTTGTCAATTCTTTCTTAATGGAATAAACGTTGGAAAAGAAAACAAGCCCTAACCAGCTTGGCTCAGTGGATAGAGCGTCGGCCTGTGGACTGAGGCGTCCCAGGTCCGATTTTGGTCAAGGGCATGTACCTTGGTTGCGAGCACATCCCCAGTGGGGGGTGTGCAGGAGGCAGCTGATCGATGTTTCTCTCTCATTGATGTTTCTAACTCTCTACTCTCTCCCTTCCTCTCTGTAAAAAATCAATAAAATATATTTTTTAAAAAACAAAACAAAACAAAATAATTTTAATTTTCTCACAAATATCCATTAAGTAGTCTAGATATGATTCCTCAGATAGTCACATTTCAAACATATTTGGGAATTGTTTAATATTTTGGTTCTATGTCATGTTTTGGATAAGCAGGGAATACATGTTTAGTTATTAATAAAACATGAAAAAATGGGAACTTCTTTATTTGGAGCTACATTTACTACCACCATGGTTTAATAGTAGTAAGCTATTAGATGAATGGTTCTCAACCTTCCTAATGCCACGACCCTTTGATACAGTTCCTCATGTTGTGGTGACCCCCAATTTCATTGTTACAAATTGAACATAATTAAAGCATAGCAATTAATCACAAAAACAATATGTAATTATATATGTGTTTTCCGATGGTCTTAGGTGACCCCTGTGAAAGGGTCGTTCAACCCCCAAAGGGGTTGCGACCCACAGGTTGAGAACCGCTGCATTAGATGAAGCCAGCTGACATGTTTGGGCAATAGAAGAAAAATGAATTGGTATCACAAAATTTATACTTAAATTTATTCCCTATGCATATCCACATGTAAAGAAAGAATGAACATCAACTCTTACCTCTCATAATACACAAAAATTTACTCTAAATGGATCATAGATCTAAATGTAAAAGCTAAAACTATAAAATTTCTGGAAGAAAATATCAGATAAATTCTTTGCCATCTACACTAATAAAAGAGAAGCATGCAAATTGTGTCACTCCGCTATGCCCACCAGCCAATCAGATGATTATGCAAATTAACTCAACAAAGATGGCGGTTAATTTGCATATGCAGGCACGGAGCGAAGACTGAAGACAACTGAAGATGGCGGCAGCCACGGAGCTGGAGCAAGCAGGAGGCTTGGGTTGCTCCTGGCAATGGAGGAAGCCAAGCTTCCAGCCTGCCCTGGCCACCGCTCAAAGAGGGGCTAGGGACCTGAGGGCCTGGGTCCCCAGGGTCCTGAAAACACCCCTCAGCCCCTTACCCAGGATGGCCACACCCCCATGGGGTGAGGGTCCCCACTGGGGGGCATGGCAAACCTGCAAACAGCCATAAGCCCCTCACCCCATGGGGGTGTGGCTGGCCTGCAAACCACCACAGGCCCCTCTCCCAGGCCACCCCATGCCCCAAGGGAACCCCCACCTGATCCGGGACACCCTTCAGGGCAAACCAGCCAGCCCCCACCTGTGCACCAGGCCTCTATCCTATATAATAAAAGGGTAATATGCTGATTAGACTGGGAGACCTCCCAGGAGACCTTCTGGACATTCTTCTGGACAAAGCCATGGTGGCAGGGCCAAGGTAGAAGTGGTTAGAGGCCAAGAGGGGAGGGGGGGGCCATTGGAGGTGATCAAGCCAGTGGGGGGGGAGTTGGGGGTGAGCAGGCTGGCTGGGGGGCATTTGGGGATGAGCAGTCCAGCAGCGGGGGGCAGTTGGGGGTGAGCAGGCCAGCAGGCAGAATGGTTAGGGGCAATCAGGCAGGCAGGCAGGCAGGTGAGCGGTTAGGAGCCAGCAGTCCTGGATTGTGAGAGGGATGTCCAACTGCCGATTTAGGCCTGATCCCTGTAAACCGGCAGTAGGACATCCTTCAAGGGGTCCCAGATTGGAGAGGGTGCAGGCCGGGCTGAGGGACACCCCCACCCCCACGCACAAATTCTGTGCACCGGGCCACTAGTCTAGTATAAGAAAGATTTCTTTAGAAGCAGGTAAAATATTTTAACAGACATTTTGCAAAAAAAAAAAAAAATCATGCATGGTTCATAGGTAATACATATATGCATATAAATTCTTTGGTTAATCTTTTCCTGCCCCCCCCCCTCCCCTCTAAGATTCAGCAGTCTGTTCCAAGTTTCCATGTCTCTGGTTTTATTTTATTCACCAGTTTATTCTGTCCATTACTTTCCTTATTTGTTTATTTTTAGATTCAATTATTGATAGATATGCATTTTATTGACATTTTATTGTTCATATAATGTTTTTTTTTAAAGAAGACCCTTCAACATTTCTGGTTTGGAGGTGATGAAATCTTTAGCTTTTCCTTGTCTGGGAAGCTCTTTATCTGACCTTCAATTCTAAATGATAACTTTGCTGGGTTGTAGGTCCTAGCTTTTCATCACTTTGAATATTTGTTGGCACTCTCTCTGGCCTACAAAGTTTCTGTTGAGATATCAGCTGACAGTTGTAGGGGCCCTCTCTTGCAGGTAACTGCTTTTCTCTTGCTGCTTTTAAGAATCTCTCTATGTCTTTAACCTTTGGCATTTTGATTATGATGTGTGTTGGTGTGGGCCTCTTTGGGTTCATCTTGTTTGGGATTCTCTCCACTTCCTGGACTTGTAAGTCTATTTCTTTCACCAGGTTGGGGAAGTTTTCTGTTATTACTTTTTCAAATAGGTTTTCAATTTTTTGCTCCCTCTCTTCTTCTTCCATCACCCCCATGATGTGAATGTTGGTACCCTTGAAGTTGTCCCAGAGGCTCCTTACACTATCTTCATATTTTGTATTCTTTTTTCTTTTTGCTGTTCTGATTGGGTATTTTCTGCTTTCTTGTATTCAAATCGCTAATTTCTTGGCATCCTCTATGCTATTGTTGATCCCCTATAAATGATTTTTCATTTTAGTTAGTGTATCCTTCATTTCTGACTGGTCCTTTTTTATGTTGTTGAAGTTCTTAAGTCCCTTGAAGCTCTCATTAAGATCCTTGAGCATCCTTATAAACATTGTTTTGAACTCTGTATCTGGTAGTTTTCTTGCTTCCATTTCATTTAGTTCATTTTCTGGGGATTTCTCCTGTTCTTTCATTTGTGACATGTTTCCTTATATCTGCATTTTGGCTGCTTCCCTATGTTTGTTTCTGTGTATTAGGTAGATCTGCAATGTCTCCCAGACTTGGTAGAGTCGCTTGTGTAGTAGGTTCCTGTAGGGCCCAGTGGTTCAGTCTCCCCAGTCTCCTGAGCTGGGCACTCCAGGTGCACCCCTGTGTAAGATGTGTGCACTGTCCTATTGTAGTTGAGCCTTGGTTGATGTTAGTGTCACTGGGAGGGATTGTTCCCCAGGCCAATTGGTGGCAAAGATTCACTGTGACTATAGCAGAAGAGCTGCTGTGCAGGAGCCAACGCTATGGAGCAGGACTTCCTTCAGTGGGACTTTGATGTTCACTGAGTCTGCCCCTTGAGTGTCACTTGTGGAGATGGTAGGGTTATAATCCAGCATGATTAAAGTTGACCACTGGGTGCACTGGCTCTGGGGCCTTCTGGGAGGTAAAAAGTCAGCCTCTGCCTGTGCCCTGCCTGGGACCACCCAGCCCAGCAAAGCATCCTACAGATGACTGCTGCTTGTGTTGAGCTTGGAGGTGCCTAGGAGAGGCCAAGCAGTAAATCAGATGGGCTGCTGCGAGGGCCAAACCTGAGGCCACTTATGGAGAGGTACAGGACATGCTGATGCCAGCTGATGCTTGTTTGAGAGATTTTAGGAAAGTCCAAAGCATAAGACAAGAAGGCCAGTTGTATGGGAAAGCCACTGGAAATGGCTTGGATGAGGGAGGGGTGGGGTCTCAGGGAATCACCAGAGCAAGGCAAAAAGTGTGAGCCAGGTTGATGAAAATTCAGATATGGTGCAGCCTGTCAGCTCTGTGCAGGGAGAGCTCAGCAAAGGAACACTCACCTCTGCCAGCACTTCTGTCAGGGAGAAAGCTTCCCCTCCGGCTTTCACCCTGATTCCAGACAAGTTCGTTTCTCCCCAAATGTCCCAGGTTCCTTTCAAGTTGCTGCCCCAGCATTGGAGCTCAGAGGGAGTAAGTCTCAGTAGGTCCATGCACCGGCCCTGAGTAAGTCCATGCCAATTGCCTGTCACTCCCACAGCCTCTGTAAAAAACCAGCCACAATCTCCACTGGTTTTTACAGCCAGAAGTTGTGGAGGCTTCTCTTCCTGGCACTGGAACCCTGAGTTGGGGCACTGCTGTGGGGCAGGGACCCCTCGCTCCTCAGGGAAACCTCCATAGCCAAGATATACCTCCTGATTTTAAACTGACACATGTGGTGTTGGACCAGGCAGTTCCACAATTCCACCCTGTGTCTCTGCCCCTCCTACCAGTCTGAATGTGCTTCTTCTTTAATTCCCCAGTTGTAGGACTTCCGTTCAGCTACATTTCAGGTGGTTCTGAATGATGGTTGTTCTGTATTTTAGTTGTAAATTTTGATGTGGTTGTGGGAGGTTGCAAGTACCACATTTACCTATACTGCCATATTCAGAAACTGTTGACAGACTTTAGTTGAACTCACCATTCCATCAATTTTTTCCCCTAAAACTAATGACTTAAGACATATAATTCATGGATAGTTTTCATTCAGATCCAATATATTCACCCCATAATTTAGAATAATGCCTTAGTGTTTCTCTGCAGGCCAGAGATACTCCACTATTGAGTTTTGTGGATAGATGTTCTATAACCTATAAAAACATGAGAAGGTGAAAATCCCACCTACCCTCACTCTACACTCAGAAACCCTTCTTTCCCTGCAGTGAGAAAAGCATTTCCAGATAATAATTTGGGAAAATTCACAGAACTCACCTTGTTCGTTTTTCTTAAAGTATCTCAGACTTATACTACATTTTGTCCAATGTCTGAAAACAATTATTTCATATAGTTGTGTTTGCCTTTAGATTTTGTTTTTGCATACAGAGAGAGGGTTAATCAAGTTCATTAATTTGTCATGGATACAAAGGGAAGTTGCTGTTTTATTTTTACTGATTATTTATAATTATTTTATTAACATACCATTAGGTAATTTTAGTTGGAAGCTTTCTAACAGGTATATTAAAATATCTGATGGGCTTTCCAGAACATGTTATACGCTAGGGTTTGTCATCATTCAGTCATAATCAATAGGGTTATTTATAGCCCTGGCCAGTTTTGCTCAGTGGATAGAGCATTGGCCTGCAGACTGAAAGTTCCCAGGTTTGATTATGGTCAAGGGCATGTGGTTTGGTTGTGAGGGTTGTGCAGGAGGCAGCTGATTGATGTTTCTCTCTCATCAATGTTTCTAACTTTCTATCCCTCTCCCTTCTTGTTGTAAATGTTTCCCTCCACATCCCGCGTGGTTCAGGGTTCAGGATCTGGAAGAAGAGCCGCACACGAATGAAAGAGAAAAGACACGAGATAATTTGGGAATATTGGGGGCCAGGCGGGTAAGTCCAACTCAGGAGGAAGGACTTTAAATTAGAATACTTGGGGAGGGAGCGTCCATATTGGATCGCCATGTGCTCCCTTCTTCCCTTCCTCACATGCTTTGGGGGAAGTCTCCCTAGGTAATATTACTGTACAGATGATTATTGCTAGCATGGCAGGAAAGACGTTCTCAGGCGTCAGGCGTCTGTACCATCTTCTTTACCATGCCCCAGGTGGTCTCCGGGCTATTTGTCACCCGGCTCGTCCTCCTCCTGCTGCTCTTCAGTGGACTGCTTGGAGTCGCTGCTCTCTGTGGCTGAGGTAGTTGATTGTCTGCAGCTGCATGGTGTGGCTCCAGGCGCAAGGTCCTCATTAGTCTGGCTAGTTTCTCTCTTGGATCCCTGTTGCAGTTTAATATTTCTAACAGGAATCCACATGGGTTTGGAAAAATTCTCTGTGAATATACAAGCATACCCTCTGCCAAAGGTTAATAATGGGTCAGGTCCCTTCCATAAACCAGATTCTGGATCCTTCCATTTAACTATACCATTTTCTTTTGTTTTATTCTGACACCAATGTAGCTCCATAGATGTCTTTCCATCAGCATCACAAGTGAAAAAATTTAAAGTAATTAAGGCTTGGTGCAGCCTACCCGTAGGTGATTTCTCCACCTTCCTCTCTATAAAAATCAATAAAATACATTTTTTAAAAAGGGGGTTATATATAGAGAGCCCTAAAGATTCCACCAAAACACTACTAGAATAAATAAATGAATTCAGAAAAATAGCAGGATGTAAAATAAATATTAAAAAATCATTTGTATTTTTATACACTATCTAGAGGCCTGGTGCATGAAATTTGGGTACAGGTAGGATCCCACCTGGCCGGCAATCAAGGCCGATCAGGGCCTTCCAGCTGCCAGCCAGGGCCTTCCTTCCCTGGCTGCCGGCTTCCAGCCGGGGCCTTCCTTTTTTCCACACTGCCCCCTGGTGATCAGCATGTCATAGCAAGTGATCGAACTCCTGGTCTCCCAGTCGAACTCCTGAGGGGACACTTTGCATATTAGCCTTTTATATATAGAGATAATGAATTATTAGAAAGAGAAATTAAGAAAGCAATCCCATCCACAATTGCTTCAAAAGAATAAAATGCCTAGAACAAAATGTAACAAGGGATCTAGAAGACCTGTACTCAGAAAATTATAAGAATCTGAAGGGTAATTGAAGAAGATACAAATAAGTGGGAGCATATACTGTGTTCATAGATAGGAAGAATCACCATCATTAAAGTGTCCATCTATTGAAAGCAATCTATAGATTCAACACAATTCTAATCAAGATACAATAGTGTATTTCACAGACCTAGAACAAATATTTCAAAAATATATAAGGAACCATGAAAGATCCTAAATAGCAACAGTGCTCTTAACAAAAGAAAACAAATTTGGAGGAATCACATTGCCTGATAACAAACTATACTACAAAGCTGTAATAATCAAAACAGCATAGTACTGATATAAAACAGACATATAGATTAATATAACAGAAGAGAGAGCTCAGAAATAAACTCACACCTTTAGAGTCAATTAATATTTGACAAAGGAGGCAAAAACATACAGTGGGACAAAGAGAGTTTATTCAATAAGTGATGTTGGGAATATTAGATAGATTCATGCAAAAAAACTAGACAACCTTCTTATATCATACACAAGAATAAACTAAAAATGGATTAAAGACTTAAATGTTAGACTTGAAACCATAAAAATCCTAGGAGAAAATGCAGGTAATAAAATCTTGCACACTTTCCATAGCAATGTTTTTTCTGATATAACTCCTTGAGCAAAGGAAACTAAAGAAAAAAAAATGGCTCTCATAGCCAGTTGGCGTGGAGGTCAAATCACCCCCAGTATTGCTGACAACAATCAAGGCTTAACTACAACAAGACTGCGCACAAAGACCACAATGGGGTGCACCAAGAAAGCATAAAAAATGCGGAGACAAAGAAACATGACAGAAATGAAGGATATAGAGCTAAAAACCGCAATGTTAAGGTCTTTCAATAATTTTCTAGAAACTGCCGATAAATGTAGTGAGATCCTCAAGAAACCTAATGAGACCTATTTGAAGAAATAATGACAAAGATTTAAAATGCGAAGAAGCAAAAAACACCCAACTGGAAAAGCAAAATGAAAAAAGAATACGAAAATAGTGTAAGGAGCCTCTGGGACAGCTTCAAGCGTACCAACATCAGAATTATAGGGGTGCCAGAAGATGAGAGAGAGCAAGATATTGAAAACCTATTTGAAGAAATAATGACACAAAACTTCCCCCACCTGGTGAAAGAAATAGACTTACAGGTCCAGGAAGCGCAGAGAACCCCAAACAAAAGGAATCCAAAGAGGACCACACCAAGACACATCATAATTAAAATGCCAAGAGCAAAAGACAAAGAGAGAATCTTAAAAGCAGCAAGAGAAAGAAACTCAGTTACCTACAAGGGAATACCCATACGACTGTCAGCTGATTTCTCAACAGAAACTTTGCAGGTCAGAAGGGAATGGCAAGAAATATTCAAAGTGATGAATACCAAGAACCTACAACCAAGATTACTTTATCCAGCAAAGCTATCATTCACAACTGAAGGTCAGATAAAGAGCTTCACAGAGAAGGAAAAGCTAAAGGAGTTCATTACCACCGAACCAGTATTATATGAAATGCTGAAAGGTGTCCTTTAAGAAGAGGAAGAAGAAGAAAAAGGTAAAGATACAAACTATGAACAAACATGCATCTATCAACAAGTGAATCTAAGAATCAAGTGAACAAATAATCTGGTGATCACAATAGAATCAGGGACCGAGAAAGGGAATGGACTGACTATTCTTGGGGGGGAAAGGGGTGTGGGAGATGCGGGAAGAGACTGGACGAAAATCGTGCACCTATGGATGAGGACAGTGGGTGGGGAGTGAGGGTGGAGGTTGGGGCAGGAACTGGGAGGAGGGGAGTTATGGGGGAAAAAAGAGGAACAAATGTAATAACCTGAACAATAAAGATTTAATTAAAAAAAAGAGAAAAAAATGAACAAATGGGACTATATAAAACTAAAATTTATTTGCATAGCAACACAAACTATCAACAAAATGAAAAAACAGCCCAGCTGGTGTGGATCAGTAATTGAGTGTCGACCTGTGAACCAGGAGGTCACCTTTCCATTCTCAGTCAAGGCACATGCTAGGTTGCAGGCTCAGTCCCTAGTGGGGGGCATGCAGGAGGCAACTGATAAATGATTCTCTCTCATCATTGATGTTTCTGTCTCTCTCTTCCTCTCCCTTCCTTTCTGAAATCAATAACAATATATATTTTTTAAAAAGATGAGAACACCAGACCACCATTTAAAAAATAACCCACTAAGTGTAGGAAAGCACAGGAGGCTTGGTTGGAAAGTCTGTAAGGAGGAAATTACAAAAAGGGAAGTTGGCTGAAGGTGGCCCGCCCCTGTTTATCTGAATTCTGACTTAGGGGAGTTTGCTGAAGGCATCTACCCCTAATTGTTTCTTGACCTTTCCAAACAAGTCTGTGCACATGCGGACTCTTGGGTGTTTACCAGAATCTTTATGCTTAATCTTTAGGTGTCACTGCAGACACATGTGTCCTCCCAAGATTACTTACCCCAAGATTACTGATTGTATCTAAAAGATAAACTTTATCGCAAACTGCTATTACAATAAAAGCCTGAAGAGGCAGGCAATTGAGGCTATCTGGTTTTTTTTAGCCAGGCAGTCCCTTAACCCTCTCTTTCACAACAATCCTGCATCAGAGTAATCATTCATCCATTGCTCAAGGTCTCCAACTAAGTGGGAGAACATTTTTACCAATGATATATCTGATAAGAGGTTAATATCCAAATATATAAAGAACTGATAAAACTCAACACCAAAAAAGCAAAAAATTAAATTAAAAAATAGGCACAAGACCTGAATAGACATATGAAAGGATGCTCAATGTCACCAATCTTCAGAGAAATGCAAATTAATACCACAATGAGATATCACCTCTCACCTGACAGGAGAGTTATCATCAATAAATCAACAAACAACAAGTGTTGGTGAAGATGTGGAGAAAAGGGAACTCTCATGCACTGTTGGTGGGAATCCTGATTGGTGCAGCCACTGTGGAAAGTAGTATGCCATTACCTCAAAAAATAAAAATTGAACTGCTGTTACCTCAAAAAATAAAAAATGAACTGCCTTATCACCCACTTCTGGGAATATAGCCAAAGAAACCCCAAACACTAATTCAAACAAATATATGCACCCCTATGTTCATAGTAGCATCTATGTATATAAAAGCCTAAGTGACCAGCCAACTGGCCAACTGTTCAACCATCTGATCAGTAGCTATGACATGCACTGACCACCATGGGGCAGACGCTCTATGCAAGAGCTGTGGTGACTTGGCAGCTGCAGTTCTCATGTGACACACCCAGAAACAGAGAGGAGGGAGCCCGATTCCAGGGTGTATCACCTGAGAACCGCCCTCTTACAATCCAGGACCCCTTGGGGGATGTCAGAGAGCCAGTTTCAGTCTGATCCCTGCAGGCCAGGCCGAGGGACCCCACCAGTGCATGAATCCATGCACCAGGCCTCTAGCCCATTGGCTCCGTACTTTGGTTCTGGCTCCACACCAGTCCTCTAGTGCATTGCAGAGGTTGTGGGTCTGGCCCTTACAGTAACTTTTCAACTCGATTAGCTAAATGATGAGATGTGCTGTAACTACTGGCTGCGACCCGGACATATGGCGCCCATACCGGCCCATCCGCTTTAGTATTGATTTCCAGTGGAGGCAGTGAATTTTCCCCCTACCACTCTGGGCTGGGAAACTGGCTGAGGCTTCTCTCCTTTCGGATGGAGAGTAGCACCAGCAGGCAACCTCTAGGGAGGGAAGAAGGTGTAGGTGCAGCTTAGGTGGGAAGGAGGAGGTTCCCACTGCCACAGGACTCTGCCTGGTTGGAAGGGTCCAGGCTGGAACCTGACATTGAGCAGGGTCCTGCCCTAGGCCGACTAGATTCCAGGCTAAGTAAATAGTGTTTACTAAATAATTGCATTTTGCAGCTAAATGCCCACAAGTCATCAGTTACCACCAAACTTAGGGTAAAGTGAGATGAAAGAAGCGAAACAGATACAGAGAGAAAGTGACATAATAATGGGAGAAGAGAGGAGGTAGCCCGATTCCAGGTTGCGTCATCTGAGAACCACCTTCTGGCAATCCAGGACCCCTCACAGGATGTCAGAGAGCTGGTTTCAGTCCTATCCCCACAGGCCAGGCCAAGGGACCCCACTGGTGCATGAATCTGTGCACCAGGCCTCTAGTTATTTATAATAGGCAAGATTTGGAAGCAGCCAAACAGTCCATCAGTAGATGAGTGGATAAAAAAAAAGCAGTGGTATGTTTACACTATGGAATACTACTCTGCCAGCGATAAAAAAGGAAGGAAATTTTATTCTTTGTGACAGCATGATGGACCTGGAGAGCATTATACTAAGTGAAATAAGCCAGTCAGAGAAAGACAGGTTCCATGTGATTTCACTCATATGTGAAATCTAATGAACAAGATGAACTAACAAGCAAAATAGAGACAGACTTATAGATAGAGAGCAGGATGACAGCTGTCAGGGGAAGGCTGGGTGTGGAGAATACAAAGATTAAGCAAAAAAGAAAAACAAAGAGAAAAAAATTATGGACACAAGCAGTGTGATGAAAAGCTGGGTAAATGGGTTGTTCGGGAGTTAGAGGGAGGTATAAGGAGGATAAATGGTGAAATTTATAACACATCATCAGTGTATAGATGATGTGTTGTAGAATTGTGCACCTGAATCCTATATAGATTTGTTCATCAGTGTCTTCCCAATAAATTCAATAAAGAGGAAAAAATAAAATTAAAACAATTACCCTACAATTTTTCAGATTAAAACAACAAATGTATTATCTCACAGTTTCTGTAGGTCTGAAATTTGGGTGTGGTGTGGTTGGGCGATTCTGGCTCAGGGTCTCTTATGAGGTTACCATCAAACTGACAGCCAAGTCTACAATCAGCTCAAGGCTTAACTGGGGCTGTAAGATTTGGTTTTGGCTTTTTCACGTGGCTATTGAGAGGCCAGCTGGCTGTTGGCCACACTTCAGTTCCTTGCTATATGGACTCTCCATTGGGCTGCTTCCCCCAGAGTGAATGATCCAGCACAGGAAGGGAACTCATCACGGAAACCATCATTTTTTTGGAATCTAATCTCCAGATGTGACATACCATCACTTCTGCTGTATGCTATTGGTCACATAGACCACCCCTGGTGCGGTGTGGGAGGGTGTGAATCCTGGGAGTGGAGGAGTTGTTGGGGGCCTCTGTGCAGGCTGTCTACCACAAGGTATATGAGATGTCCAAGGGGAAATGTCATATAGACTGTTGGGTATATTTTACTGTAGCTCCCAGAAAAGATCTGGGCTACACATAATTATTTCAAAGTCATTCATCATGACATATGAAGCTGTTGGAAATGTAGGAGAACCCAGGGAGAGAAACAGATAAGGAAGGAAGAGAACCCTGGACCCAGTCTGGAAAAGCCCAACATTTAGAGAGCAGTGGAGGGGCCAGCAAAGGAAGATGGCCAGTGAGGATGGAGCAAACATTTGGAGATCAGTGGAGGAGGATCCAGCAGAGGAAGATGGCCATTGGGGATGGAGGCATACCAGAACAATGTGTATGCTGGCATTGACTTAAATGAAGGCAGGAAATACCTTGAATATGGCTAAAGTGAAAGAATTTCTGAAAACAAAAGCAATTTAATACACTTTAAAATGAGTATTTAAATTTTGACCCAGATAGAATCAAAGAACAAGGGATTGCATATACAGCTAGAACATTTAAAGTCTTGAAAAGTCTATGCTTGTGTACTTATTGCCCCCTTGGCCTGAGGGTTGGCTATAAGCTCTCTGGGGTTGTAGTAGTATGTAGAAAATCCCTATGTAAGGCTTTTAAAGGTTGATCTTGGAAATTAAGCTTGTAGACAAGATAATAAACTGTATTGTATGGGAGGAGCTACTGACTTTGGAAAAATATCCATCCTTGTTTTCATATGCTTTAAGTGCTATATGAGGAGTCTTTTTCTTCAATTGTCTTAAATATATCCAAAACACTAAGCTGATTAAGCTGTGCTCAGTGGTTCTATGAACTTCACTGTTAATAAGAGGACCTGAGATGGTTGTTGAATATGTTTTTCATATACCAGATGTAGCCTCCTTCCTCTGTTTTCTTTAGCTGCTCTTTGCAGTGGTCGCCAACCTTTTGGACCTCACAGACCACCAGTTGGCAACTGCTGCTCCAAAGGTTTCCTTAAACCAACCTTTCAGACCTCACGGACCACCAGTGGTCTGTGGACCACCGGTTGGCGACTGCTGCTTAGAGTATATTTTCAATTGTCCGGGTTTTTATAAAGAATTACATTTTACAAAATACCTTACACATTCCTCCTTTAACAAAAAAGAAAGAAGAAAGAAAGAAAGAAAGAAAGAAAGAAAGAAAGAAAGAAAGAAAGAAAGAAAGAAAGAAAGAAAGAAAGAAAGAAAAAAGTCTGTTCTCACTTGACCACCAGGCCAAACTGGCTTTGTGGTTCTACCTGCTTCATGAAAACAATATCTGCATATACCAGTGATGGCGAACCTTTTGAGCTCAGCGTGTCAGCATTTTGAAAAACCCTAACTTAACTCTGGTGCCGTGTCACACATAGAAACTTTTTTTATATTTGCAACCATAGTGAAACAAAGATTTATATTTTTGATATTTATTTTATATATTTAAATGCCATTTAACAAAAAAAAAAATCAACCAAAAAAATGAGTTCGCGTGTCACCTCTGACACGCTTGTCATAGGTTCGCCATCACTGGCCTATACAAATACCTCTGCCTGCACAACATGAGTCATGAGTGTTAACCATTTCTCTGTCCCCTCCAATTTAGGCATGGCCATGTAACTTATTTTGGTCAATCAAATATATGCGAAGTGACATGTGTTACTTGCAGATGGAAGCTTTAAAAGCCAGTGAGAGATTTGTCACATATTCTTTCCCTCTTCCAGAAAGACCAATTTTTAGATCATGGCTATTCTGTCAGCTTGGGTCGTGGGATGAAGACAATGAGCAGAATCCCCGTCACTCTGTGTTAGACACAGTGTGAACCAGAAATAAGCATTTGTTTTGATAAAGCCCTCTGCTTTTGGGATTTGGTTGTTAATGAAGCATACCCTAAGCCCAGGGGTGGGCAAACTTTTTGACTCGAGGGCCACAGTGGGTTCTTAAACTGGACCGGAGGGCCGGAACAAAAGCATGGATGGAGTGTTTGTGTGAACTAATATAAATTCAAAGTAAACATCATTACATAAAAGGGTATTGTCTTTTTTTTCAATAGTTTTATTCATTTCAAACGGGCTGGATCCGGCCTGCGGGCCGTAGTTTGCCCACGGCTGCCCTAGCCTATCCTAACTAATATACTCAGGTAAGGTCTGAGACACATCCTGTAAGGATTACAGGTCTCCAATTTATCAGACACCTTGGAGCCTAAGAGGGAGCCTAATTTAATAGGTGAAACACCTTAAAAGAAGACTGAGCCCTCCCTGAAGGGATAGCTTCTCCTTGTTGGCTTCATGAAGTAGGCAGCCATATTGAGTAAGCTCACATGGACAAGAGCTTTAAATGAACTTGCTAGACTGAATGCTTTTGTCCATTTCCCTCCCCCCAATTTATATGTTAAAGCCTAATGACTGATATGATAGTATTCAGAAGTGGTGCCTTTAGGAGATGATTAGGTCATCAGGATGGAGCGATCATGAATGGGATTAGTGCCTTTATAAAACAGGCCTAAGACAAATCCCTTAACTCTCTGCCGTGTGCCACAGCAAGATCCTGTCTCCAGAAACAAGGAAGTGGGCCCTCACCAGACACTGAATCTTGATCTTGGGCTTCCCAGCCCCCAGAATTGTGAAAAATAAAGTTCTGTTGTTTATCAGTCTATAGTACTTTGCTGTAGCAGTCCAAATAAAAAGCAGTCTGCATTAGCTGGTACTAAGTAAGCTCTCAGGAATTGTAGACAACCACTATGACCCAAGGACAGCCTTCATCTGAGAGGTAGCAATTAGCTGGGAAAATACATAGACAGTCGTAATAAAATAAATTCTGCAAAGAAACGAAATGAGCTTCAAAGCAGTCTTCCAGTTAAGCCTCCAAATGACAATGCAGCCCAGTGGACACCCTGACTGCAGCCTTGTGAGACCCAGAGCAAAGGAAACAGCTGAGCATGCCCAGACTCC
This sequence comes from Myotis daubentonii, assembly GCF_963259705.1. NCBI lineage: Eukaryota > Metazoa > Chordata > Mammalia > Chiroptera > Vespertilionidae > Myotis > Myotis daubentonii. Next base: position 95,977,639 of record NC_081840.1, read on the forward strand.
TGCCCTATGAAAATGTGAAATAATAAATGTGTATGTTTTAAAGTGCAAAGTTGGTAGTGATCTGTTATAGGGCAAGATAAAACTAATATACTAATAAAGGATCTTTACTTTAATGCTCCCCCCCCCCGCCCCCGCACTATCTACATAATTAGATATTGTTTCTTTGGAATTTCAAAAAATGTGAGTACCCATTATCCCACTTTTATCCAACACCACTTTGTAGTATCAAAGAAAAAAACTTAAAACTCTAAATATTGGAAAGAAAACTGTCACGATTTATAAATTATACGTCTGTCCATGTAGAAAATCCAAAAAAAAATCTGCAGATAAATTATTTGAGTAAGAAAAAATGAGAGTTTAGCAAGATACTGAATCCAAGCTCAAAATGCAACGTAGCAATTTTATTTCTACAAGCTAACAACAAAAAGGAAATAAAATTGATTTTTTAAATAATTATTATAGGATCAAAAGTGTCAAATAAATGATAATAAATCTAAAAATATATATACAAGACTTCTATGGTAAATATTTTAAACATTGAGAATTAATGAGATCGACTATTAAGTAGTTTGAAAAATTCAATATGAACTTTTTCTCCACAATTTATTTATAAATTCAATGCAATTCCATCAAAACCCTTGCTGTGTATTGGTAGAGCTTGACTAGTTGATTATAAAAGATATATGGAGCACTTTCTTGCTTTCTTTTTTCTTTTTTAAAACATTTTGATTCAAAGGCCTGGGGACAAAATCAGGGAGGTGTTGTGCCCAGAGTGAGGCGCTGGAGCCTGGATGGAAGAGAAAGGTTTAAGCCTGGGAGGGCCTCCTTGCACAGTGTTGGAGCTCAAGTCAGAGCATCCCTGAAAGGTGAATGACAGGATGAGAGGTCAACGACTGAACAAGGTCAGGAGGCATCCAACAGAGGCAGGGCAGCCCAGCTTGAGCTTTCAGAGCCTGATGGGGCAAATCATCTGCAGAAGAGGTGGCCTGGCAGGGCTCTGAGGAAGGATGGGGTGAAGAGAGCATACGCTTTGGAGGGACAGCAGTTAGAGACCATCTAGTGTGGAGTGTTACAATTCAAGTGGGAGTGAGGAGGAGATGTCTGCATGTGGCAGGGACGACAGAGACTAGTTACAAACAAGACGATTGAACAAATAATCAAAGATACTGATGAAGGGAGCCAGCTTACTGTCAGGAAAGAAAGTTAAAATTGAAAGGGAAAAACTAGAATGAACCATGTGGGATTGGATTGGAATGGAAATATTGGTAAGAGCGCCTGCTTTTCAATATATTTTTTATGCAGAACTGCAGATTAATGTATGCACGTGTGTATGTGTATTTATGTATACACATATGACCCCTGCTGCTCACTGAGGGAGCCTATGAACAATGACAACCCCAATAGCGATATGCACTCCTACCACAATTAGTGCCCAGATCTGGTTTCTAAACATCACTGGACCCTGAAAGGAATCAGGGCTTTTATGAAAACTGACTGACTCTAGGGCTAGGCAAAAAGCTACAGGATGAGCTTGAAACATCTTATTGTCCAGAGAGTAAGGAAATGCTCAAAGAATAATAGGGACAGGTAAAAAAGACATGAAGTCACCTTGAAATGGCTACCACTGGCCCAATTTTGGGGAAATTAAGCACCAAAATAATAAGCTTTTCCTTCTCCCTCACTTGTTCATTTGTTTGGTTTGGCTTTATGTATTTATCAATGTAGAAGCAATGAAAGAATAAGAATATCATCATTTGGCAAACAACGTAATAACTAATTTAAACAAGAATCACCAATGGATGTTATATAAACTGGGAGAAATTCTGAGGAATAACCAAATATTTACGGAGACTCAAATTACCTCCACACCAGATATGTGTGAAATACAAAAGGTAAATAGTACTTTTACTGTGGACAAACCTGGCAGACACTTCTTAATCACATGATCAAAGTGAATGCTGTAAGTAATGGAGCTGAGCATGTGCCTGCAGATTTGCTGCATGAGGAGAACTTAGCATCGCTTGTGACATTCTTGCCCAAATGGCATAACCTGAAGCTACATGAGGAAACTTCATACAGACCTTGGCGGAAAGTCTACAAATAACTGGCTTTTACTCTTCAAACTGTAAAAGTCATGAAAAGTTAAGGAAGCCTAAAGAATTGTCCCAGATTGAAGAAGACTAGAGAAACAGGACAATTGGACACCCACATCATTTTGAGTTTTCTTTTACTATAAAGGCTATTACTGAGATGATTGGAAAAAACTGAATAAGACCTAATATTAAATATTAATACTGAACCAATTTTAATTCCCCAATTTTGAGAATTGTACTACAGTTCCTTTTTCTTAGGAATTACACACTAAAGTATTTAGGAGTGAAGAGGCACCATGTCTAAAACTTACAAATGCTTCATATATTATACATATTATATATATATTATATGGTATATTTGATATTTCTAATGGTACTATAACAATTGTAATATATCCAAACTTTGATGGTAGCTGTAACAGTGGATATAAAAATGATGTCTGTCTAAATCTTTAGGACAAAATCCTATCTAATAAAGAGGTAATATGCAAATTGACCATCACTCCAATATAAAAGATGGCCACCCCCATGTGGACACAAGATGGCCAGCAGGGGAAGGCAGTTGTGGGCAATCAGGCCAGCAGGGGAGGGCAATTGGGGGGGACCAGGCCATCAGGAAAGGGCAGTTAGGGGTGACTGGGCCATCAGGGGAGGGCAGTTGGGGGAGATCAGGCCTGCAGGGGAAGGCAGTTAGGGGCAACCAGGCTGGCGAAGGAGGGAAGTTAGGGGTGACCAGGCCATCAGGGGAGGGCAGTAGGGGGCGATCAGGCCTGCAGGGGAGGGCAGTTAGGGGCAATCGGGCTGGCAGGGAAGCAGTTAGGCGTTGATCAGGCTGGCAGGGGAGTGGTTAGGGGGTGATCAGGCTGGCAGGCAGAAGCGGTTAGGGGCAATCAGGCAGGCAGGAAGGCGAGTGGTTGGGAGCCAGCAGTCCTGGATTGTGAGAGGGATCCCAGATTGGAGAGGGTGCAGGCTGGGCTGAGGGACACAATTCTCTCCCCCCCGCCCCCAACCCCGTGCACGAATTTCATGCACTGGGCCTCTAGTATAGTGGTACAATTGAAAAATTCACAAAAGCTATCAATTATATAGCTAGAGTGTGAATGACAACTTGTTTGTTTGGGTGTTGTTCAAAGAGCTGGCATTTTGATAGTTTGAGTATGTAAAGCTCAACAGTGCTGGCTTTAGCCTACAAAATTTGCTTAAAAGTTAATTAGATGCCAGGAAACAGAGTTTAAAATACTATATATATTTTCATCACACAAATGTGATCCAAAAGTATTTTTCTTTAATAAAGATTTTACATGTCATGAGTTTAATGGAAAATAATAAAAATATTTTGTAAATAGTCCAGTAAATACACTTTTACTATTTATGTTTCAGATCATATAATTTTTCTTCAAAATCTGTACATATTCTCGTGACGTTTTCAAAAGTAAATCTTGATATGAATTTGACTGGTCAACTAATCCTACAGGACAAGCTCTATAGGATTCAGATTCAAATTCAGCAGCATCTGGAAAAAAAAGAAAGAGTTATATTCTTTACCTAAACTATAAATAAGTAAAAGTGTTAAGAAGAAGACAAACATCTATATATGATTACAGTACATAACATAAGATTTATTATGAAATATAATTTGCCCATGGTTGCACACTGAATTGGTTGATATTGTGGTTATCAAAGCTTCTAGTTTTCTTGCCCTTCATTCATTTATTCAACAACATGCACTAAGGTAGTATGACAAGCGCTGGAGTTACAAGACAAAGGTGACAGAGTCAAACTGAAAAGACAGATAAGTAGGCAGTTTCCACTCAGAGTCATATGTACTGCAAAAAAACACAAACAGGGCACCACTGGAGTACACAGAAGGGACATCTCAGTTTTGTGTCAATCTTGCTGGCTTTTTGGTAGAGGGATTGGTAAGTTCATACCTGAAGGACAAGGAAAAAGTATGCCAGAAAGTGAAATGCAGCAGATGCCAAGATTAGAGGTGAGGATGAGCACTGTAGAATTATAAGTAGTCCAGTTTGCTAGATGCTAGAGCAAAGGGCAGAGTAGGGTAAGTAGCATCTAGAAATAAGACTGAATTATGTGGCAAGAACTAAATGGATTGTGGTATTTTTACTCCATGCAAAGGAATCTGGAGATTTTCCTGAGGGTAAAAGGTAAAAAAATGACAAAGTCAATGCCTGGAGATCTAAATGTCTCCCCTCGGGTGAGAGCTATATGAACTGTAACTGCTTGACTAAGTATTACATCACTAGCGAAAACATGAGAAGTGGACGAAGCCCAGTTTTCTGACAGCTTCAGTGTGTATGTTGACAGTTCCATAGGGATGGCAGAGGAAAGGAAGGGGACAGCCAGAAATGAAAAGAGATACATGGACTTCTGAAATTTTTAAAAAGCTATGGAATGTGATGAATAAATGCAGAATAAGTGTATTCTTCCTTATGAATATTTATGCTTTCACATTTTTCATTCATTATGTATAAGAAAACATTTAATGCAGTCTATGTTACCCAAACATGGAAACAAATGCCACTTACTGTTTACAGTGAATTTCAGAAATCAATGCTACCTAATTTGATTAATAAATTTTGGCAACATACCTTCTTTTAGTTCTCTAGTTAGAGTTTCTTCAAAGTCCTGCTGCATCTGCAATAAGTCAAATATTATTTGTTGTATTTAGGTAAAACATGAGACATTATAATAGGAATGATAAACAGCCTATGAAAGATATCCCTTAGAGACCAGACCTAACTTGGGGATTATATAAATAGAAAAATAATCACATAACTAAAATAAAATAAATTCTTATTATAATTTTAGATAATGGAAACATGTATGTGTAATGCTATTTAGATTAATCTGATAAAATTATAATTAATATTGGTCTATTGCATAAACCTGATCTCACTGGTACAAAGAAGCTTAAACATGTCAAGCCATATTTTACACATAATGCATAACTCTCAAATTCTTAGTAAAACTGCCCTTTATAAAAATTTAATCAGAGACTTCCTGGCAAGATGGCAGTGTAGGTAAATGTAGTACTCGAATCCTCCCACAACCACATCAAAACTACAACTAAACTACAGAACAACCGTCATTCAGAACTGCCTGAAATCTATCTGAATGAAAGTTCTCCAACCAGGGATTTAAATAAGAAGCCACATTGAGACTGGTGCGAGGGGAGGACAGTGGAAACAGGTTGGTCCCACACCTACATGTGGAGGATAAAAATCAGCGGAGATATCTTGGCTACCGAGGTCCCCCTGAGGAGTGAGGGATCCCAGCCTCACATCAGGTACCCCAGCCCAGGGTTCAAGTGCCAGGAAGAGAAATCCCCATAACTTCTGGCTATAACAACCAGCAGGGATTGTGGCTGAGGAAGACTGAGGGCTGCTGGGAGTCCCAGGCAGTTCCTCTTAAAGGGACCATGCACAGACTTATGCTAGACTCACAGCCTCTGAACTCTAGTGCTGTGGCAGCAGCTCCATATGAGGAGGAACGGAATTGTCTGGCATCAGGGCAAGAGCTGGAGATGCAGCTTTCTGCCAGACAAAACTGCTGGCAGAGGCCATTGTTCTTATTCTAAGACCCACCCCGCTCTCCCACTGGCACAGAGAGGGCAGGCAGGCATCATATCTGAGGCTCCATCAACCAGGCTTGCACTGTTTGCATGCCCTGGTGATTCCTCGAGACCCCACCAAAACCAACATGTGACACCACCCAAGCTGTTTCCAGAAAGGGAAGGGGTAAGGGAAAGGAAAACAGGGCAGTTCTATTCCCTAAGCAGAAAAGTCAGCAGTCTCAAGGCTTGGCAAGATAAAGTGCTTCTCATGTGTTCTGGGAAGGCCACAACAAAGTAAAAAGGGACCTTGAGAATGAATCTATAGCAAAATATTTAGCAAAGGAATTTTGAAACCTATATACAGGAGGGTATATAACTCCTCGGACCCCCACCCAACTCACTCTTCAGATTAGCTGAGAGCCCAGAGCCCTCTGCACTTCATAAGCCAGATGTATAGGCTTGCTCTCTTTGCTCTTTAATAAAGGTGCATGTTTTTATTGCTTTAATAAATTGGCTTTACACAGCGCAGTCAAGGTCCCTCGTATTAATTCATTTATATGAGAAGACAAGGATTGAGGTTGGAGACAGCCCTCTCCCACTGACTCGGGGCTGTCCAGTATACCTCTCTGGTGTCTGTGAGAGGTGCCTCTAACAAAACAAATTCTGGAGCTAAAGAAGTCAATAAATGAAGAATGGATATATTAATAACAATGACACACAATGAAAACTAGTTGCTATTTCAAGCCTCCCTATCACTGCCATCTTAGTCATCAGTCATTCAAGGGCTAACAAGGCATACAGACATAGTGAACTTCATTTTAAAAATTCACAGATAAAAAATAAATTAAAAAAATTTTTAATTCAAGTATTTCCTTAATTTAACTATATAGAAAATGTAAAACTGCTCAGTAACACATTTGATAAAAATTGAAATAAAAATGCTATAAATAAAATAGCAATTAAAAATGTTTTCTCCCATTAAGAAGATGGCAAAAATTCTCATTTAAAAACAGAAATTAATCCTTTTAGTGTTACAAGTTTATTTAATTCATAAAAGGATTTATCTCAGTTTCATTTAAATAACTAACATCCAGATATGGATAAGTGCTTGGATGTCAATCATTCACTTATGCTTAGGGGTGAAAAAACCAGGGTGCAGCAAAACTTTAAAATTGTTATGAACCATCACCAAACACAAACCCATTAGAAAGGACGCTAAAGCATCTCCAAGCATTGATCATTAGGCAATAATACTTAATTTCTAAAATAAAACTTTAATGCAGTTTTTCAAGAAATTTAAAATGTATCACTTTAGTCACATTTATTAATAAAGTTAACGATAGGTATTTTTTATAAATGACAGGTTCAGGGACTTAAAAAAGACTGTAAAATTTCAGTCTCCTTTCTATGTAAGCAAAACAATGAAGACTTTTACTTAGTGTGCATTAGTCAATTAAACAACTCAATTTCACCAAATTAAATGCAAGAATTGTATAAAAAATCTGAAACCCAAGGGAAAAAAGATAATGTAACAAACCTTGATCAAGTAAGTCTCTATGCTGTTATTTGAAATCCGTGGCCTTGAGGTAGGAATCACCATGTTTTCTCTTGGAAGAGAATGTCCATAGAGTACAAAACTATTATTAAAGTTTCCAACACCAGGTGTCTCCAGGACTGGCCTCGTATTAGGAACACTGAGTAAAGATCTGTTCTGCTGTTTCTGCAGGAGAAGTTCGGTGCTGACCTCTGCTAGCCTCTCATTAGTCCTGTGGAGATAGAAAAAAAATGCTTAGTACTTACCTTTTCCCTAAGTGACTTACATTTTTTTAAGTTGCCACAATAGTAAATGGAATTCCCCATTAAACAGGATTTTAACACTGAAAATGTGTCAGAGCAGAACTACTATATGTAAGAATAGGTTCTAAATTGTTCTAAAGAAATACCTGTGTGGAATGGGGGTTCCTAACTAACAAGTAATCTAAAGTACAGAGGAGAGAGAAATGACTATTACTGATGTGAATGGCTCATCAAATAATACTTGCTGCCTTTTGTAAGGGCTATACTCAGAGATTCTTGAAGATGCCTTTGGACACACTTAGTGAACCAGTTTAGAGATTAAAAAAACACCTCTCTAAGATATTGTCAAGCATTTGCTTTCATCACCCTTGTACAATACACTCATTACCTTGGAGATTTTAATCATTTTGCCAAGGCATAATTTAGAACAACCACCTCTAAGGCAGAACAAGATAGCCGAGTAAATTGGTTCCAACCTGGGGCACACACCCCACAGGGGGGCAATTCGAGAATGAGTTATTAACAGTGAATTTTTTGCATTTCTTATGGTTCTAGCGACCTCATATACAGTATATAAACATACATTGACACATTTATGCATTTCAGTTCTCTATTTGTATGTTTTGAAACTTTATTTGTTATTTTTTTATATCACTTCATATTATTATTTTTTAACAATTTTTTTAGTGATTTCTTCTTCAATACTTCAACTGTCCTTTTGTTCTTTTTTTTTTTCATTGATGCCATATTCTTTGGAAGCTTGTTTAGACCAAGTTAATGGCCTTTTAGGCTTCCTCCACATGAATAAAAGTTCACTTTTTTAATAATAAGAATTATATGTCACAGGGGGTGGAGGGCACCAGGATTTTAGAGATGCTTAGGTGGGGCATGGCCAAAAAAAGTTGGGAACCACACTGGCCTAGCTGGTGATCAAAATGAATGAAAACAGCTCTGGAGGCAATCAGCATATAACACTGTTACCAAGGCATGAGAGGTGGGATCTGCCCTTTGTCTTCCACATCCCCCTCAGACAGACCACCTTATCACTTTTAGCCACTTCGTTAATTATACTGCCCTTCACCCCATGTTAATCTTTCCCTATTTAACACATATATCTCTATGTAAGGATAGTTTTCTCAAGGTGCCCTGTAGTGATAATAACAAAGGTCACAATCAAGAAAGTAAATTTGCCAAATGCCAGAATGTGTCCAATACTTAACCCTTTGGATTTAAGTTATTAACTTCAAAAAAAATAGTTAAACTCGTTAATATTTCTATTTAGGGAAATTCTGACAATTTTATAATAATATTGCTGTCTAAATTATAAAACTTTCAAAGCACTTAGCTTAAAGACTAGTAGATCAGGTTAGCTACATGAAAATATTAAGGGGAAAAATCATAAAGGCACATAAAACCAAAAATGAGGGAGACGCAAACTGTTCTGAACAAAGATTTGAAGGATAAGTTCATTTACTAACATCATTTTCCAAAATTATACTACTTAGTTTCCATGTTCTACTAATCTCATGAACCTGGTTCAATAAAAATTATGCTTTAGAAACTAATTAATGAGGTAAATTTATTTTCTCTGATTCTGCCTTTTGTCGTCCACACCTGTTTTGACTTACTCGTTTAGTTTATTTGCCAATGACTTTCTACCTTCTAATTCTTCTAGGTAGAGTTGCTTATATTTTTCCAAATCTATTTCTTTAGAATCTTGATATGTTTTCATTTTGAAGAGTTCATATTCCAGATCTTTAATTCTGAGTTCCAACTGACTTCTTATTGAAGTAATATGATTCTCTCTTAACTGCTCTAGATTTTCTTGAGATGCTGCTTGTGTCTAAAGCAATAAAAAGGATATATTTTAAAATAAGTATAATCTGAATATTTATATTTGTTTCCTTTATTTTGAGTCAATGATTAAGGGAGCATCTTTAAACATGAAAAAAAGCTTAAGTTTTAAAAATTTAATATCAAAGTTAACAAAACTAAATCTACATTATAAAGATAAAGTCTTTCTTTTATTAGTACTCATACATTTGGATAATTCAAGACTAATAGAATCAATTTAAAATTTTAAAAATTGAACAATATACCTTAACTAGAGGCCCAGTGCACAAAATTCGTGCACTGGGTGGGGGGGGACCCCCTCAGCCTGGCCTGCACCCTCTCTCAGTCCAGGACCCCTCAGCAGACATCCCTCTTGCAGTTTGGGACACCTCACTCCTTACCACTCAGCTCGCTGTTCCTTAGTGCTGCCACAGAGGCAGGAGAGGCTCCTGCCACTGCTAATGCGCTCGCCAGCCATGAGCCCAGCTTCTGGCTGAGCAGCACTCCCCCTGTGGAAACACACTGACCACCAGGGGGCAGCTCCTGCATTGAGCATCTGCCCCCCGAGTATTCAGTATGCATCATAGCGACTGGTCGTCCTGGTCGTTCTACCGTAACGGTCGCTTAGGCTTTTATTATATAGACTAGAGGCCGGTGCACAAAAATTTGTGCACTTGGGTGGGGGTGGGGGGTCCCTCAGCCTGGCCTGAGCCCTCTCACAGTCTGGGACCCCTCAGGGGATGACCATCTGCTGGCTTAGGTCCGCTCCCTGGGGGGATTGGGCCTAAGATAGCAATCAGACATCCCTCTGGCAGCCCAGCAGCCCTTGGGGGATGTCCACTTGCCAGCGGGAAGCAGGCCTAAACTGCAGTCAGACATCCTTAGCGCTACTGAGGAGGCAGGAGAGGCTCCCACCACCACTGTTGTACTGGCAGCCATCAGCCTGGCTTGTGGCTGAGCAGAGCTCCTCCCATGTGAGAGCGACCTGACTACCAGAGGGCAGCTCCTGCGTTGAGCGTCTGCCCCCTGGTGGTCAGTGTGTCATAGTGACCAGTCATTCCCAGTCTTTCTGCTGTTAGGGTCAGTTTTCATATTACCCTTTTACTATATAGGATAGAGGCCTGGTGCATGGGTGGGGGCTGGCTGGTTTGCCCTGAAGGGTGTCCCGGATCAGGGTAGGGGTCCCGCTTGGGTGCCTGGCCAGCCTGGATGAGGTGCTGATGGCTGTTTGCAGCTGGTCACACCCACTTCAGGGTGGGGGTCCCACTTGGGTGCCTGGCGAGCCTGGATGAGGGGAGGATGGCTGTTTGCAGCTGGTCGCACCCCCTTCAGGGTGGGGGTCCCCACTGGGGTGCCTGGCCAGTCTGGGTCAGGGGCTGAGGGCCATTTTCAGGCTGCCGGGTGACTGAAGCTCCCAACCTCTCCTTTTTTTCTTTTTTTTTTATTCTGGGATTTATTTACCTTCTATGGCTGTCACTGGAGCTGAGAGCCAGCTTTAGCTCTGAGGCTCGGCTCCAGCTCTGAGACCTCGGCTGTTGAAAGCAGGCATCTGGGTTTGTTTGGGTTCTATAATTGTAACACTGTTGCGGTCCTGATAGCTCGAGCTCTGACAGCTGAAAGCAGGTTTCTGGGGATTGTTTAACTTCTATAATTGCAACATAGTTGCTTAGAGTGCAAGCTCAGAGGCCGGCAGCGGCAGGCAGGGAACCTTGGCTTCCTCTATCACTGAAGCATGCAAGCCTCCTGTTCGCTTCAGCTGCCTGGCTGCTGGCCGCCATCTTGGTTGGCAGTTAATTTGCATATCGCCCTGATTAACCAATGGGAAGGGTAGTGAAGTTATGGCTAATTACCATGTTTCTCTATTATTAGATAGGATAATGGTATAATTTTTAAATTACATTTTTTTCTTTTCTTCCTAATAGTCTTGTTTTACATTATTGGTCTTAAAAATAAAATTATCCTTTAATAAAAACAATTCTGAAAGATTAATTTGGTGATAATGATGAAAAAGTAAATATTGGAAGGAGAAACAAAAGCCACCTTCCTTCCAGAAATCTACAAAACAAACTGCTATTAAGGGAAGTAGGAAAATACATACAAGGTAATTTACAGTGAAATGAATTAAAGCACATTAAGATCAATAAATTAACCTGTAAAAATAGATTGACTTCTTTTAATTTTTCTACTACATCCTGTCTTGCTCTTTCTTCAATCTTCCGTTTATACTGTTCTACTTCACCAAATTCTACCACATTCATTTCTAAAAGTCTATTGAGGTTTACTACTTCTTGTTTCCACTTCTTTTTTTCATTCTCTAGCTTTTCACATTTCTTTTGTATTGCTTTCATAGATAATAACTCCTGTTGAAGAAATTTATTTTTTTCATCCAGATGTATACACTTTGAAGATGCACTTTCCAGTTTTGCTGTAAGATCATCATTCTGCAAGAATAAAATAATATAGTTTGGTTATGAAGGTGTAGACTAAGAATAGTCTAACTCAACACCAGTATCAAATTTTGAAGCAAATTTAGTTGCAATCAAATGTTATCTGTACTGTTGTAGAGTCTTAGAATGTGGAATTTTGAATTATTCAAGATTAAGACCAAAGTTAAAACCATCAGGAGTCACAAAAATATAATTATTGTCATCTTTGCCACACAATGTGTACACTTGATTTTATACTCTTTTTTCTATGACTGTTTCATGTCTTTCCTCCACAAAATGACTATAGGTCACCTCTTAGTAGAAAGTCTTTACCTCTTCCCCAATATTAATTCTCCATATTTTTTAAAGACGTTTTAGGGATATCATATTGAGATATTTAGACCTGAATAAATAAATGCCTCCCCAAATAAGATTTTCAAAATAAGACTTTAATTAATGAATCTTATAAATACAGATTCTAATGTCATAGACTGAACTACCAATGTTTGATGCTAAGTTGAATTGTATTCAAGAAGAAATGATTACCAGGGTTAAATAGAAATCACATCTGCCACTATAAAGTGAGATGAGCCGTACATTTTTAAGAAAAATAACAACAAAAAGGCTTAGTTTAGTAGTGCTATCTTGAAATTGTTATTTTCCACAAAATAAGAGAACATACTAAACAACAACAACACAACAAAAACTTGCTGGAAATTCAGTCCTGACTTTGGGAAAACTACTTTCTTTAGATATGATGATGATTTAGCCAGACAAGGTGAATATTGTGGAGTTTCTAAAACACATCTACAAATTCTTTGGCACATCTCCATGAAATAGGTGCCTACTACTAACAGTTTCTAGTGAATAGAATAGGGTGGCACTGCTGTATGACTGCTATGTCTGGTGATACTCTCTCCCTCTAGGGAAGCTCACCCTGAGAACCCAGCCACCATCTTGTAAAGAACGAAGCAGCCCAGGCCACATAGCCAGTCCTCGTATAGGTGTCCAGCTGAGACTGCCCCAGCGAATGACCCAGCAAGAAGCCTGCTGCACCTGATAGGTGAATGAACAAGCCTTAAGATGATTCCAGGTCCCAGTTTCAAGTTATCCCAGCTGATGGCAAGTCAAAAAGAAATGAGCTGGCCTTACTGAGCCTGGCCTCACTGCAGATTTGTGAACAAAATTAATGCTGTTTTGAGCTACTAGCTTTGGAGGTGTTTTATTTAGCAGCAATCAATAACTGGCACAGATACTGACATTAAAAATAGAGTGTTAACACTAAAAGAGAAAAAAACACACACATGTGGAGGTACCTTTGAATAGGAGGCAGGTGGAACCTGAGATAATGTAGAGAAGCATGAGAATGAAAACCAAAGGGCCTCCAAGAAACAGTGAGTGGAGGCCTGATGGTCCCTAAAGAGGCTGACAGCAAGGGCTTCTAGGCAAGTGAACAAAATGACACTGAAACGAGGATGACAGGGATTCTCACCATGAAGCAGCTGAAAGTGAAATTGATGAGAAAGATAAGCTAAAGAAAGACTATCCTATATAATAAAACCCTAATATGCTAAGTGCCCTGTCATTCAGACGGGCATTAAACCAATCAAAGCAAGATATGCTAATGATATGCTAACGCTGCTCAACTGCTCGCAATGATATGCACTGACCACCAGGGGACAGACTGTTGACCGGTCGACCAGTCGCTATGACTGGCACTGATCACCAAGGGGCAGATGTTCCAACTGGTAGGTTAGTTTGCTGCTGGTGTCTGGCAGATCAGGACTGAGCAAGATGGGCCAGATACATCCTAGAACCCTCCTATGGTCCCTCCCCGGCTGGCCAACTTCCCGCATCCCTCCCCGGCCCTGATCATGCACCAGTGGGGTCTCTCGGCCTGGCCTGCACCTTCTTGCAATCCGGGACCCCTTGGGGGATGTTAGAGAGCTGGTTTTGGCCCAATCCCACAGGCCAGGCTGAGGGACCCCACTGGTGCATGAATTTGTGCACCTGGCCTCTAGTTAAATATAAGAGAACCAGGACTTACGGTTTCAAATATCCATTTTCCATTTATAGCTTCTCCCACATGTCCAATAATCAAATAATTTTAAAATAAACAAATGGCTTCTGGGCTAACATCAAATCCAGGGTGCTTCCTGGGAAACAGTCTAAGGATGACTAAGCAAGACTATAAAACCCTTAAGATCTCAGAGAGATTTATGTGGTACCTCACATTCCTCTAAGGATTTTCAGAATGTAAGAATTTTAAAGGCATTGTCCTCCAGGAAGCCCAAGCTATCTGAAAAACATTTATGAAAGTGGCTTTTCTAATGGCATGAACCCAATAAAATTCACAGGAAACTCAAAGCTTCTAAGAGAACTGTGGTAGCAAAACCCTGTTTGCTAGCTTGGACTAAAGGAGACCAAGACCATAAAGACCTGTGGGTGTTAGATGATGTTCTACAGGGAGGAAGCAGGCTAAGAAAGAGCTGAAAGCACAGGTCACTTCTTATGAAAAGGACAGAACAAAGAGCTCAGAGGGAACAGCCACGGCCATGGAGAATCATTCCATGTTCAGAACTAAGTTTTCATTTCCTCAGTGAGGAAACAGAGAAAATTATGAAATCATTTTAAATCTTAGTAGTAAAACAAATGCAGTGTTTTTTGGCACCATTTAAATACAATTTCTCCTCTACCGTACTTCAAACTTGTCTGTATTGGAGAGTAAGACCACCTCATCTTTATGTTATACTGCAATACTTCACCATAGCACACAAATTTGCTTTAAAATTTTGACATTTCAAATTGAGAGATTTCCAAAGAGGAAAGGTGACAGTCCAGATTTTAATCTTTTCCTCCCTAGGCAGTAAAATCTATCAATGAGTCTATGGATTAGGAGTTAAACATAGTGAAATAGATGACTAAGTCATATTAACATAAGAAACATTCAAACCTGTAAATAATTTTTGTAAATTTGTTTGAGCCAGGAAGCAGAATCTCAATGCATTGAGACAATACTCCTGAGAAAGGTGGTTTTTCACCTATTTTTATAAATTACCATAAAAGGTAGAGACATAACTGGGTTACATGTAATCCATTGGTGACAGAATAGGGAGACAGGAGAAATCAAAGGATAGGGGGGTCCTCTGGGATTGGGTAAAAAGTAAAATGATAGACACAAGTTTCTTTTACATAGGTGGGTATAGGATAGTTAAGTCAACAATTAACATAACAATAATCCTATATAATAAAGAACTAATATGCAAATGGTTATCATGCCATCAGGGTCATCACACTGTCACACTGTAATGGCTCAGACACTCAACACTGGGGAGAGAGGGATGGGGACCAGCCAGGCTGTGGCCCTGGAGAGGGATAAGCCACATGCCCAGCTGTTCCGGGTGCCAGTAGCTGTGCCTGTGCCTGCAGCCCAGGAGAGGGACAATCCACACGCCCCACAGTCCCCGTGGTCCTGGGTGCCAGTGGTTGTGCCTGTGGCCCAGGAGAGGGGCAAGCCATCTGTCCACGGTCCCCTGCGGCTGTGGCCGGCCCGGGAGAAGCCAGCCTGGGTCCTGGGTGCCTGTGGCTGGCCAGAGGGAGGGAAGCCCGAGTGCCTGCGACCAGTCGGAGGAGAGAATCCTGAGTCCCGGGTGTGGAGCGAGGCAGAGGCAGTTAGGGGCGATCAGGTCAGCAGGGAAGCAGTTAGGGGCTATCAGGCAGGCAGGCAGAGGTGGTTAGGGGCAATCAGTCAGGAAGGCAGAGGAGTTAGGGATGATCAGGCAAGCAGGAAGGTGAGTAGTTAGGAGCCAGCGGTCCTGGATTGCGAGAGGCAGTTGGACATCCCCCGAGGGGGTGTGGAGAGGGTGTGGGCTGAGCTGAAGGACTGCCTCTCCCTCTACCCCCCACCCCCCCCCCCGTGCATGAGTTTCATACACCAGGCCTCTAGTAATGAGATATTTTGTGGTCTCCATCCTGAGGGGTCTGAAAAAAAGGGAAGTTACAAGTTACCCTGACATTCCAAAGATATGTTATTTAGATGCAAAAAGACATTAGGCTCAGTTAAGATCAAAATTGATCCTTGTCAGGGAAGACACCAGCCTAAGATATGACTACCTACCATGCCGGGAGCCGGTCCATCCTTGCTGTTTCAAGGGACCTGGCATATATGGCATACGGTTCTTAATATGCTTGCTCACCTTCTTGGCGCTGTGTTTTAACCAAGGTCACCTCTCCGAGAAAGGTTGAATCCCCAGGTAGGGATTTTCCCCTGAAGTTAGGGAGGGAATAAAACCCCTCAACTAAGTGCCAGGCGGGTAATTAATCCCTTTAACTACGAACAATCATGCTTAAACTACATAATCTTTTCTCCCTGGAATGGAGATAAGAAACGCCCTAACCTTTGTAATAGAGATTGATAGGATTGAATCAACTGGTATAAATACAGTTGTAACAAGACAGAAATACTCAGAACTCAGAACTCAGGAGACAGAACTCAGAACACAGAACTGAGAACACAGGGCTTGGAAGACAGGACCAAGAGAGACAGAGCCTAGGCACAGAACCTACACAGAACGTTCTCTAGAGACAGAAGAACTTCGCTGGAGAGAGCATGCCGGAGGATCCTGGAGAGGGACTGGCTTTGGAGCCTAGAGACAGAGCCTAGCGGGAGAACATGGTAAGGGATCCTGGACTGAACCTGACTACAGAGATTGGCAGGAGAACCTGACTGGAACCTGGACACTGAACCTGACTGGAGAACCTGGACCGAACCTGGCTGGAGACCCTGACAAGAGAACCTGGCTATGATGATCACCTGAACACTGCCTCCATGTCCTTCCTTCTTCGCCGACTCCGTCTACACCTTTGGGAACCCCTGGACCCGCTGGGGCTGAACCCCGGCATATGGCGCCCGAACAGGGACCCCTAGGTAAGCGCCCCACACTCGGGACGGATCGGACTCCACCGTAGGAATAGGGTAGATAGTCTTCGCCGACTCCGTCCACACCTTTGGGAACCCATGGAACAGGATTCCCCTAGGTAAGCCGCCCCATTGAGAACCTCCACACTCGGGACGGATCAGACTCCACCGTAGGAAGAGGGTGGATAGTCTTCGCCGACTCCGTCCACACCTTTGGGAACACCTGGAAAAGGATTCCCCTAGGTAAGCCCCCCCCCATTGAGAACCCCCACACTCGGGACGGATAGGACTCCACCAGGGTGCTACAGACCCCCCTATAGAGGATAAGTAGGGTAAGAAGGTGGATAGTACAGAACTTAGATTGAGAAGATGTGCCATACTGAGTCCAAAGAAAGAAGACTCTGTATTGATTCTTAGATTGAGAAGATGTGCCATACTGAGTCCAAAGAAAGAAGACTCTGTATTGATCTTTAGATTAAGAAGATGTGCCATACTGAGTCTAAAGAAAAAAGACTCCGTATTGATCTTTTAACATATATGCTTGTTAGCAGAGGAATTAAGGTTACTCCCAGTCAGACAGAACATTTTATACAAGAAATACGTCCATGCTTTTCTGAGGAAGGAAAGGTGCCGGAAAGGTAAATGTAGAGGCATGGGAGAAGGTAGGCCCAAGGAGCCTTATCCTTAACCCCACTGCAGCCTTTCCACCCCGGGAAAGTGCAGGATTGGCAAGCTCTCCCTGGGGTGATAGATCAGGACTCAGGTAATAGCAGAAAGCGCCAATCCTACTCTTAAAATGGATACAAGAGAGCGTTTGAGGTTTTTCTTTTTAATGCCTGCTTTTAAAAAATAAAAAAGGGGGAATTTGCCGGGAGCCGGTCCATCCTTGCTGTTTCAAGGGACCTGGCATATATGGCATACGGTTCTTAATATGCTTGCTCACCTTCTTGGCGCTGTGTTTTAACCAAGGTCACCTCTCCGAGAAAGGTTGAATCCCCAGGTAGGGATTTTCCCCTGAAGTTAGGGAGGGAATAAAACCCCTCAACTAAGTGCCAGGCGGGTAATTAATCCCTTTAACTACGAACAATCATGCTTAAACTACATAATCTTTTCTCCCTGGAATGGAGATAAGAAACGCCCTAACCTTTGTAATAGAGATTGATAGGATTGAATCAACTGGTATAAATACAGTTGTAACAAGACAGAAATACTCAGAACTCAGAACTCAGAACTCAGGAGACAGAACTCAGAACACAGAACTGAGAACACAGGGCTTGGAAGACATGACCAAGAGAGACAGAGCCTAGGCACACAACCTACACAGAGCGTTCTCTAGAGACAGAAGAACTTCACTGGAGATCCAGAGCAGAACCTCTCTGGAGATCCAGACCAGAACTTGGCTGGAGATCCGGGCTAGAGATCCTGGCTAGGCTGCTGATCAACTGAACGCTGTCTCCGTGTCATTCCTTCTTCGCCGACTCCGTCCACACCTTTGGGGACCCCTGGACCTGCTGGGGTTGGACCCCGGCACTACCATACCTGCTTTTGGTTAAAGTTTAATTTCAGAACATTCTTTGTGGTTATTTTAGGTCTCTGAGTTTGCAAGGCCACCATGCAGGCATTTTCTGA
Source organism: Myotis daubentonii (assembly GCF_963259705.1). Lineage (NCBI taxonomy): Eukaryota > Metazoa > Chordata > Mammalia > Chiroptera > Vespertilionidae > Myotis > Myotis daubentonii. The sequence goes on from NC_081840.1 coordinate 95,995,909, forward strand.
GCTAGTCAGGTTAGCATGTGGCCCCTTTTCATCCAGTCAGCAGATCCTGTTACCAGAATTTCATGGAAATGGGAGTGAAGTGGGAGGCACTGGGTTAGAGATTAAACTTTTGCATGGAGAAAAAAGGAGTAGATATTACCTTTGTAAGCCTACTTTTCCATCACGTCACAGAGTCAGCAAAACATAAGCTGGCCACAGACTTCATCAAGAAGCAAAAAAAATCTTCACAAAAGTAGAGTTAAAAACATTCCACTACACTGACTTTTTATTATTACTAGAGGCCCGGTGCACAGATTTGTCCATGGGGGGGGGGGGTGTTCCCCTCAGCCTGGCCTGCACCCTCTTGCAATCCAGGACCATTTCGGGGAAGTCTGACTGCCAGTTTAGGCTAGACCTGCAGGGATTGGGCCTAAACTGGCAGTCAGACATCCCCTGAGGGATGCAGCTGTGCGCCAAGAAGCAGGCGGCCAGGGAGGAGCCTGAGCCAGCGTCGCACCACTCACGCACATCCCAGTCCGCTGTGCCTGCCACCGCAGCTTGGTAGCACTGCCACAGAGTCGGAAGAGGCTCCCGCCACTACTGTGCTTGCCAGACATGAGCCCAGCTTCTGGATGAGCAGGCACTCCCTGGGAATGCACTGACCACCAGGGGGCAGCTCCTGCATTGAACATCTGCCCCCTGGTGGTCAGTGTGCATCATAGCAACTGGTTGACCAGTCGTTCCAGTTGTAACAGTCGCTTAGCATTTTATATAGAGAGACTAGAGGCCTGGTGCACAAAAATTTGTGCACTCGGGAGGGAGGGGGCGTCCCTCAGCCCGGCTTGTGCCCTCTCGCAGTCTGGGACCCCTCGGGAAATAATGACCTGCTGGCTTAAGCCTGCTCCCGGGTGGCAGAGGGCAGGCCCAATCCCTAGGTACAGCCCCTGGTCGGGTTCAGAGCAGGGCTGATTGAGGAGTTGGGGCGCCGCCCCCTGTCATGCACAGAGCAGGGCGGATTGGGAGGTTGCGATGCCACCCGCAGTCACGCTCAGGGTAGGGCCGATTGAGGGGCTGGGGCACCACCCCCTGTCACACTCAAGGCAGGGTCGATGGGGAGGTTGTGGCGCCACCCCCTGTCATGCACAGAGCAGGGCCAATCAGGGGGTTGGGGCACTGCCCCCTGTCACTCACAGAGCAGGGCCCATCAGAGGGTTTGGGGCTCTGTACCCTGTCACGCATGGAGCAGGGTCGATTAGGGGGTTGGGGAGCTCCCCCCTGTCACGCACAGAGCAGGGCCCATCAGGGGTTTGGGGAGCTCCCCCGTCATGCACAGAGTAGGGCCGATAGGGGAATTGGAGCACTGCCCCCTGTCACAGAGCTGCAGGGCGAGCAGGGGGTTTGGGCGCTGCCCCCTGTCACGCTGATCCTGGTGCTGGAGGGCCTCGCGGCTCCGCTGATCCTGGTGCAGGGAGGCATATTACCCTTTTACTATATAGGATAGAGGCCTGGTGCACGGGTGGGGGCCGGCTGGTTTGCCCTGAAGGGTGTCCTGGATCAGGGTGGGGGTCCCCACTGGGGTGCCTGGCCAGCCTGGATGAGGGGATGATGGCTGTTTGCAGCTGGTCACATTCCCTTCAGGGTGGGGGTCCCCACTGGGGTGCCTGGCCAGTCTGGGTGAGGGGCTGAGGGCTGTTTTCAGGCTGGCGGGTGACTGAAGCTCCCAACCCCTCCTTTTTTTCTTTTTCTTTTTTTTATTCTGGGCCAGCTTTAGCTCTGAGGCTTGGCTCCAGCTCTTAGGCCTCCGCTGCTGAAAGCAGGTGTCTGGTTTGTTTGGGTTCTAGAATCGAAACACTGTTTCAACTCCAGCTCTGAGATCCCGGCTGGCTGAAAGCAGGTTTCTGGGGTTTTGTTTAGCTTCTATATTTGTAACAATGTTTCAAACTGCAAGCTCAGAGGCTGGCAGCGGCAGGCGGGAAACATTGGAGTCCTCCGTCACTGAAGCAAGCAAGCCTCATGTTCGCTTCAAGCTGCCTGGCTGCCGGCTGCCATCTTGGCTGGCAGTTAATTTGCATATCGCCCTGATTAGCCAATGGGAAGGGTAGCAGAAGTATGGCTAATTACCATGTTTCTCTTTTATTAGATAGGATACTAGAGGCCTGATGCACAAAATTCATGCAAGGGGCTGGGCCCCCGCCACCACTGCGGCTGTCTTGGCCCCTGCCACCGCAGCAGCTGCCTCTGCCTTGGCTGTGGCACTGGGGGCCTCTGCTGCCTCTGCCTCGGCCCCCGCCTGCCACTGTGGCCAGGGGCCTCTGCTTTGGCCCCTGCCACCGTGGCTTCATCCAGAAGGTCGTCCAGTCTAGTAAGCATATTACGCTTTTATTATTATAAAATAACTGGTAATATGCAAAATGACTGGGAAGGAGTTCTCATAAAATTTGATTTGGTACTGGCATAAGGACAGACTTATAGATCAATGAACTAGAAGGGAGAATTCAAAAATTAACCCTCACATTATCACCTAGAGCTTTCCAACAAGGATGCCAAACAAGTAAATCAGACATGAATAGTCTTTTTTTAACAAATTGTACTGGGACAACTGGATATTCACAGCTAAATAATAAAATTAGACATCTAACTCATACTATACATAAAAATTAACTCAAAATGTAAATGCTAAAACTACAAAACTCTTTGAAGGAAACATAGATGTGTATTTGGATGTCTTTTTAGTTGTGAAACCAAAAGACAAAAATAGATTAACTGGACTTCAAAATCAAAAACTTCTGAGCTTTAATAGATACCATCAAGAAAGTGAAAAGGTGAACTGAATGGAAGGAATATTTGAAAATCCTTTATCTAATAAGGAATTTTTAACTAGGATATATAAAGAACTCTTACAATTCAATAATAAAAAATCCAATTAAAATCAGGCAAAGGAATTGAATAGACAGTTCTTCAAAGAAGATATATGAATGGGTAATAAGCACAAGAAAAGATGGTCAACATGATTAGCCACTGGAAAAGTACAAATCAAAACCACAAAAAGATGTCACTTCACACCCATCAGGATGGCTACAATCAAGACAGGCAATGATAGTGTTGGCAAGAATGTGGAGGAATTGGAACTCCCATACATGCATATGAAAATGTAAAATGGTGCAGCTACTTTGGAAAACAGTCTGGCTGTTCCACAAAAGGTTAAAGATATGAATCAGCAATTCCATTTTATAAGTATATTCCTAAGAGAATGAAAATATATGTCCACATAAAAACTTGGGCATGGATGTTCATAGCAGCATTATTAACCAAGCCAAAAAGTGGTAACAGAAAGATCCATCAAATGATGAACACACAGGAAAATGTGGTTGCTCCAGACAATGAAATGTTATTCAGCAATAAACAGAAATGAAGTACTGATGATACATGCTCCAAAATAGATGTGCCTTAAAAACACTATGCTAATTAAAAGAGGCAGTCAGAAGGACCACGTATTGTGTGATTCCATTGACAGGAAATGTGCAGAATAGACAAATCTATAGAGACCAAGAGTAGAGTGGTGGTTCCTTAGGACTCGGAAGAGGAGAAAGTGGACACCCTGCACCGGCTTACTTTTTAAGGTGATACTAACGGGCATAGGGCTATTTTTTAAGGTGATGAAAATGTTCTAAAATTTATTTGTGATGATCATTGTATAACTCTTTGAATGTAGAAAAAGCCACTGCATTGTACATTTCAAATGAGTGAACTGCATGGTATTTGCATTATATCTCAATAAAGCTGTTACCCCCCCAAAAAAATTTTGATTTGGTGCTGGTGCCTGAGGACCTGTAATGAAATGGTATGCTTCTTATCAGGGTTCAAGATAGGAGAGTTAACAATATGCCCTTTTAATAGAAAAGTGATCAGGAAAAAAGCTCTTTTTCACTGATATCAAGTCTACAAAATTAATAGAAAAATCTATATTTCATTGCTCAAAGCATCAAGTGATATATATTTTCCCAACTTAGGTGATCTGTGGTCCCAAAACTGATTTAAAAATTACCTTATGTTTTAATATATTAATCTGAATATCCATTTCAACTTGATTCGGTTTTAAATCTCCAGGGAAACTAAGCTCTTCATTTTCATATTCATTTAACTTCCTTTTTGTAATTTTTAAGAGTTTCTTAAATCTGCAGAAATGTGTAAAATGAGTAAGTCAAATTCTTTAAGGATACATATTTAATAATTATTTAAACAGATATTATGTTCTGTAATATAAACCTATAAATTATATCCTTTCATTTGTCCCAATTTAATATTGTTTGAAACTATACTACTAAATTATATTATATAATAACATGAAAAAAATTTCATGACATATATGATAGAGTTAATATTGTAACTACATAGAAATCTTATAAATAAATTATTAATATTAATTTTAGTATATTAAATAAAACATTAACCTATAATTAAATATCAACTAGAAACCAGAGATCACTATCCAAGGTAAAATAGGAAAGTATAATTACATGTGAATGTTTGAAAAGACACGAAAATACCTTTGATACCTACTGACAAGAAGAAGAAAAGAAGAAAAGTACCAACAAAAAACATCAAGGAGGTCTTTCAAAATAGAAAGAGAAGCAGGAAAGAAAAATATTTGAAGTCTGAGTTGAAGGGAAATTCGGAAAGGGGCAGGGCTCTAGAAGAAAGTAAATCAGAGATAATGTGTAACAGTCTCTTCAACAGACTTTTTAAAAAAATAAAGATTTTAAAGCCATCAACTTTTTTCTTATATATATACATTTTTTATTGATTTCAGAAAGGGAGGGAGAGGGAGAGATAGAAACATCAATGATGAGAAAGAATCATTGATTGGCTGCTTCCTGCACGCCCCACACTGGGGATCAAGCCTGCAATCCAGGCACGTGCCCTTACCAGGAATTGAACCATGACCTCCTGGTTCATAGGTCGAGGCTCAATCACTGAACAACACCAGCCAGGCTCAAGACTGTTTTAGGAAAAGATACTTGCTAGCACAATCTTAACAAAATGAAAGGGATACAAAACAACTAGAGAAAGACAGTTAAATGAGGGAAAACACTGATGAGAATGAGAGGACAAACTTAAGTGCTCAGCGAATAAATAGGAAAGAAGCCATGTGGGGACTTCCCAGACACTGGGAAAGACCATTATTATTATTATTATTATTGTTATTAGCAGTAATTTAATCTTCACCCAAGGATGTTTTTATTGATTTTTAGAGAGAAAGAGGAAAAGAAAGCAAGAGAAACATCCATTAGTTGCCTCCCATGTATACCCTGACTGGGAATCGAACCCGCAATCTAGGTATGTGTCCTGGCCGACAATCTAACCTGTAACCTTTTGGTGCATGGGATGAAGCTCCTACTAACTGAGCCACCTGGCCAGGGCCTATTTTTTTATTTTATTGATTAATAAAAACATGATTATACAACTTTCTAAAGTCATATATACATTTTTGTATATGTGATATATTTATCACTAAAAATGGAGAAAGACATGTAAGCCAAAGCAAGATAATGTTTGATGCTGTTAAGCAATGACACAGATATTAAACTATTTGAATGCTGAAGGAAAGCACACTCCTAAATGAAGGAAAGATTACCACAGAGAGCAAAGATATCTTGCAAAAATAAAAATTCAAGGTAGACTTGAAAAGTGCAGTTGACAGGATATGTAAAAGGTATCCTCATTACCTTTAGGAATCAGTAAAGACTAAATACAATATTTTGGCACTCAAAAAAGTTTCAGATTGTTCTCTGAGTTTCTTAAGTAAATTTTTAAATAGGGTAATTTGTTTAAGTATGAAAATTACAGAGAGAATATAAATTTGTATTTTGGCTTTAATAAAGTAAAATGACAGCTGAATATTAATGAATGCTAGGAATGTTCTGAAATATTAAAATCTTACCTGGTAATCTCTTTTTCTAATTGATCATTTTTCTTCAGTTCTTGATCCAAGCTATATTCCAAAGACTGTTTTGACTCAATATATTTCTTTAACTGTTCCTTTTCATCCTGAGACTGAAAAACATTTTTAAAGAAAATTAACTTTTTAAAATCTAAAGACTCACCCTTCTTTCTTAAAAATATAATTTCTCATGAGTTCATGAATAATATGTGTAAACAGGTTTATAAACCTGATGCCAATAAGGTAGATTTAAAAACTAATGCCTTTTTACAGCTGCTTAAATTGATTTTATATTTTCATCACTTTTTTTCTGGAATTTAAATTGCCAGCATTTGTTAAAACAGAGGTTTTTATATATAAAATACTAAGTCTTAAAATTTTTTTTAAGAGAATGGCTATATTGACATTTTAGTTTCTAAAGATGCCTTAGAAACATTTTCAACAATAGTTCAAGATATTCTAGGTTCTATTAAATCCCATCTTACTAAAATAATCTTTGAAATTCCCACAGTATCCATTTCTTTATAATGACAATCTGACTTTAGGATGAGCTAAAGACTCTCATTCTCTGTAAACTTTCTTCCAGAGGGTTCAATTTCTCCTTTTCTATTAAACATGTTTCTCTTTAAATAAAGTTTGTCTTCTCTATATTTTACAAAAACATAACTTTTACTTGATTCTTATAGCTTTTCTACCATCCTGTTTTCCCTTTTGATTAAACTCTAATATTCTATAATGCAAGGTCTCATCTGCATATTCATATTTTCAATACTTATTCTCTTCTTTTACATAAGAATCTGATTTTCAATCCTATAATTGCACTAAAAAAATTTGAGGGCCATCTTTTTCTTTAGTCCTGATCTTGCCTTACTTCTCAGCAGTAACTGATAACAATGATTACACACACACCTTCCCTCTACTCCTCTAACCCCAATTTGTTTCCAAATAGTAACCCTGATGTATAGGTATTGACTCTATTACTTTTTAAAAAATTCTGAGTTCCTTAAATTTCAACACTTCAAACCAGATTCCCTAGTCAACATTTCTAATTTGATCCCTTTACTGAGGTTATCTGTACTTTTCTTTCTCCCTTCTAGTTCCCAATAGACAATATCCTTAACCACACACTTATAAACCATAACTTTGTATGGGTTACCTTTGTAGATAGGTAATCTTGTACATTTTATGTTCTTATTGGTGTTATTTTTTTAAAATATATTTTATTGACTTTTTACAGAGAGAAAGGGAGAGAGATAGTTAGAAACATCTATGAGAGAGAAACATCGATAAGCTGCCTCCTGCACACTCCCCACTGGGTATGAGCCTGCAACCAAGGTATATGCCCTTGGCCGGAATCGAACCTGGGACCCTTGAGTCCTCAGGCTGACGCTCTATCCACTGAGCCAAACCAGTCAGGGCAATATTGGTGTTATTTTGAGTGTAGTATTATTTTTCTGATCTTGGGGCCACCTTCAGCCTTAGGATGTTGACCAGCATTCTGTATCTGGTTTTCCTCTTATAATGCAAATGTTTTTCACAAGCATCAGATCATCAATTATTTGCCTTTCTAAAAAACTAGAAGCCAGTGCACAAATTTGTACACAGTTGGGGTCCGGCCGGGCCACCCTGATCAGGGCCTATCAGGCCGGGCCAGCCAGGGGGAGGAGCTGCCATGGGCGGTTGGCCAGCCGGCCCTGCCCCCTGGTTGAACTCCCGGTCGAGGGGAAAATTTTCATATTAGCCTTTGATTATCCTATATATAATAAAAGCCCAATATGATAAGTGTCCAGTCGTTCAGTCGTCCGTCCAACCAACAAAATGTAACATGCTAATGATATGCTAAGGCAGCTCAACTGCTCGCTATGATGTGAACTGACCATCAGGGGGCAGACACTCCAACCATTAGGTTAGCTTGCTGCTGGGGTTCAGCCGATTGGGACAGCAAGACAGGCCGGCCATGCCCTCGAGCCCTCCTATGATCCCTCCCCAGCTGGCCAACCTCCCGCCTCCCTCCCTGGCCCCAATCATGCACTGGTGGGGTCCCTTGGCCTGGCCTGCGTCCTCTCGCAATCTGGGATCCCTTGGGGGATGTTGGAGGGCCAGTTTTGGCCCGATCCCGCAGGCCTATGGAAGTTTTCTGAAGTTCTTTTCATGTGCATACTCAACTATATAGTTTAAAGGTTTGAGAAAACTAGAGCTATCTTCTTGCCAATTCAGACTCTTCACCTCAATATTGTGTTGGTCAAATATCCTAACCCAGATAGTCTCTGGCTTGAGAATTCATGAGATGAGAACCTTCCAGAGAAGTTAGGTCTATTGATTAAATTGGTTGAAATGTTTACTCTATAAATTTTTTATTCACAGGGTAGGCCTTAAGGTGGCTAATAATTCTATGTCATAAACCTAACTGGAATCTACAAAAAAAATTCCTCATTATTTTTGTATAAGTTTAATCAATTTTGGGTATTCTTACAAATTTTTCAATTTTTGATACCTTAAGAGATTTTTGTATGAAATTTTAAGGTGACAACTCCTGGCACTCTAATTCACAGAAGACTCCTTATCAATATATCATTTCACTTGTATGAAAAGTATGCTAATACAATATGACTTATTCATATAAAGTCTAGAAAAAAGTAATTTTAAATGTTTCTTCAGCCATAATAAGGACCAGTGAACATAATGTTCTAGTTCCCCTGATAAGTATATCTTGAATAATGAAACTGCATGAACCTAGCTATTGAGACTGAAAGAAACTAGTTGGTAGGTGCATCTACCAGACTGCTTAAACTTCGGGTTCACAGTGCAATCTTCTGATCTTAAATCATAGGTAGCCTCTCCTACAGAGGAGAGTATGAATGGAAGGAGAAACCTGTTCTGCTGGATAATTAGTTATGCAGTTTTCACCATTCATTAAAAAATTGAAATACTGGATCACACACCCATCTTTTCTGAGATTGGATTGTTCAATCTTTGAAAGGCTGATTAGCACAAGTGAATGGAAAATAAATAATCTGCAAATTTGTAGTGCTAGAAGTAATATGTTGCTATGTAAGGCCCTGATTGAGCAGCCTTTCCTACTTTTCATTGGCATCTCTTTTCTTTTTAAAAATCCAGCAAAGGGCCCACCTAGTGTGGTTCAGTGGCTGAGTGTCTACCTGTGGACCATGAGGTTGCAGTTTGAGGCACATGCCTGGGTTGTGAGCCTGACCCCCAGTGTGGGGCATACAGGAAACAGCCAATCAATGATTTTCTCTCATCATTAATGTTTCTATTTCTCTCTCCCTCTCCCTTCGTCTTTGAAATCAATAAAAATGTATTTTTTTAAAAACTGGAAAAATCCAGCAAAGGGAAAAAATATACTCCTTTCAAAAAACACTTGCATGATGACCTAGTATTCATTCTTGATGAAGAGAACAAACTAGAACATTAAAAGTAATTCATTTACAAAATCTCACTGGAGGGTTTTTATTACAAGAGAAATTCAGAATTGTAGATTAGATCATTACTCAAATTTCTGGACTCAAATAAATATCTGTAATGTCTATATCAGCATTATTAACAATAGCCAGAAGCTGGAAAAAACCAAATGTTGGACAAATGAATAAAGAAAATGTGATATACATCAAACATTGCTTCTAGATCACAATATTTTTATTAAAATCTTACTATAAAAACCATTAATTTTATGACTTCAGTAAACTTCATCTATAAAGAGGAATTACATTACTAGAATATAATAAATATGAATACAATAAATACTTTAATCTGTGAGACTTTCATGTTGTCCAAAATATCTTATATACTACTACTAGAGAATAAAAATTCATTTTCAGTGTGTGGAAATTAAGAGACTGACTTACCGAATTTTTCCCCAACAGGTTTGTCTGAAGCTGTTCAATTTTGTGTGCTTGTTTTTTTATTGTAACTTTTAACTTGTCATTTTCAATTTCAAGCCTAAAATATATATTTTGCAAATAATTATTCTCACACATAATATAAAAATACCAAATAATTTCTGAAAAAGACTTCTGAAGGTGCAATTACATAAAATCTTAAAATTTAAAAAGTAGATGATTTGGCAATTAGGCCATTTTTCTAGTTGTGTTTTGTGGATAATGTGCAAAATTTAGAGACAATGTACACAAATTACGTATTTCAAAATAGCTCAAAGCTAAAATATTTATCCAGCTTAACACAAATGTTTTTCCTACAATAACTGATCTATTTCTCATATTATACTGCTCATTTGCTTTATAAACATTTTCTGTGCTGTTTTAAATTATACTTTTGCATGTGCTCTTGCGTCTCCTCCGCACATTTTACAGCCGCAGTACATCGATCTTGTGCTTCTTGCAGCTAAAAGAAAGAGAAAAAAATACTTTTAACTACTGATAGTCTAGTACAAATCTACCAGTTTTTGTAACTAAAATTTTACTGCATCACAGCCACACTCTTTCATGTGCACTTTTTTATGGCTACTTTGTGCCAAACAGCAGAGCTGAGTTGTGACAACAGAGACCTCATGGCCCACAAAGCCTAAAATATTTACTACCTGGCCCTTTCCAGAAAAGTTCACCACCTCTCCTCTAGTACTAAAACAAAAACATTATTCAGGTTTTAAAATTATATCTATCAAATAAATATACAAATTTATAAATTGGTCAAATGGGTTAAAATAGAAAATTACCTTATGATAAACATTTATATTTTGTATTCCAAGAACCATATCAACTATAATTTTAAATATTCACAAATGTGAATGGCCATGGCTATTCCAGTGCGTATGAGAGTTAACATGCCGCTTTCGTTGACACCTAGAAGTTTCATGGAATAGCTTGAGACAAACTCTAAACAGGAGCCAGAATGCCTGTGTTTGCATCCCAAATCCCCCAGTTATTAGCTGTGTGAACTTGAGCAAATTACTTAAAATTCTTGTGTTAGTTTCTTCATCTGTAAAATGGAGATAATAATGGCATTTACATCACTAGGATGTTGGGAAGATTAAATTAGGGAATATACATAAAGTACTTAGAAGAGTATGTGGCTCATGGTACACGCTAAGGGTTTGTAGTTAGCATTATTATTGTTGTATATTTTATATTCTAATAAAATTTTATACTTTAGGCAAATGGCATGTCAATGGAAGTGGTCTCTTGTATAAGTTACTCTGAAACTTTCACCAATTCTACTAGCCAATAATAATTTTCTGCTTATAATCTACACTAATAAAATAGAAAAATGTTAATTGGCGTACGGCGATACCCTTTTCATTGGCTAATCAGGGCTATATGCAAATTAACTGCCAACTAAGATTGGCAGTTAACTGCCAACAAGATGGTGGTTAATTTGCATATGTAGGCACAATGCAGGGAGGCGAAAGGGAAAGCAGGAAGAAGCCCCCTGCCACTGACAGTGATCAGAAACCCAGGGGGGAGCTAAGCCCCCTGCCCCCCAGCCATGATCCGAGAATCAGGCGCCTTTTCCGCCCTGGCCAGTGATAGCAGGAAGTAGGGGTGGAACCAGCGATGGGAGTCCCGGTCAAAGCTGGCAGTCCCGGGAGCTAGGGGTCCCTTGCCTGGGCCTAAAGCGAAGCCCACGATCGCGGGGCTGCTGCAGCTGCGGGTCCCCGCTGCCCAGGCTGGACACCTAGGACAGAGGTGTTAGGCCTGGGCAGGGGCGGAGCCTGCAACCACGGGGAGCTGGGGGTCCCCTGCCCAGGCCTGACACCTCTGCCAGAGGCCTCAGGCCTGGTCAAGGGGCCGATCCGGTGATTGGTGATCGGAGGGTGATGAGGGTCAACTCCTCTGGCCGAGGCATCAGGCCTGGGCGGGGGCCGGAGCCAGTGATCAGGGGGAGATGGGAGTCCCCTGTCCAAGCCTGACACCTCTGGCGGAGGCGTCAGGCCTGGGCAAGGGGCCAATCAGGCGATCGGAGGGTGATGGGGGTCTACGCCTCTGGCCGAGGCATCAGGCCTGGGCAAGGGGCAGAGCCAGCAATCGGAGGGGTCTGGGGGTCCCCTGCCCAGGCCTGACGCCTGGGCCAGAGGCATCAGGCCTGGGCTGGGGGCAGAACCAGTGATGGGGGGAAATGAGGGTCCCCTGCCCAGGCCTGACGCCTCTGGCCCAGGCGTCAGGCTGGGCAAAGGGCTGATCCTGCAATTGGAAGGTGATGGGGGTCAACGCCTGAGGGCTCCCAGTATGTGAGAGGGGGCAGGCTGGGCTGAGGGACACTCCCCCCCCCCACACACACACCCAGTGCACGAATTTCGTGCACCGGGCCCCTAGTAATTTATAACATACTTCCTCTCTGCACTTCTCAGTGGACAATCATCACGAGCTACAATGCAAACACGAGCTACTTCCTGGACTGAGAACATGACTTACAGGAGAAAGCCGCTAACATGGAGCTAGCGGACTCTATTGCTAAATCAAAGTTCCCAAACCCATTCATTCCCAGGAACTGTTTATGTTGGGCTGCTTTAGTAAGTACTCTGATAATTAGGTTAAGGTGATGTGGTATAGCATACCAGAAAAGCTGTTCCAGTGTTTACAAAGTGCTATAAATCTGTATATCCCAGTTCTGGCTGCATAGTCAAGGAAGGCTGATTTACATTTTTTTTTCTTACAGTGAGGGTAAAAAAGATGAGCTTCTGAATAAACAATTCTCTATTATATTTATATTTAATTGCTTAAAATACATTGAAAACAAATGATTAATTATATCAACATCTACAAGAAGAAAGTATGGTGTAGTATAAAGTATTTAATTTTATCCTAATAATTGTTAAGCTAAAATATTTTCAAGGTATACAAGGATAGGAACCATCATATCTAATAATATGCCCCCCAAAACAAACTTATACTTAGAAAGACAAGATTATCTTTCGTGAAAATAATGAAAACAATGTAAAACTAAGGGCCAAATTGTTCTGGACAGACAAGATGACAAGTGCTGAAAAGAATGAGGTCACTGAGTGTTTGAACAGTCAGAGCATGCCTCATGGAGAAGGAGAGATTGCACATACATGAGATACACAGAACAGGCAAATCTATAGAGATAGAAAGTAGACTGGTTGTTGCCTGCTGCAGGGTGAGATGAGAAGCTGGTAGTGACATCTAAAAGGTGTGGAGTTGGTTATTTTGGAATAATACAGATATTCCATAATTGACTGAGGTGATAGGTAGACAACTCTCTAACTATGTTAAAAAATATTGAATTATACAATTTAAATGGGCAAATTATATGATATGTGAATTACATTAATACAGGTGTGTTTTTTAATCCAATGGTGGATCTAATTTTTGTTTTCTTAGTTGTCTGTTGTACATACTATAATGATCTGAATATTTCCATGTTTTTATAATATTTCTAAGGGAGAGAAATCAAGGATATGCCTACTTCAACTGTTTTGTATAATGAACTTCCTGTATAAGTTATTCTGAAATCTATGATAAAGATTCTAGATCCATTCACCAAAGTGAAGATAAGAAATAAAAAAATTTTCTGCAACATCCCATTAAATATTATCCTCTGATTTCACCTGGCTGTCTCATCATGATAATGGAGATATCACTAAAAATACTTTTTAGTAGAAAAAAGTCTCTTGACTTCTATGAAGAATCATGCATTTTTCTCAACTTTCCTAAGGGCAAATATTATAAGAAAAAAAACCTATAAAATGTAAGTAGCAGAATTAAAGCCAGGGTCTAAGAAATAAATGCATTATAAAGACAATAAAATTATAATTAATTACAATAAATATACAAAAGAAAGCTGCCCATGAAAAGTAGTACCCTAAAACACTTTATTATTTAACCAGCTACAGATTAACTGACAGGTTAAATTTCATACATACCTGACTTCTGCTTTGATCTAGTTCCTTCTTTAACTCTTGTTTCTCATCTTCTAAATTCATACGATAACGTGATGTAACCTCCAGTGAGGCCTCTGACATAGACTGTTTTTTCAGTGTATCAGCCAGTTCTTGTTGAAGTTGTCTCACAGCTGCCTAGGTAAGATATTTCTGATTTTATAAATTATATTATTTTTAAATTGTTAATAATAAATAACTTCACATACAGGATGAAGCAAAAGAAGGTTTAAAGTTGTGAATACGTGAAACACTGAGTTTATTCTTGTATTGTTATTTCATCAATTATTGTATTTTTCTCTGTCTGAACAACTATAAACCTACTTTTGTCCCATTCTGTTTATACTTTGTTAGAGTCACATGTTATTAGCATCAACACTAATAAAAGAGAAAAATGGTAATTGGCGTACGGCGATACCCTTTTCATTGGCTAATCAGGGCTATATGCAAATTAACTGCCAACAAGATGGCGGTTAATTTGCATATGTAGGCACAATGCAGGGAGGCGAAAGGGAAAGCAGGAAGAAGCCCCCTGCCACTGACAGTGATTGGAAACCCAGGGGGGAGCTAAGAGCTGGGGGGCAGGGCAAAGGCGGCCCTGGGGCCGCCTTTGCCCTGCCCCCCAGCCATGATCGGAGAATCAGGTGCCTTTTCCGCCCTGGCCAGTGATAGCAGGAAGTAGGGGTGGAGCCAGCGATGGGAGCTGGGCACGGTCGAAGCTGGCAGTCCCAGGAGCTAGGGGTCCCTTGCCTGGGCCTAAAGCGAAGCCCACGATCGCGGGGCCGCTGCAGCTGCGGGTCCCCGCTGCCTGGGCCGGACGCCTCAGCCAGAGGCGTCAGGCCTGGGCAAGGGGCCGATCCTGCGATTGGAGGGTGATGGGGGTCAACGCCTGAGGGCTCCCAGTATGTGAGAGGGGGCAGGCTGGGCTGAGGGACACTCCCCCCCCCCCCCCACACACACACCCAGTGCACGAATTTCGTGCACCGGGCCCCTAGTAATATATAACTGGAAAAATATCACCACCTACATCAATTTGCCTTCTTTTTCTCATATGGACACATTTCTGTTTGCTCAATCAGGTTAAAGACAGAGAAAATGTAATCCTCTTGCCTAATCAGTATTAGGTTACTCAGACAATTGATTCAACCCCCTTCCCCCTTCATAATTCCCCCCTCATGAATCTCAAATCTTTATAATCTACTGATGTCTGAAAGAGAAGTGGGTATATAGGTGAATCAAGTGGTGGGACATTCAATATTGCAGAACATTCTCTCTCTTTTTTCTTTTATCAGAGGCTTCAAGTAAGTTTAGAGTTCCTTGCATATTCAATCTCCTGCTCAAATCCTTCCAATAGTTTCCTATCTTAAAAGAAAAGTGAAGTCATTCCAATGGCCTTGACCTCCCTCCCTGCTACACATAAATCCTGCCACCCCTCACTAGTCTGAATAGAGATACAATGCCAAATTAATAAATCACAGAAAGCTACAATTTTCTCTTTGGAGAAACTTATCTTTAAACGATAGTAATTTGGCCTTGAAGTGAGAAATATGAGTAAATTACTTGTAAAATATTCAAAGAAAACCACAAATAGTAGTGGAAAGATTAAATCAAGTATAGTTTTGCTAAAACTCGTCATACTTGACCCAAAATATGACTTGATTAAATAGATACTGCCGAAACCGGTTTGGCACAGTGGATAGAGCGTCGGCCTGCAGACTGAAAGGTCCCAGGTTCGATTCAGGTCAAGGGCATGTACCTGGGTTGCGGGCACATCCCCAGTAGGAGATGTGCAGGAGGCAGCTAATCGATGTTTCTCTCTCATCGATGTTTCTGACTCTCTCTCTGTCTCCCTTCCTCTCTGTAAAAAATCAATAAAATATATTTAAAAAAAAAATAAATAGATACTTCTAAAGAATTGACAGGTCATAAGAATATATTACTTGAGACTGAAACACTTCCAAATTCCATTCAAATTGACATGAATAAAAATAACATTATAACTACTAAAATGTCTAAGAAGCCACTCAAGGAAAGATATTATGCGATATAACATCTACACTTCAGTTCATCTGAGAAATCTGAACTTAACTGTCAAGATAATACATTTAATTGAATCTTAATTTCAAAATGCTAATTTTAGGTATAGCATTTCTATTTATCTGCTTTCCAACGGTATTAAAATATGGTGACAGAAAGATTAAAATTATTATTTATCAGTATAAGACTAAATTATTAATATCAATCTATAAACCTATTAACAATCTATAACTTAAACTCTTAAAATTTCATGGGCAACACAATGTCTCTACTCAAAACAAAGTACCTCTCAGGTTTAATGTTCATTTGCTGGATACAATGTCTTCTTTTAAGCTGATCGAGCAAATACATTTGTAATCTATATATGTTTAATATTCAGCTAGATTCAACATTTAGCCATCATCAAATATTACTTTGAATTTTCTTTTAGAAAATTTGAAAAATATTTATCTTTCAGGATACTTACATCTCTTTCTGCTTTATCATTTTCATACTGATACATTCTTTCTTTTAAATGATTACATTCATTGATTAACTCCTTATTTCTTTCATTCAGCATAAGACCTTGCTTTTCACTTTCGGCTTGAAATATTTTTATGATATCCTGAAACTGATCTTGGATATTAATGACTGTCTTTTCTTTACTGTCAGCTTTGTTGTGAGCATCATCCAGTTGCTGTCGAAGCAACATATTTTCACTCTGTAGGTGAGATAACCTCTCCTCTAAGGATCCCTGCTTTCCAACATATTTATTCACTTTACCTTGTTCCTTTTGATACATGTGTTCAATTTCCTTCTTTTGACACTGTGTTTGGCTTAGGTCTCTTTGTACACCTTCTAAAACCAATGTTCTTTCTCTGAGAGCATCTCTTGTGTGATGAAGCTCAATTTCTAGGCTATTGAGTTTACTTTCTGCTTTAGAAAGCTGTTGAGCAAGAACTTCATTGCTATCGTTTAGGTTAGACATATCAAATTTCATTTTGTCCCGTAAACAAAACCATTCATCTCTTTCTCGCTGGAAAGCAAACTGTAGGTCTCTTTTTGATGTCTGACAGTGCTCATGATCCTGTATAGCAGTGGCCAGTCTAGACCGGTATGATTCAACTTCTGCTTCCAGTCTTTCTCTATTTTGTTTTTCATTCTCCAGTTTAGAGTTTAGCATTGTATTCTCAGCTGTCAGAACATCAAGTTGTCCGTTATGTTGAAATGCTGTTCTTGTTAATGTTTCCTCATTCAGTTTTATTGTCTTTTGAAGATGGTCATTCTTTTCTTTGACAATTGCAATGTCCTCAACATATTTCTTTTCCATTTCCTGGTTCTGATTTTTTACTGTGTCTATTTCCAGTCTTAGCTTGGTAATTTCATCCTGCAACATGTGATTTTCATGCAACAAAGTTTTTTCTTTTTCATAATTATCAGAAACCTAAGTAATACAAAGAAGACTTTAAGCTAACACTCATTGAAATGACATATCATGATATCTTCTAAAATTAAAGGGTAACCTATATGTTTATATAATAAAAAAGGTTGCAATAAGTGGATACCCACTAGAAAAAATGGAGTTGGATCCAAATCTCTAAATTTATATAATTCCCCAAAGTTCAAAAATTTAATATATGATGATGAATCCATAAAAGTGAAAGAGGAATCATAAGAGAATTTTTAAGAGTCTCAAAATTAGAAAGGTCTTTCTCTGAATTATCACAAACCCTGAAGGCATAAAACAAAAGATTAATGAATCTGATTACATTTAAAAATTGAGTGCATGGTCTCAGCCCTGGCAGTGTGGCTCAGTTGGTTGGAGCATCATCCCATGGACCAAAGGGTCTCAGATCCAATCCCCAGTCAGGTCTTGTGCAGGAAGCAACCAATCAATGTTTCTCTTCACATTGATGTCTCTGTCTCTCTGTCTCTCTCTGTCTCTCTCTCCTTTGTTCTCTCTCTAAAACCTATTTTAAAAACTTAAACAAACAAGAAACAGAAAGAAAAGGTTCATAGGATTTATATTAGCAGGTGGAAATCTTTAAAATAAAATAAAATAAATAAATATTGACTGTACATGCTGAATATACAGCTACCCCACAGTAAGAATATTAACCCTGCATATATTAGGACAGATTAAATTTCCTATAATTCTTTTTTTCCTGAGAATAATCCATATACTACTTTTCTAATACTTTCATAGTCAGTTATAAGAACTACATCTACTAATAACTGATCATCTAGGCATTGTCCTAAGCACTTGTACATATATCACTGAACTCATTCATTTATCACAATCTTGAATGGAGAGGTTAAAAAGACAAGCAAATTTAGGATTTTGTGTATTGTGCACAAACACAGAGATAGGCTTTTAAAATCCTCTATACTTTCCATTATATACAGTATTGGTTTTTTAAACATATGCACACAAATATATGTACAAGACCATTTGAAAATTAGTAAACAAAATACCTCAGAAGTCATTTTCTTATGAGCTATTTCTATTTCCTTTTCTTTGCATAGGTGATTGGTCAGAATTCCATCTTGTAATATTCTGGCATTCTGTTCTCTAGAAAGTTGCCTCTGAATGTCATTTCGTTCTTCTACAACCTAGAGACACATTTCATTAGGTTTTTGCACTCATACCATTAAGAAGTTATAAGCTTAAGAGCAGAACCTTTAAAAATCTGTTCAAAGAAGATAGCCTTTTTAAACACAAGGATCTTACCTTCCATGAAAAATTCAAATCTTAACTTAAATCACAGCTAACTTGTTAAAGAGCAAAAAAAACAGTGCTGTGAAATGTCTTTACGAGACATTTGACTTCTATCACGGTCTCAAGGCAACCCAGCCTGCATGCTAAACATTTTAAAAAGCCAAAATTAGTATTTATGTTAATGGTTAAACTCAATTTACCTTCCATTTCTTCATTTAGAAAAGATAAACATAGCATTTATTAGATGTCAAGAGTTGCAATAAATTGATAGTTTTAATTATATGTGTCATAGTTCATATTTTAAATGAGATAACATTTTTTAATTGTTTTAAACTTAAATAATATAAATTAAACCAAAGGGACATTATAAATATTGATGAAATACTATAAGAAATAAGAAATTTCACCAAAGATAAATTTACCTGATTTAAATTCTTTCTTATAATTTTCAATTCCATCTCTAGTGTTCTAAGAGTGGTTTCAAGTTGTTGGTTCACTTCAACTTCTTTAATATATTGCTCTTCTTTATTTCTTAACTGCTCCCTAATTTTGTCATATAACAAATCAGTATTTCTTCTCTTCTCTTTTTCTTCTTTTAAGGTAAATCTGCAGTTAAATACACATCTTAAAATTCATTTTATTAGAAAATAAAATGTACATTTTAAATATTTTATTGATTTTTTACAGAGCGGAAGGGAGAAGGATAGAGAGTTAGAAACATCGATGAGAGAGAAACATCGAAAAATGTCCATTTTATAATATGGTTGTACATATGTTGGTTTATTATCCTAATTAAATTTCTATGTTCTTGCATGTTTTTATTTCTCATTTAAATCTCTTCTAAAAGTTATATATACCTGAAAGGCAGCAATGAGAAAACATTCTTCTACTTATTAAGCTTTAGTCAATAGTAACTCTGGTAAATAATATAGGAAAGGAAATTTGAAATTATTCAGTGAAGGTAAAGTTGAAATTAGCCTATTTCCGCAGTCATAATTACTCTTCCATTAGGAAAAATAACTTAGTTACTAATTAGAAGGAGCAGTTGTGTACAAACAAGTTTATAAATTCACTAGAAATAAAATTTCAGCTTGACAAAATATATAGGTACCCCTAAAATGATTTACAGTGAAAGTCAGCATCTGCAGATATCTTTTACAGAAGACATCCACTGACTACTGTACTCTAAGACTAGTCTAGGAGTCTATTATCTGTTACTCTATACTTTCTGTTGTTGTTTTTTTTAGAAGACTTTCTTCTTTGCCAAGGATATGCTTACTGATTTGAAAGAGAGGGCAAGAGAGAGAGAGAGACAGAGAGAGAGAGAGAGAGAGGGAGAGAGAGGGGGGGGAGAGAGAGAGAGAGAGAGAGAGAGAGAGAGAGAGAGAGAGAGAAACATCATTGTGAGAAAGAACATTGATTGGTTGCCCTGACCGGGGGTTAAAACCCACAACCTAGGTATGTGCCTTGACCAGGAATTGAACCCACAACCTTTAGGTGTATGGGATGATGCTCCAACCAACTGAGCCACACCTTCTCTTGTTGGTCATTATTTACTTTATAGTTCACTTTAAAATCCTTATTAGCACAAAATAGAATTCATATTAAGTCAACAATAAAGAGTAATACATATTTTCAGTATGGCCCTTTTAATTAATTTTATCTATGTATAAGATGTTGAATAAACTAATCAGTCATCACTTTCTATTTTACTTTTCATTTCATGCATAGATCACAACTAAAACTGCATTAGTTTTTTTTTAATTTTCTGTCTTGATAAAAGTGATCATTTAATAACTCTTTTGGTGGGAATGTAAATTAGTACAAATTACCTTGATAACAATTTAGAAATATGAATTAAAATCCTTTTTAAAAGTTCTTACATGTAACCAAATAATAATACTCTATTAAATAATTTATTCAGAGTATATAATAAAAAAATATAGAAACAAACATATATGAGACATTCCTGGAAGCATTAATTATAATACACAATAATGAAAAACAATGAAAATTCAATTTATTAAATAAATAATGAGGTTTCCATTTGGTGAACTTTTATATGGTCATTCAAATGATATATAAAAATATACATTAACTTATTACTAGAAGTATGCACTATTAAAAATTGCTATATTATTTCCAAAAATGTCATACTCCATACCACTAAAGAAATGTTCTTCCCTATAAAATCTTAGAAGGTAAGAAGGCAGTTATAAAACTTTTCCTACATATATGTAGAATAAAAGTAAATATTCAAATATTTCTTTAAAACCAAATTATTCAATACCTCAAATTGCAGAGTTCTTGTTCCCATTCCACCTTTTGATGCTCTAATTGTGTTTTCATTTCTTTTGTTTCTGATAGCTCCTTCTGCAGTCCACTAATCCTCTTTTCCATTTTTTTAATTTTTCCAGTAAGCATTTCACAGTGATTTTTTCTAAGTTCTATTAATCGTTCATATGAAAGAACTGCATCCTGGATTTTCAATAAGCTAATAGAATCTGCATAAGAAAGAAAACAAAAATAGAAAGATATATGAATTATTTTTGTGTATAAAGAACTGTGCATATTCACATTCATTCATACATTGAAGGGGACCTATCCTGTGGAAGACTAAGCTCTGCACATAAAACAGACAAAACCCCTGGCTCTTATTTAGCTGAAAGTCTAGCAGCGGAGAAAGACAAATAAAATGATCATCATAAATCAGATAGATACCTAGAAAACAGAGTTCTATGGTCACATAACAGAACTTGATCTAGACTGGGCCCAGGGAAGATTTCCCCATGAGTGGATGGCTACATTGACAAAGGCAGGATGAGCAGGAAGCCGTCAGACAAAGGAAGAAGGAGAGTATACTCTACAGCACATGCAAAAGTTCTATGCAATCTGTCTCTAGCAAGATGGAGTAACAGGTATTGATTTACCTTCCTACCTGAAATGAGCCAAAACGAAACAGACAAAACACATTAAAAACTTATTTGCAAGACAATGGACTTCAGGCAATGAAGGGCAATGATTCCTGAAACAAATGAAGTGAGCCTAACCAATGTCCCAGCTCACTGCCTTGAGAGAATTTCCAGGCCACAACGCAGGGAGAAGGAACTGAGGTAGAGTCCACCAGACTCCTTGACTTAGGTGATGAAGCTGATGGTCTGGTAAAACAACGGCAAGTGGAGATCACAGGTCTAGACCCTGGGGAAGAGGGAGCGGAACAGAAAAACCCTGGAGATCTGCAGAGGGTACTCAGCTGAGTAATGCATAATGCATACTTGTGAGGAAATCACTTGAGACCAGGGAAAACAAACATCTGAAAAGAGTAGAGGAAACAGTGCCTGGTACTCACTCAGCACCAGGAATACTGTCTATTCCCATTAGCCAGGCTGAAAAGCTCATAACTCTCAGGACAATGAATAGAGCAGGCAGAAAGGACTCTCCTTAGTACCTAAGAGAAAGCCCAGAATTGGCAGACAAAAGAATGGGGGACTAAGCTACTTCCCATGGGACAGTAAAACTCAGCTGAAGCAAACAAACTCAGTTCACTTCACATTTTTTTAAAATGCCTTTTTCTTCCTCTTTTCTCTTTTTTTCCTTCTGTTTTTTGTTTTCCTTTTTCTCTTTTTTTCCTTTCTTCCTCCTT
Source organism: Myotis daubentonii (assembly GCF_963259705.1). Classification (NCBI taxonomy): domain Eukaryota; kingdom Metazoa; phylum Chordata; class Mammalia; order Chiroptera; family Vespertilionidae; genus Myotis; species Myotis daubentonii. The sequence continues at coordinate 96,018,080 of NC_081840.1, forward strand.
TTTTAAACTGATCTTATTTATCTGTCTACTTTACTAATCTGTTATTATTCTAGTCTCTGTTTTGTTCACATATCTAATTTCCTCTTCTCTGTTCCTTTCCTCTTTCCCTTTCTCTTTCCTTTTTTCCCCTCGCTACTCAATTTTTTTATTTCTTTTTTCTCTCTTCTCTTTCTCTTTTCTTCTCCTAATGTCTTAACTTCACTTCCTAAATTTAGACCTATCTGGTTTCTCCTCTATACTCCTTTTCAAAATTTTTTTTCTTGTCTTCTCATTTCTTTTCTCCCTCTGTTATTCTAAACCATGGTCCTTCTCCTATTCCTCTAAGTCCTTAACCTTATTTTCTTTATTTACGTCCTGCATCTACAGATTTTGTCTACTCTGCCCCCTCCTTGCTGGGTGTGTTTTGTTCATGCTTTTTGGTTTGTTTGTCTGTTTTGTTGTGTTTTCTCCCCATATCTTTTCTTTCTTTTTTTCTATCATACGTATACTCTTTCCAAATTCTCTTTTCTCTGGTGGTCACTTTTGTTGGGGCCATAAGGGTCTTGTGTACAGTCTTGTTCTGTTTCTTCTGTGTCATGTCTTGTATTGTTGTATTTTGTGCTGTTCAGTCAGCACCTCCACAACAATGGCTGGCATGATATAGTAGGGAGTGAACCACATAATCAGACACCCTGATTGGAGACTTCATCCACGAATGGGACAATAGCACATTCAAAACCCAACTACAACAGGAGAACCCAAATTCACAAGTACAGGGCCTCCCTAGAATACCCCGCTCAGGAGACCTGAGAAACTGTACCACTGGATCCCACAAAACATCTACTACATAAAATCAATTTGAGTGGAATAGCAATTTGATCTAATATATAGAAACAACTTGAGTAGCATAGCAATTTGATCTTATACAGAAACAAATACAAAGAAACAGCAAAAAATGGGGAGACAAAGAAACAACCCCCAAATGAAAGGAAAGGAGAAATCACTAGAAATGGAACTAAATGAAACAGAGGCAAGTAATTTTTCAGAGAAAGAATTCAGAGTAATGGTTATAAGGATGCTCAAATGTCTGGATGACAAATATACATAAACCAGTTAGAATTATAAGGAGCTGAATGAGAAATACACCACCATGAGTAAGAATCAAGAGGAAATGAAGAATGGCATAGCTGTAATAAAGGATACCATGAAAGGTTTCAATAGTAGATTAGAAGACTGAATCAGTGAGTTAGAAGACAAGGTAGAAAAAAAAAAACACTCATTCAGAGCAGCTGGAAACAAAAATTAAAAAGCAGGAGGAGAGTCTAAGGAAAGTTTGAGACAACATGAAATGAAACAACATCTACATAATAGTGGTCCCAGAAGGAGAGGAACCTGAGCAAAGAATAGAAACTTGTTCGAAGAAATAATGACAGAAAACTTCCCTGACTTTGGGAAGAAACAAGTCACACAAGTCCAGGAAGCACAGAAAGTCCCAAACAAGATGAACGCAAAAAGACCTACACCAAGACGCACGATAATTAAATTAGCAAATGTAAAAGACAAAGAACGAATATTAAAGGCTGCCAGAGAGAGACAGAAAGTTATCTACAAGGGATCTTCTATTAGACTATCAGATAATTTCTCAACAGAAACACATCAGGCAAGAATAGAATGAAAGTGATGAAAAGCAAGGAACTGAATCCAAGAATATTCTATCCGGCAAGGCTATCATTCAAAATTGAAGGTGAATTAGAAGCGATGCAGAGAAAAAAAAGCTAAGAGAGGTTATTACCACCAAACCAACAATGCATAAAATGCTAAAGGGACTGCTGCAAAAAGAAGAAATAGAAAGGGAGGAAGGAACACAGGCATAAAGAATAAAAATGGCAATAAGTACCTATCAATAATAACCTTAAATGTAAAGGAATTACATGCTCCAATCAAAGAACATAGGGTAGTAAATGGATAAGAAAACATGACCCATATATATATTGTCTACAAGAGACCAATCTCAGAACAAAGGACTCATACTGCCATTTGTGGCAACATAGATGGACCGTGAGAAGACTATGCTAAGCAAAGTAAGTCAGAAAAAGCTAAGAACCACATGATTTCACGCATGTGTGTTATAAAACTGAAACTCATAGACACAGACAACAGCATGGTGGTTACCAGAGGGAATGGGGTTGGGGTAGTAAAAGGTAAAGGGGGCCTAATATATGGTGATGGGAGACGATTTGACTTTGGGTGGTGGGCACACACTGCAATATAGATTATGTATCATAGAAATGTACACTTGAAACCTATATGATCTTATTAACCAATATCACCCCAATAAAATTAATTTTAAAAGAAACAAAAAACAGTAATGAAAGCCCTGGCTGGGTAGATTAGTTTGTTTGAGTGTTGTCCTGATGCAATCCCCAGTCAGGGCACATAAAAGAATGAACCAATGAATGAATAACTGGAATAACAAATCGAAGTTTTCTTTCTCTCCCTTCCACCCTCTCTAAAAACCAATTTTTAAAAAAAGGTAATGAAAGAGAAATTAGAAAAAATTTGAACTAAATTGCAATGAAAAACAAAACATTAGATTTTGTGGAAGGCTTCTACAATAATATTTATATAAAAATTTTAGCAATGAATGTCCATATTACAAATGAAGGAAGATCTCAAATTATGACCTTGGCTTACACCTTAAGAAACTAGAAACAGAAGAGTAAATTAAACTCAAAGCAAACAGAAGAAAGGAAATAATAAGCATCTATGGGGATCCTGTTCGAGGCGTCAGGTATGGGGGGAATGGCGTTCTCTCTTCTTGTGACCAGCGCGGAAAGAGAGAACTCGGAGGTTGCTGAAATCTTGAAATGAACGTGACGAGAAAAATTGAATAAGAAAAATTGAATAAGACAAGACTGAGACAGAAATAGAGGAAAGCTGGGACTGGGTGTGGCGTCTGCTCTCTGATATATGAACAGGGCCTAGAACCAGCGCAGCAACATTTATTTATAGCCAATTACCAGGAAGTTTCACTAAGGGTAAATAAAAGGGGGATGTGTGCGTTCTTGTAGCTTCCTCGTAAATAGTCACCTCTGGGTGGGTCCGAATCGCATTCTTTCCTGGTACTTGACTAGATTTAGATAAGAACGCTTTTCCTGGCACCTGGCTTTGAAGGTCAACTGAGGCATTCCCACCTCTTGGTTGGATATACCCCCAAGATAACGTTCTGCCTTCATCATGGGTTCAGTCAACATGAATTTAAAAGAAAGCCAGTGCCTTCCCTGGCAGAGGGCCTTCCACAGTAAATTAAACTCAAAGCAAACAGAAGAAAGGGAATAATAAGCGTCAAAGACTAAATCAATAAGGAAAAAACAATTAAAAAAGGAAAGAAGTCAATGAAACCAAGTGCTTTCTGAAGATCAGTAAAAGTAATAAACCTTCAGCTACTAGACTGATAAAGAAAAAGAGAGAAGATACAAGTTACCAATATCAGAAATCATATGACATTGCTACAGATCAGGGGTCCTCAAACTTTTTAAACAGGGGGCCAGTTCACTGTCCCTCAGACCGTTGGAGGGCCGGACTATAGTTTAAAAAAAAACTATGAAAAAATTCCTATGCACACTGCACATATCTTATTTTGATGTAAAAAAACAAAACGGAAACAAATACAATATTTGTATTTGCATGTGGCCCGCGGGCCGTAGTTTGAGGACCCCTGCTACAGATATTAAAAGAATAACAGAGTAATATAAAATTTATGTAAATAAATATGAGGATTCAGATAAAGTGGGTCAATTCCTTGAAAAGCAGAAATTACTGTAGCTCAATCAAGAAAGAACAGGTAAAAGAACCTAAAGTCCTGTTAAAGACCTTTCCAAAAAGGAAATTCCAGAACTAAATGCTATATGGTGAATTTTACCAAACATTTTGGAAAAAAAATAATACCAATTCCACACAAACTCTCTCAAAAAATGAAGAGTAGAAATATGCCCCAACTTATTCCCTAGTACCCTGAAACCAAAGCCAGACAAATATGTTATAAGAATGAAAACTATGTCATGAGCATGGAGGTAAAAATTCTGAACAAAACATCGAAAATCAAATTCAACAACAGATTAAAATAACAACTTGTCAGGACCAGATAGGGTTTATCCCAAAAATGCAGGGTAAGTTTAACATTCAAAATTCAATTAGGATAAAGGGGCCAAATATACGCTGATGGGAAGTAGACTTTGAGTGCAAAGCACACAATACAGTATACAGATGTATTGTAATGTTGTACACCTGAATTTCGTATTATGTTACTAACCAATATTACCTCAATAAATTTAAGTAAAAAAAGATCTTTCCATATCAGCACCAAATTTTTTTTTTCCAATTAAAAGATAAAAACAAATCCTATAATCACAGGAAGGAAAATTTTCAGTGGGAGTGGGACGTGAATCTTTAGCTAACTCATATATTATGCACATCTCAGACATCTAATATATAAAAGGCTAAGTGTCTGTCCTTCCTTCCGACTGGTAGCTATGATGTGCAATGACCACCAGGGTGCAGATGCTCCAACCAGTAGCTATGATGTGCATTGACCACCGGGAAGCAGACGCTCAACTTAGGAGCTGCCATGAGGCGCACTGGCCATTTAAAAATAAACAGCACCATGGACCTGGCGCTGACAAACCAACATTCAGCTTCCTCCAAGTGGGACACAGGCCCCGCCACCACCCTGGAGTAACACCCCACCAAATCGCAGCCAATGCTGCCAAGACCCCATGGCGGAAAATGTGGCCCACAGCCCAGCCCAGCCCAGAAATGGTCACTGTGGGAGCCAGATAATGATATCATGTAGCAATGCCCAGCTTCCTTTCCCTAGTGACTAGCCTCCTTGGAGTTTCTTCAGCCCAGGAACCTGACTTGCTTTAAACATTTTACAGTTTAATCAAAAGTTTGTGAAGCATTTTCCCATGCCTCATCTCATTTGATCTTCACAGAAGTCCTGGAGTAGGTAGATAGGAGAACCAGTAGAATCCTATTTTCTTTTCATTAGCAAGACAATGGAGATTTAGAAAGCATAGGAACTTTACCTGACTGAAAAGAAGTAAGAAATGGTAGAACTTGAAAATGACTTCAGGTTTTCTCACTGCACAGAATATAGTTAAACACTGCTGCACTTAAATATTTTACCCTTTGTTCTCCCTGTGTGATCTACAATAATAATCTGCTTCATGGTGATATTTACTGGTGTGTTGCTGACAATTACTTGAAAGAGAAGTTGGGGTGCTTCACTGGGCTGGAAAAAGTTTAGCTACATCAGAAAGCAGGTCTAATTAAGTTTATCTATACTAATAAAAGGGTAATATGCTAATTAGACCAGAGACCTTCCGGGAGACCGGATGTCCTTCCGGACAAAGCCATGGTTGGAAGGGCTGAGGCAGAGGCAGTTAGGGGCGAGCAGGCCAACAGGGGGGGCAGTTGGGGGTGAGTGGGCTGGCAGAGGGGGACACTTGGGGGTGAGCAGGCTGGCAGGGGGGCAGGTGGGGGTGGTCAGGCTGACAGGGGGGACAGTTGGGGGCTATCAGGCTGGCAGGGGGGCAGTTGGGGGTGATCAGGCTGGCAGGGGGGACAGTTGGGAGCGAGCAGGCCAGTGAGGGGGGGCAGCTGGGGGTGAGCAGGCTGGCAGGTGGGGGCAGTTGGGGGCCACAGGGCTCAGGCCTAAACTGGCAGTCAGATATTCTCCGAGGGGTTCCAGATTGGAGAGGGTGCAGGCCGGGCTGAGGGACACCCCACCCCCTGCATGAATTTCGTGCACTGGGCCACTAGTCTACACTAATAAAAGAGAAAAATGGTAATTGGCGTACGACGATACCCTTTTCATTGGCTAATCAGGGCTATATGCAAATTAACTGCCAACTAAGATTGGCAGTTAACTGCCAACAAGATGGCGGTTAATTTGCATATGTAGGCACAATGCAGGGAGGCGAAAGGGAAAGTAGGAAGAAGCCCCCTGCCACTGACAGTGATCGGAAACCCAGGGGGGAGCTAAGAGCTGGGGGGCAGGGCAAAGGCGGCCCTGGGGCCACCTTTGCCCTGCCCCCCAGCCATGATCGGAGAATCAGGTGCCTTTTCCACCCTGGCCAGTGATAGCAGGAAGTAGGGGTGGAGCCAGCGATGGGAGCTGGGCACGGTCGAAGCTGGCAGTCCCGGGAGCTAGGGGTCCCTTGCCTGGGCCTAAAGCGGAGCCCACGATCGCGGGGCCGCTGCAGCTGTGGGTCCCCGCTGCCCGGGCCGGAGGCCTCAGCCAGAGGCGTCCTGCAGGGGCAGGGGCGGAGCCCGCGCGATCGCGGCGCCCCCCGCTGCCACTGCAGGTCCCCGCTGCCCGGGCCGGACGCCTAGGCCAGAGGCGTCAGGCCTGGGCAAGGGGCCGATCCTGCGATTGGAGAGTGATGGGGGTCAATGCCTGAGGGCTCCCAGTATGTGAGAGGGGGCAGGCTGGGCTGAGGGACACTCCCCCACACACACACACCCAGTACACGAATTTCGTGCACCGGGCCCCTAGTCTATAGGTATAAAAGGCTAAGTGGACTCACACATGCACAATACATATAAAGCTCTTGCTGGCACCAATCACATGCTTGTGTTTTGATCCGTCATTGTGGATGGTAAATTTGGTTGATACGTCACTTCTATTATAGAGAAAGGGTGAATAGTGATATTGAAATATTTCTTCTAATTAATTTCCTTTCAATGTGGATGAATCTGTGCACCAGGATACTAGTTCCATTATAAAAGTCTACTAATTTTGTTGATTATTGTACTAAGAGTACAACTAGATGGATGTTTGTGAATCTCAGTGTGACCAATTTATCACAAGCAAAGTCAAATTTAGCTAATTATCCATTATAATACAATAGCAAATTAAGTTTTTATTTCGTTTAAGACTCTTTCAAATTACAGCTACTTAATCCAGCCTCTTACCAAGTGAGAGAGAAAAAAATGTTTTTCTTTTGAGCTGCATAGTCCTAAATTCGTCTTTAAAAAAATAGTTACAAATGGGTACAGGGTTTCTTTTCAGGGTGATGAAAATGTCCTTACATTGTGGTGATGGTTGTACAATTCTGTGAAAACACTAAAAACTACTTTATTGTGTTCTTTAAATTGATAATTTGTATGTCACATATTATATCTCAATAAAGGCATTTTTTAAAGTAAAAGGAAATCAACTATTACTCACCATATTAATAAACTTATGATCATATTAGTAGGGGGGGGGAGCACTAGACAAAATTCAAAAAGTATTCCTGATAAAAGCTTTCAGCAGACTAGGAATACAAGGAAACTTCTTCAATATGATAAGAAAAGATCTATGCGAACTCTACAGTTGACATCATAGGTAATAGTGAAAAGCTGAATTCTTGCCTAGGAACAACACAGGAATGACAGCTTTTACTCCTATTCAGCACTAAATCAGAGGTCCTAGTATAATTATGCAAGATAAAGAAACATAAGGCATCCATATGGGAAAGGAAGAAGTAAATCTGTCTTTGTTAGCAGACAACATGATCACATAATAAGACCCAGCAAACTCCCACCTGTGGGTCAGGTTGCTTATTTTAGTAAATTAATTTTTATGGAACTATAGTCATGTCCATTAATTTATGTATTATCTATGGCTACTCTCATGCTACAATGTCAGAGTTGATTAGGTGTAACAGAGAATATTACAAGTCTTAAATATTTCCTATCTTTAGTAAAATAGTAGTTTAAGAAAGAAAGTTTGACAACCTTTGTTTATGTAGAAAATCTACTGAAAAGCTACTAGAATAAATGAATTTAGCAAAGTGGAAGGATAGAGAATCAATGTACAAAAATCAACTGTATGTCTATATATTAGTAATGAACAATCAGAGATTAAAATTTAAGATACATTAATTACAACTGCATTGATAAATAAAAAATACTTATGAGTAATATAATAAAAGATGGAAAGACCTATACAATAAAATATTACTGAGAAAATAAAAGAAGACCTGTATGTTTTGATCAAGGGTAGACAATTCAATATTATTAAAAAGTCAATTTTTCAAAAATTAATCTGTGGATTCAACATGATCCAAACCTAATTTTGAGAATGCTAGCAGACTATCTTTAGAAATTGAAAAACTGATTTAAATTTCATGTGGAAATGCATCAAGAATCTAGAATAGCAAAATGACCATTAAAAATAACATATTATCTGATTTCAAGAATTTTTATAAACCTAAAGTAATTAAAATACATTGTTATTGGTATAAAGATGGCCAAATAGATCAATGGGACAGAATGGAGTCCAGAAATAAACCTACAAACATATGCTCAACTGATTTTGACAAAGGCACAGTAGCGTGAAGTAAATAAAATATAGCCTTTGTAACAAATGGTGCTGGAACAACTTGAATATCCATGAGCAAAAAAAAAATTAATTTGGATCCATACTCTGCATCATATGTAAAAGAGAACAGAAAGTGAATCATAGGTCTAAACACAAAACCTGTAAACCTTCTAAGGGAACTCTTTAAAGAAAATGTGACCTTGTGCTAGGCAAAGTATTCTTAGACATGAATAACAAAAGCAAAGTCTATAAAATAACAAAGGATAAATTGAGTTTCATCAAAAAGAGAAAGAGTTGCTCTTCAAAAGACACTGTGAAAACAACGAAAAGACAAGCCACAGATTGGGAAAAACCCTTAGAAAAAATATAACTGATAAAGGAATTGTATCTAGAATATATAAAGAATCCTCAAAATTCTACAAATAAGAAGACACCCTAATTTTCAAAATGGCAAAAGATCCAGATGGACAGTTCAGAGAAGATTTACAGATGGCAAATACACACATGAAAAGATGTTCAACATTATTGTTATTAGGGAAATGAATACTAAAACCATAATGATATATACACTACACACCCATCAGAATGGCTAAGGTTTTTAAAAACTGACAATACTAAATGTCTGTGAAGATATCATGCTCTGCTGGTGGGAATGGAAAGTGGTATAACTACTTCAGAAAACAATTTGGCAGTCTCTTAATAAGAGATATAAAGGGTCATGATGAGACTTTTAGGGGTGATGGATATGTTAACTATCTGGATTGTGCTGATGAATTCATATGTGTTCACATATATCAGAACTATAAAGTTATACACTTCATATATGTGTAGTTTACCTAACCAAGCTTTTGAAAAAAAAAGCTCTACTACAGGAAAAAAACACATAAGACATTGGCTATAACATTGGTTCTCAAGCTTCCTAATGCCGCAACCCTTTAATACAGTTCCTCGTGTTGTGGTGACCCCCAATTTCATTGTTACAAATTGAACATAACTAAAGCATAGTGATTAATCACAAAAACAAGATGTAATTATATATGTGTTTTCCGATGGTCTTAGGTGACCCCTGTGAAAGGGTAGTTCAACCCCCAAAGTGGTCGTGACCCACAGGTTGAGAACTGCTGACATAGATGATACAAAATGAAGCTAGAGGATTATGGCCTTTAATCTTAAAGCAATGAGAAATAATAGCTTGGTCTTAAACATGATGAGATCTGAATGTTTAAGTGTATAATAATAATGGTGGCAATATAGACCAAGGTTCCAGGAGGTGGGAAGGCATACAATCACTCATTTTATCTATATACTAGAGGCCCGATGCACAAAATTCATGCAAGGTGCTTGGCCCTAGCAGCCCCGGCTGCCTCAGCCAGCCCTTGCAGCCCTGGCTTCGTCCTGAAGGTCGTCGGGACAGTCATTCTGCTGTTTGGTCTAATTAGCATATTAGCTCTTTATTATATAGGATATATAAAAGCCTAAGCTACTGTTTGATAGTATGACCATTTGACCAGTAGCAATGATGCATACTTACCACCAGGGAGCAGATGCTCAACACACAGGCATGGAAACATGGAATAGACTAATGAATCTCAGAGGGAAGCGGGGAAGAGATTAACCAAAGATCTTATATGCATACTAGAGGCCCAATGCACAAATCTGTGCACTGGGCTGGTTTCAGCCTGATCCCCACAAGCCAGGCCGAGGGACCCCACAAGTGCATGAATCTGTGCACCGGGCCTCTAGTTATAACATAAAACATATTTCCCAGATAAATACCTCAACAATATATCCTCTGTGGTGCAGAACTAGACAAGGTGTGCATATATTTCTACATTATAAAGAAAAAGGCTTTACATTTATACAATGGTGTTACCTTTACAATTCATGCCAAGTTGTTCAATTAGCAACATGGAATTTTTATAATTGGAGTAAGGCACCTCGCAATGTTCTGAAATTATTTCAGATGACTGAGTTAAGTCATCAAGGTCATCCACGGAACCAATTTTCTCTTTAACCTACAAATAAATAATACTGTTTTCAAAATGTTGATAAAATATACTAAGTGTATACTGTAGGGATAAATATCCACCTTTTTATAAAAGCAAACACATAGGTATTCTTAAAAGAACTGATTGTTATCAAATAGGTACTTTTATCAATAACTAGTGTTTCTAAATTTTTAAAATAAATGTCTCTACAAAAAAGATTTTCTACTTTTCATTATATTTTTATAATGCATTTTTACTACAGATAATAGTTTTGATAATTTAACTTTTAAAATACCTTGTTCTCTTCACTAGATGTTTTCTCTTCACTAGATGTTTGCTTTGCTGACCTAAAAAAAAATATAAACATTTCTTTTCAGGCGAATATTAAATACTTAAAATACAAAGAATAGTTAACCTATTATTTCTTATATAAAATCTCTGAATTTGTAATTAACTTTCTATAAGGGGGATTAAACAATAAACAAAAAGAATAACTAACATTAAGGGACAAAGTAGATAATATTAACACAACCTATTAAAATTAGATCAAGATGATAGTCAAAGCAAAAGGAAAAACATAATGTTTATTAACAATATACCATGGTTTTTATTGTCATGTTCAATAAAAACAAGTTTTTATTGGCCCTGAGACCTATTTGGAAAGTATGACTTAAGTTCTTATGTGAAGGAAACCCTTTTATAGTAGTTATATTAGCTTCTTGAGGACTTACTATGCATTATTATGAGCATTTTACATGTCTTAGGAACATTTTATGTATGTATGTACGTATTTATTTATTTATTTATTTATTTAATTGTCTAAAGTTTTACATATGTCTCATTTTTCCCCAATTGACCCCCCACCCCCCAGCCATTCCCACCCGGGCAAGCCCCCACTGCCCCAGTGTCTGTGTCCATTGGTTATGCTAATATGCATGCATACAAGTCCTTTGGTTGCTCTCTAACCCCCTTCCCCTTCCCCTGCCATTTTTCTCTGGATATACTTTGTTTATCAAATTATGTTGATCATTATATCCCACATATGAGTGAGATCATGTGATATTTATCTGTCTCTGATTGGCTTATTTCGCTTAGCATAATGCTCTCCAGTTCCATGCATGCTGTTGCAAATGGTAAAAGTTCCTTCTTTCTTATAGCAGCATAGTATTCCATTGTGTAGATGTACCTTTTAGGAACATTTTAATCTTCACAAAAACTCTGGGAGGTAGGCAATATGTTAGGTATTTTACAGAGAAAGAAACTGAGGCACAGAAAGGCTAACTAGCCAGAGTCTACAGAGCTAGTCAATAGCAGAACCAGAATTCAAACACAGAAAATCTGGTTTCAGAACATGCGCTTCACAATATGCTTTGAAAGTAATACTTATTTTTAAGAACCTCATTTTTCCATGTATAAGACACCCTCATGTATAAGACGCAGCCCTTTTCCAACCCACAATTAAAAAAACCAATATTTTAAACATTTGCTGGTTTTCCTCTTAAGGCCTTCTGTTTTGGCATCTTAAGGAGTTGTTCTTCCTGTTTTCTCCAATGTCTAATCATACATACAGTGGAAGGAGGTCCAAACTGTCTTTCTGCAGCTCTATGTCCATGCTCTCTGGTATAGCTGATTACATTCAGCTTGAATCTTGCAGAGTAAGACAATCGCTTATCGGTATTTATCTTTTTATTTTTTTACATTTTTATGAACTCAAAACCCTCTGGTCTCTATTGCATCTGCACACTCTCCACCACCACCTTAATTAGGGCATCAGCTGACATCAGTAACAATAAGGCCTGTGATTGCAAACAGGAGGAAGCCTGTTTGATAAGGCATGGGCAGCTACGCACCTGCATGGTGCCCTCCTTGGCTGACTCCCGTGTATAAGATGCCCCTCAATTTTCAGTGTAATGATTTGAGAAAAAAATAGCACCTTATACACAGAAAAATATGGTACTATGATGGCAAATGAGTTTATATTATTATTCAATTTCTACCTATAATTATAAATAATTTCTAAATATACATATTTTTTAAATAAAAAGGAATTTATATCTAGGCCATATTGAAAATAGTTTTTCAATAAACTAAAGATTTTTTTAAAATTGATTTTGAGAGAAAGAGGAAGGGAGAGGGATAGAGAGATAGAAACATCAATGAGAGAGAAATATTGATTGGCTGCCTCTTGCATGCCCCTTAATGAGGATCGAATCCACAACCCAGGCATGTGCCCTGACTTGGAATCAAACCAGTAACCTCTTGGTTCATGGGTGAATGCTCAACCACTGAGCCATACCAGCCAGTTAAGATTTTTTTTGATAAACAAATTCACCAACAGTCATTCATTCATCCATTCAAAAATTTATATATGCATTAAACATACATATACTTATTGAGAATGTAGTATGTGTTAATGACACTGTTGTTAGAGAAGGCATGGTTTTTATATTTCAGAACTTTATAATCTAAAAGTGATAGATTGTTACTAGTTTATTTTTCCATTGTACATACATAAAATCTTCACCCTAGCCCAGTGATGGCGAACCTATGACACGCGTGTCAGAGGTGACATGCGAACTCATTTTTTTGGTTGATTTTTCTTTGTTAAATGGCATTTAAATATATAAAATAAATATTAAAAATATAAGTCTTTGTTTTACTATGGTTGCAAATATAAAAAAATTTCTATATGTGACACGGCACCAGAGTTAAGTTAGGGTTTTTCAAAATGCTGACACACCAAGCTCAAAAGGTTCGCCATCACTGCCCTAGCCTCATAATCTAAAAGACTATTAAGTTAATTTAACCTAATACTTTAGAGTATGTTACAAAATCATAGCTATTCATGATGATACTGTCAAAGGCACTATAATAGCTAGAATCTTTAAGGGATGATTAAATTCTATTCAGTATGGTCTCAATGTTTACGTTTATCATTACATAATTTTTAAAAATGTGTATGATCGTATAAATTTTAGGTAATTGTCTGCATATTCAACATATGAGAATAATCGAACCATGACTTCCTGGTTCTAGGTCAATGGTCAACCACTGGGCCACACGAGCTGAGCTACTTTATGCTGTTTTATTTCCAGAAAAAGTAATTATCGATAATATTCTTTCACCTAGAAACAAAAAATGTATAGATGTCACCTTCTACCATCCTAATCTATTTTATTTAAACATCTGTTATCATTCACTTGAGGTAGACTACCAGTTAGTGAATCAGCCTTCTCAAATGTTGGTGTAATCACAGGTTCTTCTAATGTCCATTTTTCATTTTTCTTTACTTCCTTCATTTGCAAGCCATTGACTACTACTTTTAAAAAATCCATTAAAGAAGTCAATGTTTTCTAATAACCCTACTGATAAAAAATTTTAAACTACTATAAAATTCCAAATCTTACCTATCTTAATAATCACTTATTAATTCATACAACTGTTACGAAGTACCAACCATAGGCATACACATCCCTTGCTAAAAAGACCTCAGAAATACAAGTATAATACTATGTGGTATTGTGGAGTTCACATATGAAAAGTTTTACGGGAACATAAGAAAGACTTTACAGAAGAGGAGGTCACCAGGAAAACAAATGGTAGAAAGCAATGCTACTTAGAGATCAGAATGTGAACATAAAAATTAGGCACATAGCATCAAGGTGTGTCCTAACTTGAAAGAAAAAGTATCCTATATAATAAAAGGGTAATATGCAAAAAGACCGAACGGCAGAACAACCAAACAACCAAAGAGTAATATGCTAATGATATGCTAAGGCTGCTCAACCACTCACTATGATGTGCACTGACCACCAGGGGGCAGACACTCGACGCAGGAGCTGCCAAGCGACAGCAGCTTTGCAGAGTGCCCTCTCCCACTCTGGGACCCCTCGGGGGATGTTGGAAAGCCGGTTTCTCCCCTATCCCTGTAGGCCAGGCCAAGGGACTCCGCCTGCCAGAGCGACCTCGCTTACTCTGCAGACACCCTTTGAGCCATGTCACCGCCCCAGGTGCGACTGGCTGGGGAGGGACTGCAGGAGGTTGGCTCCAGGGCATGTCTGGCCCATCTCGCAAAGTCCTGCCCGCCCTGCCAGCCACCTTCTAATTAATTTCCTTTCAATGTGCACAAATCCGTGCACCAGGCCACTTGTATATAATAAATGTCCTTAGAATGTGTGTGTATGTTTATACAAGTCATGTTTTCCTGTAGAATCTAGTTCTAGAAGTGAAGCTGTTGGGATAAAGGGATGACACATTTGAAATTTTGACACATGCTGCTAAATTTCCCTTCAAGAAAGATGTACCAATTTCATCTACCAACAGTGTGTGAGAATGCCTTTTTTCTCCCATTTGCCAAACATGGTTGTTATTTTTTAAATAAGATATTTATTATTATGACTTCAAAAAATGGTAGCTCATTGTTCGTTAATTTGAATTTTTCTGATTACCAGGCAAGGTTGAATATGCCTAGTAGAAATAGATAATTTGTTGATCATGAATATTAGCTCAAATTAGGATTTGTTTTATAGGGAAATAATTACCTACTGTCCCTCCTACTATTAAATATTGCTTTAGGCTTACCAATCAGCATCTTCATTCTCCATAGTAGGAAATTGCTGGTTATCAGTTTGTCCTCTCTTTCTTTGTTGAATCAATTCATCGCTGTCATCAGCATCAGCATTATGGAAGTTTTCTGTAACTTCCATTTCACAACCTCTGTGCATCTTTTTTTCTTCTTCAACCTTTAATGAAAGTTGGATATTAAGGATAATTGTTACCACTTTATTCATTAAAAAGACTTTTGTGTTTTCATTAATTTTATCATTTGTCTCTTAGTTTAACTGCCATAACTTATCAGTAAACATATTTTTGTGCTTATTTTAATTTTATCATTACAGGTCTTTGAAATTTTTATAAATTCTGCTTTATTTCTGTTTCAGTAAAAAAGCAAAATTTTCCAAGATTTCAGAAAGGGCTTTCTTAACTTTGTGCTCTTATTCACATCTACTTTTTACTACATAAAAGCTACCCCCCCCCCCCCCCCGCCCCATTCCCCTTGCATTTGTCTAGGAGAGGCAGAGAAATAAAAAGACAAAGACACAAAAAGTGTCCTCTTGTGTCTTTCCCACCTGGGTTTTGCATTGCACAGCCAGATTTAGAAGATGTGACATTGTGCTTCAGGAACAAATAGGAAGCTTTCATCTTTCTGAACGAAGCGAATTATATCAATACATACATTACCATAGTATATCATTTCAATTAAAATTTAGGAATTTGCTTGATTGATTTTAATGATTTTTGGCTCCTAATAATTTAAAGTTTGCCTCTTCAGTTATTTTTTATTCTTTTTTTAAAATTTTATTCTTCGGTTATAGTTTACATTCATTATTATTTTGTATTAGTTTCAGGTATGCAGCATAGTGGTTAGATAATCATAAAAATACTCATAGACACACACATAACATAAAAAAAAAATGAAAAAAAATTGTATCATCTCTTTTGGTGCCATAAATGTTAGGTAATGCATCTTTAGGAGCTTTGGGCAGATTATTTAACCTTTCTTGGTTTTATTCACATTATCAGCAAATATGGGGCTAAAGTAGATAATTACTTCTATCCCATACCTTCTAGCTATAACATTTTATTTATTCAATGTGAAATTTGGGGAGCATTGCTCATTTTCCAGAGTTCTACATTATCTAACAATTGCTCTGCTCCTGTAATGTGGTAAACTTTGGTTCATATATTTTTATAAATACCATCACTTTTTTGATAACCCCAGGATCTAAGAGCAAAAAGAACTGTAAAAGGCAATGGGGAAAAGATTAGCTCTGAAAGCCTAGCTTGAAAGGTAATTTCAACTGGACTACGTTGCATTTTTAAAACATAGAAAACAATATTATACTAGAAGTTTGAATTTTTACATACCTGTGGATGGTTATTTTCACTTCCATTAAGCCTTTCTTGTTCTTCCTGTGATGTCATTTCTAAGTCTAGTTCTGCTAACAAATCTACATATTAGTTAAAATGAACTACTCAAACCAGTTAAATAAAATCTATAATAATTATAAAAAATGGAAAATACATTTTATCAATTGAGGGATAAATTAAGCTTAATCTTTAGCTGAATACGTATTTGAGAAATACTTCTAATCATTGTAAACTTCAACAAAGCACTTAGGAAACATTAGATATCACAAATTTCAAAGCACAGAAACATCTCAAATATTCATTCATACAAAATCAATGAATAAAACAATCAGAAATAAAACAAAGTTAAGAAATACAGTACAAATATATACAGTCACACTATATTCTCTACCTCATAATGGTACTTTTTTTATCATATCCCTACATTTCAACTGCCATGTTATTCACAATTTTCAAAATCTGTCACTTTTTATGCCTTTATCAGTGTACACCGTTGTTATATCTGAAATGTTTTCCTCTACTATTTTGACAAATTTCTTTTCACCTTTTAGGACTTGGCACTGGGGCTTAAAGAACATAGATAAGAGGCGTCAGGAATGGCTTTTCTAGAGACATGCCTGAGCTGAGACTTAAACAGTGAGGTTAGCCAGAATCAAAGGGGAAGAGAGCAGGAAAGGGAGACAGACAGTATGCAAAGCTATATCAAGACAGGGAGAGAAGCATACAATAGAATCAATTTTATCTAAAATACAGAGATTGGCAAGGAGGGCATCACCAGTAATTTAGTAAATGAGCTAAAGATGGAGAGTTAGGCAGAAGTCAGATTATAAGAGCCTTATATGTAATTTTAAAAGACCTGGTCATTAAATATCTATATTTTTAAAATCCTCACTCAGCCCTAGAGAGTTTGGCTCAGTGGATTGAGCGTCAGCCTGCAGACCAAAAGATCCCAGGTTCGATTCCAGTCAAGGGCATGTACCTTGGTTGCAGGCTCCTCCCCGGCTTGGGTACTGATCAGGGCTCATGCAGGAGGCAACCAATCAATGTTTCTCTCACACTGATATTTCTCTCTCTTCCACTCTCTTTAAAAATCTGCTCTTTCATCGTTCAATGATGTTCTCTCATCATGGACGTTTCTATCCCTCTGTCCCTCTCTCTTCCTCTCTGAAATCAATTAAAAAATATTTTTAAAAAATCCTCACTCAAAGATATGTTCATTGATTTTAGAGAAAGAGGGATATATATATATATGTGTGTGTGTGTATATATATATACACGCTAGAGGCCCAGTGCACAAATTTGTGCACGGGTTGGGTCTGGCCAGCCTGACCCCAATTGGGGAGGATCAGGGCTGGGCCTGTCGGGAGGAGGTGATGGCAGGAGATTGGCTGGCCGGCCCACCCAGATCAGGGCTGGCCAGCCATGGGGAGAGGCTATGGGCCATGGGCCAGCCGGCCTCACCCCCAAATGGGGTAGGGGGTGCCGACTGGGAGCCAGCAGCCTGGAGGAGGGGCCATGGGTGGTTGGCCGGCCGGCTCTGCCCCTGATCAGGGTGCGGGGGCCAATCAAGGGTGGGACTGGCGGGGGGGGGGGGGGGAGACTGCGGGCCTATCGTGGTAGGGCAGGCTGATTGGGGGTGGGGCTAGCTGGGGAGAAGGGGTTGGGGCATTTGGCCAGTGGGCCCTGCCCTTGATCAGGGTGGGAGAGTCCGGGAGTGGGCAGTACTTATTAAAGGATACTTCTGAGAACAGTAACTGGGAAGAATGGGAAAAGAGCAGGTTTGAGCAGAGGAATAAGTAAAGCTGCAATGCTGGCCAGGGATCAGCTTCAGCTAACCATATAGAAAGCTCTTGGGTCAGTGGGGAAAAGAGGAGACATATGTACCTGATCAGGCTGGTTCACTGGCCACAGAGGGCATCACGTCATAGCAACCAGTTGTTACGGTCGCTGGCTTTTTATATATATAGAGAGAGGGGTGGGGCATACACGAATGTGACAAGTATCAATCCGTTGCCTCCCTTACATGTTCTTACCAGGGATCAAACCTGCAACCTAGGTATATGCCCTGACCAGGAGTATAGCCTGCAACTTTTTGGTGCACAGACTACACTCCAACCAAATGAGCTCCTGGCCAGGGCAACATTAATATGTTTTAAACAGTGGCCTATTGTCATATTTGCATCACTCTAAATGCTGTCAAAGTGAGAATTTGAGGGACATATAAATAATGGAGGATGATGAATTAGAAGGCAATACTGCAAAATAGAGGATACAGGCCTGAAATGAGGAAATATTTCCAAAAATAGTTAAGATATAAAAACTTCAGGGGACAGTATATAATAAATCTTTATTCAATGAATAAATATACAAATCTTGGGTCAACTTGATTCTGCTCATTACTTTAAAAAAGGTATCAACTATGAAGAAAAAACAACTAAAACTACATTAACTGTGTTCAGTTACTTGAGTTTATTTTGCAGTTTTTCGGTTTCACATATTTCTGTGATGAGGGAGCTTATGTAGGTATTTTCTTGTATCTACCAAGTTCATGAAGAAATGAAACCCTTGTATAGACAGGTAAATAACTGAATTTTAGCTTGAAGTTACTACTCTAGGAGATAATTCAAAATCTTTTGTAAATATAATGTTAGCTCTAGAGGTAAAGATAGAAGATGAAATTGTAGGGGTAAAAAATACATGTTTATTCTAATACTATACACCTGATCATATGACTTTTAAAGGGTACTAAGTTAATAGTACATAAAGTGGACCAAAGATGTGGTTAGTCAATAGAATGAATAATCTAGTAGAATTAAAATTGGCTTTCCATGCATTAATTTTAAATGATAAAGTGCTCCTTAAAACCAAAATTCTTCGTGAATGATGTAGTTGTTAAAAAAATAAAACAAAGTGACGGTCGATATGGACACAGCTAAGAAGCAGGTACTATGTAGTAAATTCTCAATGATTCCCATTACTGCTGGAAAGCCTATTCTATGTATCAAGCCATAGAAAATATAAGAAAAATTTTAATATTCGGTTTTGGATGGTGCTTTTTCAGTTACATTTAATATAGTTATAACTAATACTTATAAATTGAGAGCTATAAAAATATAGCTAAGAAACCATGTTTTGTTTGAGTAGGCAATCTTTAGATCTCTTAGTTTTCCCATCTAGTCTCAAAGTTCTAAATTTAATTCTGCTACCCACCCCCAAGTGTATGCTAAACACTAATGGAAAGGAGCTTACTCTTCCTCCTAATTCTCTTTATTATTTAAATATATGTTACTTTGATTACAGTACAGGAAGAATGCAAATGTCTTGTTAAAAGATATTCTGTTTGGTTGTAGGTCCCATAAAAGGAGAAAACATAAAGTAGATTTTGCCACAAAATGATTTTTGAAAAGTCAAAACTATGATGAGGTCACAGAGGTGGTCTAGAGATGAACTCTGTTTCTTTTTTCTTTTCTTTCTTTTTTAATCCTCAGCCGAGGTTATTTTCCCACTGATTTTTAGAGAGAGTAGAAGAGAGGGAAAGACATAGAAAAACATGGATGTGAGAGAAACACACTGGTTGTCTCCTGCAGGAGTCCTGACTAGGGCCTGGGCCAGGGAGGAGACTGCAACCGCAATATGTACCCTTGACCAGAATAGAACCTGGGACCTTTCATTCTGCAGGCCGACACTCTACCCACTGAGCCAAACCAGCTATGAATCTGTTTTTTTATTACCATCTTTGCCCTCTTTCTTTGCTGGTAGCTGTGATTCATACAGGTCATGGAGACTATAATTCCCTAACAGAAGCAGAGCTCTGATATTAACCTTTTCTTTATCTATTAAGGTCATCTGCCTAAAGTCTGTGGATGCTGACTGACTTTTGATCATTGATTATAATACTAATGGACATTTATCATCAACTTTAAAATCCTCAGATCTATGACAAGTCTCATGATTGAGAGTCAAACTACTAGTAGACCCACATTCTGAAGAACCTGAAAATAAGGTTTCCATTAGAATGTAAATAATTATACAAATTTGCCAGACTTGTAAAAACTCTTTTTTCAGAGAAGTAGTTCCATGTACACTTCTTCCCAAAAACACACTATTCCTTCATTGGACGTTTTACTTTATGTGTTCTATTCTTGCTGTTCACATAGAGAAGTTTAACTAAATGTTGTCTCTCATTTTTGTACTTTTTTTATTTTCTCATACTACTTACTTTTATTCACTCAGCAATTTCTATTGTATATTCTGTTTTCCATAAAAGCTCTGTTTGTCAATAGTTAAGATTCTTCAAGGTATACATTTTTTGTTATTATAAAAATTTATGTCTGCCAAAGCCGGTTTGGCTCAGTGGATAGAGCGTCGGCCTGCGGACTGAAGGGTCCCAGGTTCGATTCCGGTCAAGGGCATGTACCTGGGTTGCGGGCACATCCCCAGTGGGGGATGTGCAGGAGGTGGCTGATCGATGTTTCTCTCTCATCGATGTTTCTGACTCTCTATCTCTCTCCCTTCCTCTCTGTAAAAAATCAATAAAATATATTTTTAAAAAAATTATGTCTAACAACTTATTTTAAGTTTAAATATGGATGACAAAACATGGGTTTAAAAAACATTTTAATGAATGGTACTACTTCAAAAAAGAAATTTCAGCCCTAGACAGTTTGGCTCACTGGATAGAGCATCAGCCTGCGAACCAAAGGCCCTGGATTCTATTCCAGTCAAGGGCACATACCATGGTTGCAGACTCTTCCCTGGCCTGGGCCCTGGTCAGGACTCCTGTAGGAGGCAACCAATTGATGTTTCTCTCACATCGATGTTTCTCTCTGTCTTTCCCTCTCTCTTCTTTCTCTAAAAATAAATGGAAAAATATCCTCAGGTGAGGATTAAAAAACAAACAAAAAGAAATTACATAATTACAACACAATGGTCTTTTCTATGTGCATGAGTATTTTCAGAATTCATTCTTAAGCCTTAGATAAATATAAATTCATATGAGAAGAGAGAGCCTTGAGTGACCTCATTGTTTTCATGCAAAAATAGAATCAGTCTGGGTCCACACTACATACAATGAGTAAACAGTGCATGACATAGGAAATGAATATAACAAAAATATTTTCCTTTTATGTCAGATTTAAACTTTTTAAAACAAGTGAAGGCAAGAGGCAACAAATGTATAAATAAAGCTTTAAAATTGTTTCATCACAAGGGTCCCTTTATCATTTGACATCCATGAACCTCATACATGATTTAAAACAGTGATATTCAAGTATCACCTGAGAATCCCTTGAGTCCTAAGATACCCTGGCTCAGGGGGTCCAAAGGTTCAAGACTGTTTTCACAGTAACACTAAATATTTGCCATTTTCACTCTCATTCTTTTGTAAGTATACAGTGGAGATTTCCACAGACATGATATGTGACAACATCATAGCTCTAATGGTTAATAAATTTATGACTGTATTTAAAATTTTTCAGTTTGAATTTCTAGTATTGTAAACGTCAATAGGTACTTCCCACTTAAAAATAATTCTTTGGAATTCTCAATAATTTTTAATAGTATAAAAGAATCCCGTGTACAAAAAGTTCCAGAATTACTGTTTAAAAAGATGTATCTACCAAATATTCACTATGATTAATTACGTCCCCCATTTTTAATACTCAAAGACACCATAAACACACACACACACACACACACACACACACACACACACACACACACACACCCATACACGCTGAGTCTGCTATCAGAACATCTGGTTGGTTTAAGATCATCAGTGTAACAGCTCTAAGATGAAATAAAGTTAAAACACTATTGACATGTTAGCAAATGAAGCTTTACTCTAGATAAAGGTCAGAATTCAAGTAAGTATTTTATAACAATGGGAAAATCTCACAGTCTAAAAATTAACCTCTGGGAATCCCTAATAAGTGTAAGGATTCCAAACTTAGAACTTTAGGTTACCAAAACAAATGTAAAAACATCTTCCTTAAAGCTTACATTTAAAAAAATCTTTTAAATTTCTGTAAATTTCTCTTTTTCAAACATGGATACCAACAATGACATCTACATTACTTATGTCAAAACCCACAATTAAACTTCCAAAGCAAAAAAAGAATTAGGGCCCATCCGGTGTGGCTCAGTGATTCAGTGTCAACCTATGAACCAGGAGGTCATGATCTGGTTCCAAGTCAGGGCACATCTGGACTCGTGGGCTCAATCCCCAGGAGGGGGGTATGCAGGAGGCAGCTGATCAATGATTCTCTCTCATCATTGATGTGTCTATCTCTCTCTCCCTTTCCCTTCCTCTCTGAAATCAATAAAAACATATATTTTTTTAAAAAAAGGAATTAGGAATAAAAAGACTATGAGCATGTCAAGTATTTTCCTGATTCCTTCCCAGAGTTAAATATGAATTACAGAATTCACCTGATTTGAATGCTTGTACACCCTTCATTCCTTCTGCTTTGTTGGGAACAGGATCTGTCACTACAAGGGTAGGCTGAATGGGTTTGAAATAAGATGATTACTAAATAATGTACTTTTCATATGATCTGTAGTTAATACTTAAATGTAAAAATATAAAAGTTATTACCTTCAAGTGAGAATATTTTCCAGGAGAATCTAAGAGCAAGAGACATATACTCAATTACATGAAAATATGGAAGCCAATTATACATTCATGCAGAGTTAGTACGCAGCTGAATCCTCATGCTTAGCTTTGGAAATGATTACTTTGGGTGTTAGTGGGGTTTTTTGTTTTTCTTTTTTTCCCCCCAGTGGGCAGGCGGATTAGGACAACAACTAGGCAGAAATATGAATCTACCATAAATACTGAAGAAAAAACAGGAATATAGGTTTAACAAAACATGCAGTTGAGATTTCAAAAGTAAGATTATATTTCAAAAGACTGTAACTAAAGTAGAAGTGTGGATATACCAATGTGAACATAACAGTTGATGGGAAAAAAGTGATCTTTAATCAGAGGAACAAACCATGACCCTGACAGGATAAATGTGAAACAGAATGGAACAGCGTATCTTTAATGCAATACATCAGAATCACTTATACCGTTATGCTACAGGTATTTATCATGTTCTTCAATCTGTCCTGTAATTTAGGAAGTACACAACTGTGAAGATAGTTCAGTTGAATGCATAATCCATTTATCAACAGAGAAAGTGTTATGAATTGATCAGTTTGGGTATACATTAAGAGAAGACTAGTTAATAAAAATATTCATATTTTTCATACCAATGCAGGCTACTGGTATGCCTATATTTCTTGTATCCTCTACTTTAGCCATCTTAAAGTTTCTTGATCCACTCATACAAGAAGGTATATAAAGCACATCTAAGAAATAATGTAAAATAAGCTTTCAATTTTGAAATATGGTTACTAAAAATTAAAAGAATTTAATTGCCACAGAAATATTAGATATTAAAAATCTTTATTTCTAAATCTGTGTAATATATATTGAAAATAACAACTGTAGCACTTAGGGAATATACTCTACTTTCTTCTCTTTCCAAAATCAGTTTGGTATATTATACTAGTCTTTAAATGAGTTTTATAAAACAGCTATCCTTTCAAAACCTGAGTTATCATTACAAAACAGCCAATGCTTCTATATTCAAATTACTCTCACTGGAATAAAAAATACTGATGTAACATATATCGTTGATGTCCCATACGCATGAGGAAGATAAATGAGGAGCTAGTTTACCCCAATTCTAGCACTCCCTCCTGCTACCAGTATACTCTGGAGCAGCAATTATCTAATCTTTTGTTTCACTGCCAATATCCTAAAGCTATCTAAAGTAAGGTCTCTCAATTTTCCTCAACTCCAAAATGACCTTAGCTAATGCCTTTCTTTCCTCCCTCCTTCTCTTCACTATCCCCTTTCCTCTTCAAAAGTAATTTCTAGATCTGAGGTCTTAATTCTTCCCCTATTTCCATTCTTTTGTGAATTATTCCCACCATTTCTTCTTCCCTGTTTAGCAGTAGTATCTTACATCTATAATTTCTACTTCTTCATCTCTTTGCTTCCCTTTGGCTATAGACATGCTCAGAAATAAACACAAAATAATGCTTTTCATGAATCCTTTCATGTCTTAAACTATATATCTAAAGGCTCTTCTTCCAGATTTCTCTGAAGAGAAGTCTCATGCCTTCGACTTGGACACACATGGTCTGAGGACAAGCCATGTTGGTGTCACCTGAGAGCTTGTGAGAAATGCAGAATAGCAGGCCTGCTGTCATCAGTTCTTTAAAACTGAATCTGCATTCAAAGCCATAAACTTTCTACTGGACTTTTTATCAGGTTATAGCTTCTTTGATCTCCCCATAACTGATTCTGCTCTCTCCTTTCCAATGCTCTTATTTTGGAACACATAATACTAACCTATAAAGTAGCAAAATTTTATGACTTCAAAAGTATAGTTATTTATAGCTGACCATATATCCTTACGCTCATCCATGGTAGATAAAATACAGCTCTACATGATCTGATAACTCAATCCTTAATGCCTTCCCAAAAGTGGGGAAAAGAGTAAGAGTGGGAAACTTTTGCTGTACTTCTCTGACAAGTTTTGGCATTGGAAGCTGTCTTTATAGTCTTCCCACATTTCAAACACTCTGCTCTTTTTTTTTTAAAGAATTATTTTATCACCTCCCACTATATATATATACCTGCTTCTTTTCCCTTCATTTACTCCTTGTAATTTCTGCCTTTCTCATTCTTCACTCCCTATTTAATTCTTCTCCTCTTCCTTACTTCCTGACTTTCCTCAGGTCTTAGCATATCTTGAAATGGAACAGATAAGTTAGCTCCTGCAGTGGCACTCTCAATCTCATAAGATATACAACTTTTCGCCTTTTCACTTCTCACTATGCATCTAACAGGTGATTTTCTTTGGCTATTAGAATATATAAGTATTCATGTTTTAAATCAACATTCTGTCAAAGGGCCTTTTTATAAAATACAGTTCTTACCTTCTACTTGTTCATTTAGTATATATTTTCCTCTTTGATCTGCAGCTTCAGATAAGTGATCAACAAACTTCTGTGGAAGACTTGTAGAGAAACTCTGTAAAAATTTATATCAATAATGAGTTACATAAGATTTCTTAAGCCCTTTCTAAGAAAAATCTCAATTACTTACTTTAAAAGCAATTAGACTTAAAAATAAAATAAGCATGTGTTGACCAAAACATTTAAATAGAAAACCTCATATATGCTCTCTGCATCAAATTTTCATTTATCTTCATTTGGCTACTGACTGTATATTGAGCATGGAAAGCTAGAAAAAATGCTTTCATAGACAAAATACTGATATCTATGCACATTTTAACAAAGAGGTAACTTCAAAACACCTAATTCTACTTTGCATTACCCACCAAAATAAGAGGACATTTTGAAAAAATACCCTTTTAAACAAATTATTTAATAAGTACACTTGCTATGAATTTAAAATGACATATTAATGACAGAATTCTTTTTAGTGTTAAAAAAAGATACTTGAGCCCGGTCTGTGTGGTTCAGTGGTTGAGCATTGACCTATGAACCAGGAAGTCATGGTTCGATTCTTGGTCAGGGCACATGCCCGGGTTTTGGGTTTGATCCCCGGTAGGGGGCATGCAGGAGGCAGCTGATCAATGATTCTCTCTCCCTCTGCCGACCTCTCTGAAATTAAAAAAAAAAAGAAAAGAAAAAAAGATACTTGACATGATAGGAAACCTTGGATTACATTATGTTGAATATAAACAGAACACTGTAGAACTTGCTTCATTTAGGTACACTAAGGCTTAGATAAAGCTATTATTTGATAAAATTTTTGACAGGAAAAAATGGTTGAATAAAATGTCAAAGTAGTAAGGAAAACTTGTTTAAATAATTGCAAAAAAACTGTACATACTATTATGCAACTCTTCAAAAAATTATAGCAAGCTTTATAAGAGAAGAATAAGAACATTTATTCATTAACCACCTAAAATGTGCCAGGCACTTATTATTATGCACATTTTGTTTCTTTTCCACACACAATGTTAATAAAATGATATGACAACGGTTAACCTGCTTCCTGCTCATTCCAAGATGTTAGAGCAAAATGATAATCAGATGTGATCTACTGTCCTCTATGTCCAGTATGTCCTTCTCCTAGTTCTTCACATGATTGGCTCCTTTACTTGGCTAATTTAGTCATACTTAGGAAGATCTTTTCTGACCACCTAAATTCAATTCCCACTCCCATCCTATCTAATAAAAGAGAAACATGGTAATTAGCAGTACGTCTGCTACCCTTCCCATTGGCTAATCAGGGCGATATGCAAATTAACTGCCAGCCAAGATGGCGGCCGACAGCCAGGCAGCTTGAAGCGAACATGAGGCTTGCTTGCTTCAGTGACAGAGGAAACCAACGTTCCCCGCCTGCCGCTGCCGGCCTCTGAGCTTGCTGTTTGAAACATTGTTACAAATATAGAAGCTAAACAAAACCCCAGAAACCTGCTTTCAGCCAGCCGGGATCTCAGAGCTGGAGTTGAAACAGTGTTTCGATTATAGAACCCAAACAAACCAGATACCTGCTTTGAGCAGCAGAGGCCTCAGAGCTGGAGCCAGAGCTAAAGCTGGCCCAGAATAAAAAATAATAATAATAATAATAAAAAAAAAACAGAAAAAAAGGAGCAGTTGGGAGCTGAGCTTCAGTAACCCACCAGCCTGAAAACAGCCCTCAGCCCCTCACCCAGACTGGCCACGCACCCCAGTGGGGACCCCCACCCTGAAGGGTGTGTGACCAGCTGCAAACAGCCATCATCCCCTCACCCAGGCTGGCCAGGCACCCCAGGACTACCCTGATCCAGGACATCCTTCAGGGCAAACCAGCCGGCCCCCACCCGTGCACCAGGCCTCTATCCTATATAGTAAAAGGGTAATATGCCTCCCAGCACCAGGATCAGCGGAGCCGCAAGGCCTCCCAGCACCGGGATCAGTGTGACAGGGGGCAGCGCCCAAACCTCCTGATCGCCCTGCGGCTCTGTGTGTGACAGGGGGCGGGGCCACAACCTCCTTATCTGCCCTGCTCTGTTCGTGACAGTGTGCGGCGCCCCAACCCCCTGATCGGCCCTGCTCTGTGGGTGATAGAGGGCGTGGCCCCAGCCCCCTGATTGGCCCTGCTCTGTGCATGACAGGGGGTGGAGCCGCAACCTCCCCATCGACCCTGCCTTGAGTGTGACAGGGTACGGTGCCCCAACCCCCGAATTGGCCCGACCCTGAGCGTGACTGCGGGTGGCATCACAACCTCCCGATCGCCCTGCTCTGTGCATGACAGAGGGCGGTGCCCCAACTCCCCAATCGGCCCTGCTCTGAGCCTGACCAGGGGCTGCACCTAGGGATTGGGCCTGCCCTCTGCCACCCGGGAGCAGGCCTAAGCCAGCAGGTCGTTATCTCCCGAGGGGTCCCAGACTGCGTGCGAGAGGGCACAGGCCGGGCTGAGGGACCCCCCTCCCTCCCGAGTGCACAAATTTTTGTGCACCGGCCCTTAGTCCTATATAATAAAAGCCTAATATGCTAAGTGTCCTGTCATCTGTTCAACCAATCAAAGCATAATATGCTAATGATATGCTAAGGCAGCTAAACTGTTCCCTATGACATGCAGACCCTCTGACCAGTAGGTTAGTTTGCTGCTGGCGTCCAGCTGATCGGGACTCAGCGAGACGGGCCAGACACACCCTGGAACCCTCCTGCAGTCTCTCCCCAGCTGCCCAACCACCCGCGTCCCTCCCCAGCTCCAACAGTGCACCAGTTGGGTCCCCGTGCCCTCTCGCAATCTGGGACCTCTCGGGGGATGTTGGAGAGCCGCTTTCGGCCTTATCCCACTCAACGCAGAAGCTGTCCCCTGGTGGTCAGTGTGCTCCCACAGGGTGAGCACTGCTGAGCCAGAAGCCAGGCTCACAGCTGGTGAGCACAGCGGCGGCAGTGGTGGGAGCCTCTCCAACTTCCGCGGCAGTGCTAAGGATGTCTGACTGTCAGCTTAGGACCGCTCGCCCCGGTAGGCTCCCAGACTGCAAGAGGGCACAAGCCGGGCTGAGGGACCCCTGACCACCACCACCACCGAGTGCAGGAATTTCATGCACCAGTTCTCTAGTTCTAACTATAAACTCCCCCCATATTCTCTAACCCAGTGGTTCTCAACCTTCCTAATGCCGTGACCCTTTAATACAGTTCCTCATGTTGTGGTGACCCCCAACCATAAAATTATTTTTGTTGCTACTTCATAACTGTAATTTTGCTACTGTTATGAATCGTAATGTAAATATCTGATATGCAGGATGTATTTAGGTGACCTCTGTGAAAGGGTCAGTCGTTCGACCCCCAAAGGGGTCGCAACCCACAGATTGAGAAATGCTGCAACCTAACATTCTCCATTTTCTTTATATGAAGCACTTGTAGTGACTTATAATAAACTGTTGTTTACTTATTTTTCTACTCTTCCCACTCATGATAGCCTAACCCCTCAACCTATACATTCAGTGTCTAATTGCCCAGCACATAGCTGCAATTCAATAACAGAAATTTACTAAGGACAAAACATGTAAGATCTTATTAAGAAGGCCTCAAGTACCAAAGCAGTACATACCTATAGGATATCTCCATTAATAGTCTAAAAAAATTCATCCCCCAAATTAGAAATCCTCATACCCAAACTTTCCCATTATTTTCTTGATACTACTGCCATTTTATTGTCCTTCAGGTTTATAAAAAGTGTCCTTAGTATTTAGTAAGTCACTGAATACCACTGTGATCTTACATTACATTTCCATAGTACCCTTTACAGTTTATAAAATGTTTTCATATTGTTACCACAATTGTTCATCTCACATACACAAAAGGTAGATACTACAGTGGAACCTTGGTTCTTGAACCTAATTTGTTCCGGAAGGCTGTTCGACAAGTGATTTGTTCAAAAACGGAATCATTTTTCCCCATTAGAAATAATGTATACTGAACTAATCCATTCCAAATGATCCCTTCCTTTAACCTTTCTTATATATAGTACATGTCTAATGTACTGTTTAATCCATAAATAAACAATTCTTTTCTTAAATTTATCAAGCCCCTCCTACTAGCCTTAAACAAATTTTTCATATATCTCTGGCTCTGAAATGCTATCACTGGCTAACTGCTTTTCAGCTAACTGCTTTTTCATTTATCCAATGAACAGCAGTGTTTCTACCTATTCAAGTGCCTGTGATTGTTGTTTTGTGAGTACTTTCACACTGCTAGCAACACTGGCACTCTTGATGGTCTGTCTATGTTTTTAAATTGTGCTAATCCTCGATTTTGCCAGCAACAAAAGCATTCTTTCCTTTGTTGTGTGAGAGATGCTTTCTGTCATGCTGAGGTATCAGCAGGAAAGGGTTATCCGGTCAAAAACTGAAGTTTTGGTCGACGATGGAAACATTTTTTCTGAGACTGGTCGAGAACCAAATTGTTCCAGATGGGAGAAATTCGAGAAATGAGGTTTGACTGCAGTGCCATTATTATGAATGAGGTCACCAACGTTCCAACAGGTTAAAACAAGTTTTCCCAAGATCCCATAGCTAGGCAGAGACTGTTCCATGATCTTAGACATCAAATACAGTGTTTGTACTATTAGGCAGCAGATGCCTGTACCCAAAAGATCACAGCTGTCACCTTAGATCAGCTTATCATGTTTTTATATTTATATTACTACACGTATGGCTGTCATAAAGGTACTTAATGCATGCTGTTTTAACCATACAAAACAACTATTACTTACCAAAACACCACTAAACCAAATTGTTATTATTATAATCCTACATATATTACTATTCACTATGCTTTACTTTCTCTGGAAATATTCCTTGCAGATCTACTTGACAATCCAAATAGAATAATACTTCGAAGTCCCAGGCATTTTCTTTTCAAGTGCCAAGTTATTAAAAAAACACACACACACACACACAAAAACACCACAACTACAATCTAAACTGTCCTCTCTGAATCTCATCATTAGGAGTTTTACACATCCATATAAATCACAGAAACATACATTTGGCCATAGAGTTGACCTGGAATAATTCTTTAGTTTTTTGATAAACTTAACTTCAGAACCCAAACCGATACTTATGACTTCAAAGCCTTAGCATTTTATAGTATACTATCCTGATTTCATTAGGTAAATCTTGCAAATTAGCAGAATTGTACTATGCAATATTATTATACGGGGTGGGGCAAACATAGGTTTGCAGTTGTAAGTATATGAAGCAGAGTTTATTCTTGTATTATTATTTATTAATTATTGTATTATTTTCCATATGAACAGCTATAAACCTACTTTTACTCCTCTCTGAATTTAGCACATAGTTCTTTTATTAATTACTAGAGGCCCAATGCACAGATTTGTGCACCGGTAGGGTCCCTCAGCATGGCCTGCAGGGATTGGGCCGAAACCAGCAGTCCAATGCTGCCTGCCGCTCCTGTCTGCTGTTCTTGCTCATCTTGGCCCTGCTGTGCCTGCCGCAGGCTGACGCCCAGTCAGTACCGATTGGAAGAGGCTTGTGCTGCCACAGGGGCGCTCGCCAGCCTTGAGCCCTGCGTCTGGTACCCATCAGTCAGTGAGCGGTGCACCCGCTGTGGGAGCGCACTGACCACCAGGGGGCAGCTCCTGAATTGAGCAACTGGTCAACCGGTCATTCAGTCGGTTAGGCTTTTATATATATATAGATAGTTAGAAAACATAAGAAAATAATTTTTACGGGCAAATGTAGAGGTGAGAAAAGTAAAGTTAAAGCATCCCTTTTATGTTTTAACATCATCAATGCTGATATTTAAAATAATAAGAATAATAATGGTAGACAGTACCTCAGAATCCCAAGGTGATTCTGTATCTTCGTCTTCTCCTAATCCTAATGCTGACATTTTATCTATAAAATGTAGTCACAGATACATTAATGTGAACATTTTTACTATGAATTTTAAATACATATATGTCTATCTCCATTTATGAATATTTCAATAAAATAAAAATAATAGCAGAAAAGACTTTCAGCAAGACGAAGCATTTGCAGGAAGAAAAAGATGGTAGCAGTTGGGATACTTCTGAATAAAGATAGCAAAAAAATACTTCTAAAAATGGATAACATTTGGATCTATTCAAATTAGATTTGTTTATAGCAACATTTAAGGATAGGAAAAAATTCATAGTCACTAACTTACCACTATTATTTTTGTGTTCTCCATCAACATAGGTCAAATTGTCATTATTTATTTGGCTCTTTGGAGCACTTTCAATAATATCAATACCATTTTCTTTTTTTTTAATTGTTGGCTTTATTGCATCTTCCTATAAAAAGGAAACAAAAACCCAACTTTAGAAAATGTCATATTCATTCACTTGCTCAAGTCACTCAGTAAGACAACAAACATTTACTGTATCTATCAATCATAGGCACTAACCTAGAAGCTATAAATAAAAGATTTTGTCCTATAGTCTAATAGGGGTAGAGATACATGAAAACAATAAAAAGAAAAGTATCATTTGCTAGTTCTACAACTGAAGTGAATAAACTACAGTAAGGGCGCAGATGAGATAACAGTGGGTGTACCTGGGAAGCTCAGGAAATGATAGAAATCAATCTTGAAAGATATACTAAGTGCAGTAGGAGGGCGTGAAGGGCATTCTAGAAAGAGCAGCATGAACAAAAGTATAAGGTCTGAGACAACACAGTAAGTGAGGATACCAAAGTAATGTGATAAAACTGGAATGGTGAATGGAATGGAGAGAGAAAACTGGAGAATCAGAGCCTAATCAAAAAAGGAAAGTGTCTTGCTCGCATATGAATTTTACCAACAAGTAATGGAGAGAAACTAAATCAGCAGAGAAGCTACATCATCACAAATATATTTTAGAGCAGTCACTCTGGCAGCAATGTAAAGATGAACATAAGGGGAGCCAAACTAGAAAGAATATTTAAAAATTAAAAGTGAGAAAGTAAATTACTGATATAAAAATGGTAGCAGGTAGAAAATATTAAATTACTTGAGTGACTAAAGGTGGTGATTTCAGGGAGGATTGGAGTCCAGGATTTTCATGCTTCTGTAATAGTGCTGCTATGTAGGAGGACGGGAAAACAGATGACAATAGATTACAGAGAGTCAGGGAAGAGAAAGGGTCAGAGGCAATGTCTTCAGTTTGGGACATAACAAATTTGAGGCACCCAGGGGACTTAGAATAAAGATCTAGATAAATACCCTTGAAGTAAAAATAGATGACCTTATTCATGAAAAGCATGTGATGTTAAAAAGGTAAAATATACTACACTGATATAATTCAATAATGCAAACCTACACAGAACTTCTGAAAATGAAAACAAGAGCAGGGAAAAAACAATATGTAATTCAAATGTTTAATTATACATTTGCTTCAAAATTTGCTTCAACAACATAAAATAACCTTTTACAAATATATGCAAATATTTCTGGGAAATTTTGGCAATAAGCATTTTAAGTTTAATGAAAATGTAATGGTAAAACACCAATTCACAATTGTAGGAGACTCCTTTTTAAAAATTAAGTTTAAAAGGAAAGTTTTAAATTGTAGAAGAGAAATGCTTATGTGACTATAGAATTATGAGGCATTTTTAAGTATCACTATGATGTAAGAAAGAAAACCCTATTTAAAATCACATGACTTTTAAAAAAATATATTTTATTGATTTTTTTACAGAGAGGAAGGGAGAGGGATGGAGAGTTAGAAACATCGATGAGAGAGAAACATCGATCAGCTGCCTCCTGCACACCCCCCACTGGGGATGTGCCCACAACCAAGGTACATGCCCTTGACCGGAATTGAACCTGGGACCCTTCAGTCCACCAGCCGATGCTCCAAACCAGTTAGGGCTCACATGACTTTCTTAATGGCTCTAACTGCCTGTCTACTCGATACAGAATGCAATTAAAGCTGTATTAAAATATCTAGTATAAAAACTAATAAAACTGAGTACCCAAGTTAAAGACTGAAATCTTCAAATTCTTCTATGATTATCAATGAGCGAATGAAAACGGGACTAAAAAAATCAAGTCACTAGGATGTCTGAGATTTAGATATGAAAGAATTTTTATTTTAGGTTTAACAATTATGAATACCAAAGTTAATAAAGTTTCTTAAGAATAATAAGAAATGCACCCATTGCTGGAGATATTTGAAAAAGTAAAAATTATCTTTCCTTTTTTATTTTATAACAGCATTATATATATCAAGAAAATAATAAATTGTGATTTCATTTATTTGATATGTGCATGTGTCCATAAATTGAAGATATTATCAGGAAAAGAAAAATCAGAATCTTTAGCTCCAAAAGGCTAGGTGAGCTGCCCACAGTCTTGCAGTGTAGGAAATGGGACAGAATGGGCTCAAGCCCAGGCTGCCTGTCTCCCAAGCCCACCCCTAGGACCACATTCTGCTCTACCATTCCTCTCCCTCCCTGCTCTGATTTCATGCCTACCTCTGATTTCTTCTTCTTTTTGTTCCCATTCCTGAAGAAACCTTAAAGTAAAGCACTGTTTTAGGCACTCAGAGAACAAAGAGAGGGAACGTGTTGTAGTCTGTGTGCCCTCCTAGCCCTGCTCAGTCTGATCCTGTCCTGGAGGAGGCTACAGACAAGAGCTTGGAGATGTTCTATGTATCATTGTTTATAATGGGAAAACAACTAGCTATCCATCCATAGGGGAGTGAATAAATAACATGTGACTTCTGCACAATATAAATCTTTGCAGCCACTGCAACAAACCAAGTAGCTGCTTAGAAAACAATGTTAACTGATATGTCTTAAATGAGCCCACTTGATGGTTTTAAAATGTAAAACATGATCTGATCTTAAGGAAAATGACTTTAGCTTTTTCCATTAAGTACAATTTTAGCTGTGAGTTTGTCATAGAGGATTTTTATTATGTTGAGGAATGTTCCCTCTATTCCCACTATGCTAAGAGCTCTTATTGTAACTGGATGCTGGATTTTATCAAATGCTTTCACTGAATCTATTGATATGATCATGTGATTTTTATCCTTCCTTTTGTTTATTTGGTATAACACATTAATTGATTTGCAGATATTAAACCAACCTTGTATACCAGGGATAAATCCCACTTGACCATGGTGTATGATCTTTTTAATGTATTGCTAAATTTAGTTTGCTAATATTTTATTGAGGATTTCTACCTGTATGTTCATCAAGAATACTGGCCTATAATTCCCCCCCCCCTTTTTTTTTTTTTTTTTTTGGTAATATCTTTGTCTGGTTTTGGAGTCAGGATAACACTGGCATCGTAAAATAAGTTTGGGAGCCTTCCCTCCTTTTGAATTATTTGGAATAGTTTCAGAAGGATAGGTGTTAGTTCTTCATTGACTGTTTGGTAAAATTCACCTGTAAAGCCATCTAATCTAGAACTTGTGTTTGCTGAGAGTTTTTATTATTATTATTATTATTATTATTATTATTATTACTGATTCAATTTTATTGGTAGTAATTTATCTGTTCAGATTTAATATTTCTTGATTTAATTTTGTAATATTTTGTTTCTAGGAACTTGTTCATTTCATCTAGATTGTTCATTTTTGGGGGCATATAATTGTTTTTAGTATATTCTTATAGCCCTTTGTATTTCTGGGGTATCAATTGTCACTTCCCTTTCATTTGTGTCCTCTCCCTTTTTTTCTTAATGAGTCTCATAAAAGATTTAGCAATCTTATTTATTATTTTAAAGAACCAGTTCCTGGTTTCATTGATTTTTTGTTTTGTTTTGTTTTTTTCTTATGGATTATACTTCATTTATTACCACTCTGATCTTTATTATTCCTTTCCTTCTACTCTTGACTTTGCTTGTTGTTCTTTCTCTAGTCCCTTCGGGTATAAGGTTAAATTGTTTGATCTTTTTCTTGTTTCTTAAGGTAGGTCTGTATTAGTATGAATTTTCATTTGTCTCAAGGTATCTTATTTCTTTCTTTATCTCATTGTTAACCCATTCGTTGTTTAGTAGCATGTTACTTAGCCTCCATGTGTTTGTATGTTTTTCAGTTTTCTTCTTGTACTTTGTGGTCAAAGAATATGCTTGATATAATTTCAGTCTTTTAATATTTATTGAGACTTGTTTGGTGGCCTAAAACATGGTCTATCTTGGAAAATGTTCCATGTACACTTTTAAAAAATGTATATTCTTCTCCTTTGGGGTGAAAACTCCAATTAAATCCATCTAGTCAAATGTATTGTTTAAGTCTGCTGTCTGAAAATTCTATCTATT
This sequence comes from Myotis daubentonii, assembly GCF_963259705.1. NCBI lineage: Eukaryota > Metazoa > Chordata > Mammalia > Chiroptera > Vespertilionidae > Myotis > Myotis daubentonii. Next base: position 96,053,666 of record NC_081840.1, read on the forward strand.
GATGTCACTGGGGTATTAAAGACCCCTACTATGACTGTATTACTATTGATCTCTCCCTTTATGTCCATCATGATTTGCTTTATATATTTAGGTGCTCCTATGTAGAAAGCATACATGTTTACAGAGACTATATTCTCTTGTTGCACTGATCCCTTGATATATCATTATGTAATGTCCTTCTTTGTCTTTTACTATAGACTTTTCTAAGTCCACTTCACCACTTTTATTCAACATAGTATTAGAAGTTCTAGCTACAGCAATCAGACAAGAAAAAGAAATAAAAGGCATCCAATCTGGAAAGGAAGAAGTAATACTATCATTATCTGGAGATGACATAATACCATATACAAAAACCCTGAACAATTACACCAAAAAACTACTAAAACTGATGCCTGATTTCAGTAATGTAGCAGGATACAAAATTAATATTCAGAAATTGGTTGTATTTTTATACATCAATAATAAACAACCAAAAATGAAATTAAGAAAACAATCCCATTTATAATTGCATCAAAAAGAAATAAAATACCTAGGAATAAATTTTTAAACATATTTTTATTGATTTAAGAGAGGAAGAGAGAGGGAGAGAGAGAGAAACATCAATGATGAAAGAGAATCATTGATTGGCTGCCTCCTACATGCCCCCTACTGGGGATCGAGCCTGCAACCCAGGCATGTGCCCTTGACCGGAATCGAGTCTGGGACCCTCCAGTCCGCAGGCCCACACTCTATCCACTAAGCCAAATCAGCTTGGGCAAGGAATAAATTTAACCAAGGAAGTAAAAGACCTGTACTCAGAAAATTATAAGACACTGAAAAAAAAAAAAGTAAAATAAGATGCAAATAAATGTAAGCATATGCCATGCTCATGAATAGAAATAATTAACATTGTTAAAATGTCCAGACTACCCTAAACAATCTACAGATTCAACATGGTCCCTGAAAAATACCAATGGCATTTTTTACAAAACTAGAACAAATAATCCTAAAATTTATAAGGAATCACAAAAGACTTTGAATAACTACAGGAATCTTGAAAAGGAAGAATAAAGCCGGGGGTATCACTCTACCTGATATCAAACTATACTACAAGGCTATAGTAATGAAAACAGCATGGTACTGACATAAAAACAGACTCATAGACCAAGGAAACAGAACAGAATACCCAAAAAATAAAGCCATGCTTCTATATTTAATCAATATATGAAAAGAAAGCAATAGTATACAATGAAGGGAAGACAATCTCTTCAATAAATGGTGATGGGAAAATTGGACAGATAAATTTTTTAAAAATCTAAAACCCTATACCACCCTGTTATGCCATATATAAGGATAAACTCAAAATGGATTAAAATAATCAACACTAATAAAAGAGAAAAATGGTAATTGGCGTACGAGCTACCCTTTTCATTGGCTAATCAGGGCTATATGCAAATTAACTGCCAACTAAGATTGGCAGTTAACTGCCAACAAGATGGCGCTTAATTTGCATATGTAGGCACAATGCAGGGAGGCGAAAGGGAAAGCAGGAAGAAGCCCCCTGCCACTGACAGTGATTGGAAACCCAGGGGGGAGCTAAGAGCTGGGGGGCAGGGCAAAGGTGGCCCTGGGGCCGCCTTTGCCCTGCCCCCCAGCCATGATCGGAGAATCAGGTGCCTTTTCCGCCCTGGCCAGTGACAGCAGGAAGTAGGGGTGGAGCCAGCGATGGGAGCTGGGCACGGTCGAAGCTGGCAGTCCCAGGAGCTAGGGGTCCCTTGCCTGGGCCTAAAGCGAAACCCACGATCGCGGGGCCGCTGCCACTGCAGGTCCCCGCTGCCCGGGCCGGACACCTCAGCCAGAGGCGTTAGGCCTGGGCAGGGCCGGAGCCTGCAACCACGGGGAGCTGGGGGTCCCCTGCCCAGGCCTGACACCTCTGCCAGAGGCCTCAGGCCTGGTCAAGGGGCCGATCCGGTGATTGGTGATCGGAGGGTGATGAGGGTCAACTCCTCTGGCCGAGGCATCAGGCCTGGGCGGGGGGCTGAGTTGGGGATTGGGGGGATATGATGGTCCCCTTGCCCAGGCCTGAAGCCTGGGTCAGAGGTGTCAGGCTTGGCGGGGGGTGGAGCAAGCGATCAGAGGGAGATGGGGGTCCCCTGCCCAGGCATGATTCCTGGGCCAGAGGCCTCAGGCCTGGGCAAGGGGCCGATCCTGCGATTGGAGGGTGATGAGGGTCAATGCCTGAGGGCTCCCAGTATGTGAGAGGGGGCAGGCTGGGCTGAGGGACACTCCCCCCCCACACACATCCAGTGCACGAATTTCGTGCACCGGGCCCCTAGTTAAATATAAGACCTGAAACCATCAAAGTTCTAGAGAAAAACAAAAAACAATAAATTATGACATTACTCTTAGTAAAATTGTTTTTCTGATATGTCTCCTTGGGCAAGGAAAACAAAAGAAAAACAAACAAATGGGACTACACCAAACGAAAATGTTTTGTACGGCAAAGAAAACCATAAACAAAGCAAAAAGACAACCTACTGAATGGGAGAACATGTTAACCAATAATACATCTCCTAAGGTGTTAATATCCAAAATTTATAAATTAAACAACTCAACACCACCACCACCACAAATAATCTAATTAAAAATGGGCAGAAAACCTGAACAGATTTTCTCCAAAGAGGACATATAGATGGCAAACAGACATATAAAAAGATACTCAGTGTCACTAATCATCAGAGAAATGCAAATTAAGACCAGTGAGAAATTACCTCATACCTGTCAGAATGGCTAATCAACAAACAACAACTGTTGGTGAGGATGTGAAGAAAGGAAACCCTCATGCAGTTGTTGAGATTGCAAATTGGTGCAACCCATATAGAAAACAGTGTGGAGTTTCCGCAAAAAAATTAAAAATAGAACTACTATATGACTTAGCAATTCCACTACTAGGAATATATTTGAGAAATCCAAAACACTAATTTGAAAAGATATATGCATTGCACCCCTCTGTTCACTGCAGTGTTTTTTACAATAGCCAAGATATGGAAGCAACCCAAGTACCCATCAATAGACTATTGGATAAAGAAGATTTAGTAAATATTTACAATGGAATATTACTCTAACATAAAAAAGAATAAAACCTTACCATTTGTGAAATGGATAGACCTATAGGTAATTATGCTAAATGAAATAAGTCAGACAAGACAAATACCATATGATTTCATTAATACAGTGATGGCGAACCTTTTGAGCTCGGCGTGTCAGCATTTTGAAAAACCCTAACTTAACTCTGGTGCCACGTCACATATAGAAATTTTTTTATATTTGCAACCATAGTAAAACACTTATATTTTTGGTATTTATTTTATATATTTAAATGCCATTTAACAAAGAAAAATCAACCAAAAAAATGAGTTCGCGTGTCACCTCTGACATGCGTGTCATAGGTTCGCCATCACTGCATTAACATGTGGAATTTAAAAAATAAAATAAAGAAACAAAAAAACAGAAACAGACTCATACATAGTGAACAAACACTAAGGGGTTGCCAAATGGGAATGGAGTGGAGGAGATAAGGGAAAGAGGTGAAGGGAATAGAAATTTACAAAAAATAGTCAAGGAGATATGAAGTACAGCACAGGTACTAGTATTACCAGGGGGATAACTTTATAAATTATATAACTGTCAAACCACTATACTATCTATTTTGCTGTTGTTATTAATCCTCACCTCAGGACATTTTTCCCATTACTTTTCAGAGAGAGTAGAAGGTGGGGAGAGAGAGAGAGGCAGAGAGAGAGGCAGAAACACTGATGTGAGAGAAACACATCAACTGGTTGCCTCCCACATGTGCAAGTGGGGACAGGGAGCAAATCCACAACCCAGGTACCGGCCCTTAACTGGGAATAGAACCTACGACACTTGGGTCCAAGGGCCAATGCTCTAACCACTTAGTCACACTGACCAGGGATATGCTGTACATTTGAAACAAATATTAAATAACACTAATTGCCAATGGTAACTTTAAAATTATAAATAAAGTGTAACATGATCTTAATTTAATCGATTAGTTGTTGTTATGACAGTATTCTTTATTTAGTGAGGTAAAGTTCATAAAACATAAAATTAACCTTTATAAAGTGAAAAATTCAGTAGTATTTGGTACATTCACAATATTGTGCAACCATCACCTCTATTTCTAAAACATCTTCAATCACCCCAAAAGGAAACCCCATTCCCATTAAAAAGACACTCCCAATCCTCCCACCCCTAACCCCTGGCAAGCACTAACCTGCTTTCTATCTCTATAGATTAACTTATTCTGGGTATTTTATATAAAAGAAATCATACAATTAAAAATAATTTTTAAAATGAATCTTTACAGAAAAAGGTAATTATTATTATTTCTTTTTATTTAGGAGAATTTCAGTTTAAAGTTTGTCATTTAATGAACAGAGATTAAGAACCCCATTTACGCCTGGCTGGTGTGGCTCAGTGGTTGAGTGTCAACCTATGTACCAGGAAGTCATGGTTTGATTTCAGGTCAGGGCACATGCCCATGTTGCAGCCTCAATCCCTAGTAGGGGACATGCAGGAAGCAGCCTATCAGTGATTCTCTCTCATCATTGATGTTTCTATCTCTCCCTCTCTCTTCCTCTCTGAATCAATTTTAAAAATATTAAAAAACAAGGAAAAAAAAGAAGCACATTTACATAATCATAATTTTTTATTTTAATTCATGAAAAAAACTAAATAAAATGCTTATTTATTTTCTCTCTTTACTGATAAAAAAATCTAAAACACCTACCCAGATTATACCAAACAGTAAGATAAGTTAATTTAGAATGTTAAGTATATACAAAACAGTGAGATGATAGAAACAGCAAGAAAAAGAAGGGCCAAAAATTCATACTTCTTATAAATCTTGTAAGACCTAAAACAGATTTCAAATTGCATTATTTAGGAACATAGGTTTTGCTAGGTAAAATATAAGATGTCAACTTATTAAACTTCAATGTGAGGATTTTAAAAAAAACATACTTCAAATTAAAACTTCAATAGAGCCCTGACTGGTGTGCTCAGTTGGTTGGAGCATAGTTCCTTGTACCTGAAAGGGAAACCTTTTTTCTGCCAAGGGCCATTTGGATATTTATAACAACATTCGCAGACCATACAAAATTATCAACTTAAAATTAGCCTACTATATTTGATCAAACATTTAATTAACTCACACCTACTGCCCTAGCAGGGCATGACCAAATGATTTATTGGGCTTTATAGGGCCCACAGGTTGGACGTTCCCTACCCCTGAGTCAGGGCAAAATACCTAGGTTGCAGGTTCAATCCCTAATGGGAGCACATACGAGAGGCAACCAATTGATTTTCTTTTTCTTTTTCTTTTTTAATTTGCTGGATTTTCTCTCATACATCAATGTGTCCATCAAATCAGTAAAACATGTCCTTGGGAAAGGATTAATTTCAAAAATAAAAACACATTTCTAACCAAACAAAAGTGAGAATTAAATTTCCTTCAGTTCTTCATAAAAATCAGCTATAAATAATTCATAGGAGTCTGAGAACTTTTTTTTTCATTACCTGGCTTTCTTTTCTTAATTTGCATTTAAAATTATTTCTATCGTATTTCATAATATAGTGAGTTCCTACCATCACTTAAGTCCCTATTTCTGTTGTGTCTTTATAATAATCCCCTTATCTTCACTTTCTTATTAAATATTTTTTTTTATCTTGCTCTTCTTAAATGAATTTTTCCCCTTCATCATCTTCACATTCATCCACCGGTTCTTTCTAGTTGCTTTCTAATTTCTTTCCTTCCATTATGGCATACGTAAGAACTGTTTATTCCCACTAACCTGTATAAGTCCTAATCCTGTGCACATATTGCTCTACTTATTATACTTGTTTTCTATTAAGATCTTGAGGACTTCTATTTCTTTCTGGGATCCTTTTCATTACTATAAGGATTAGGGGGATGGTATGTGAAAAATCATTTTACATGCAAATTAAGAAAAGAAAGCCAGGTAATGAAAATAAAAGTGCTCAGACTCTTCTGAATTACTTACTTATAGATGATTTTTATAAAGGAAAAAACTTTAAAAAACAAATAAAACAACTTACCTTTGTAAGACCAATGACTGCTGAAGACATAGGAGAAGCTTTTAGAACAGGTTCAAGTAATGAAAAGGCAGGTTGAGAAAAGCCCTGGATTTGTTCTGATGTGTTGGGAAAGGTTTCAACCACATCTTCATTTTCACTATGAAAATTATTGTCCTCATATAAGGTCCTATTTTCTGATCTCACAGTGGCATATTTTGCTTCTCCTACAGTAAAACAAAGTAAAGAATACATAAAAAATATCTGTAATTTCAAATCAGTGAATAACATCAAGAACAGTCTTCAAATAGCTTACTGTTTTTCTGGGATTGTTGAATAGCAGTCTTTAGCTTTGCTAAGCTCGGCTTCATGAAATTCTAGAAAAAAAATCATATCTTTAAGTATCAAATTTAATAACAATAATGATAATAGTCACCATTACTATATAATCTCACACAAAAATGGAATCATTCAGATGTAGAGTTGTATTCCAGTTCTGCCATTTACTAACCTACATCTTCTCATGGGGTTAGGTTTATGAGATGACATAGCAAGCCCCAAAATGTTACCATTTTTACCTGTAAATAAATATGACCCAAATACTCTGACAGCAATAGATTATAAAATTTATCCCTAGGTAGTTTATAGGACTGTTGCAAAAAAACTAGTATTAAGAAATGTAAATTAGTTGTTGTATTTTGTAATGTATTTGCCTGATTTATATTGACATGAATTATCTCTTGTGGGGGAAAGTACGAGAGTTTAGTTTTTAGTAATATCATGTTTAAATGGGTTGGAATTGCAAACAGTATGAAGTTGTTTCTTCTATTCTGTTTATAAAAAAGCTAAGAAGAAATGATTGTTTAAATTCAACTCCCTCCAAGAAAGAGAATATAAAAGACTAAATCTGTGGGGCAATGACTCACGACTGAGAATAGTAAATAGAAAGCCATGCCCAAATATGTTGATAATGGAGACAGAGATGGACTAAAAACACAGACACTGAAGAAATGCTTTCTACAAGGGAAAAAATAGGCTGGTGGTAAATCAGAAGGAAAAAGGTGGGAGAAAAGAAAGAAAGGTATAAAATGAGAAATAATCAGTTAATCAAGTAGTATAAGCTTAAGACAAGAAAAACAAGGAAAGCATAAATACAATATAATATGAAGAGAAAAATATATAGAATTTCAGTACATATGAATATCTTTATAATCCCTGAAGAATATATTAATTGGTGTTATTAGGACTATGAATAAAAGCCTGTTTTATATTTAATTATATTAAAGTACACAAAATTTTATAAAACTATATAAAATATTATATATAAAATTACATAAAATATATAAAATTTTATAAAATAAATATATTACATAATAGATATAAAATGTATAAATATATAAAAATACATAAAATAGAGGTTTTTGTTCATAATATAACCCTAATAAACTGATTTAAAGGAGAACTGTATGGCTTGAAAAAACATTTAATGGAAGATGAGATGGGGCTAAAACATTAAGAGAAGGTTAAAACATTTTAGTCTAAAATCATAAATTGAAGGATACAAAAAAATACTATAATTCAGTATCTACATATCACAAAATTCTCATTTCCTTCTTATTTATAACATATTTCCTCAACATAACTCAATAGAACTTATATATCCTAAACATTAAAAGAGACTATATGGTTAAGCCATATTTCTAGAAATTCAATTAATGTAATTAGGTTGTTTGATGTCAATATATATTTCTTGCAACATTTCATTACACAGCTCTACATCTGTCTGTTCATTTATATACATTTAAAAATATTAAAAATACTTCTTAAATTAAGACCTTGTAGGTGCTCCAGGATATGCACAATTATGTTTCCTAACCACTAGTAGCTTATAGTGATGTGGGGAATTTAAAATGAATATTTAAATAACTATAATAATAAAAATCTGAAATTTGAACTTTTAAAAAGTGATATAGGACTTTGGGTAACTATTCTTTTTAAATATAATACAAAACTTTATTTTCTTGGCTTCTGGTCAAGATGGCGGAGTAGGTAAATGCTGTGCTCAACTGCTCCATAACCACATCAAAATAACAAATTGTAGAACCACCACCCTTGAGACCCACCTGAAGACTAGCTGAGCAGAATTCTTATAGCCAAGAATATCAAGAAGAAGCCAAAGACTGGTAGGAGGGGCAAGATGTAAAATGGACTGGCCCTACACCCATGTTTTCCAGTTAAGAATTGGGAGGGATATCTTAGCTTCATTGGTCTCTCAATGACTGAGCCCAGAGCAGCAGTATTGGGAAGAGGAGTCCCCACAGCATTTGACTTTGAATATCAATGGGAATTCCATCCTGTGAGACAGAGGGCTGCTAGAGTCCCTGGTGTTTCTCTTAGAATCCACACACAAACTCACTTACTCACTCACTGACACACTCACTTTGAGCTCCAGAGCAAGACAGCAGCTTGAAAAGCATCAGGGACATAGAAGTAGGAACTGAATGGTCTGATTTCAGGGCAAGGGTGGAGGAGAAGCTCTCCCCACCATTTTGTTCTTTTATTTAGACCTCTCCACACAAAACTGGCAGGTGTGGGTGAACTCCCAACCTCAGTCTCCATCAAATTCCCCACACCCTGGTGATTTCCTGAGAACCCATCACAGCCAATTCATGCACAGGCCAGAACTTCTCTCTGTGGCTCTTATTAACAAGCTGCTAAAATCTCATAAAGGTCCAGACCATGGCACGCACGCCCTGTAACTCTTGCTAAGCAGCCCTCAGTCCCAACAGTGGCAGCCAGATTCGGATCACAATATAGCTTCTCCCAGGAGCCTCCAAGCCAAGCGCAGGCACCCACCAACCACAGATCACTTTGAAGCTCCTACCAGGTGTCCCCAGGCAAGCCATAAGCAGGAGCTAACAAGGTACTGCACTGGAACCCTTCCCAAGAGGCCCCAGAACTGATTCATCCAGTGACAAGCTTCAGATCACACTAGAGCACCACCCAATTAGCTCCACAAACCCAAAGGACAGACTCAGCAGGCACCGGAGCCCGCCACAGTAAATTTTACTCCATGAGGTTGATCCCCGAATACAACAGCTCATCCACTATAGTCAGGACCAGTCATCACACACATCACCCTGAGGTCCAATTTCACCCACTGATGTGGCAACAGCAATCAAGGCTCAAGTACAACAGGAGGGCACATACAACCCACATAAGGAACACCCCTAAAGCATCTGCCTCAGGTGATCAGAGAGACTATACTATACCACTGGGCCCCATAGAACATAAGGTCACCCTGCCAACACTGGGAGACTTAGTAGCTCTACCTAATACATAGAAAAAAAAACCAGACAGGCAGTCAAAATAAGGAGACAAAGAAACACCCCAAATGAAAGAACAGGAAAAAATTTCAGAAAAAGAAATAAACAAAATGGAGGCAAACAATCTACCAAATAGAGTTCAAAGCACTGGTTATAAAGATGCTCACTTGATATAAAAGATGAAGAGATGAACCCAGTGAGAACTTCAACAAAGATAGTAAACACACAAAAAAGACATAGAAACCATAAAAAAAATAGTTAAAACCGAAGAATACAATAATTGCAATGAAGAATACATTAGATAAAATCAACAGCTGATTAGATGATGCAGAGGATCAATTCAGTGATTTGAAAGACAAGGTAGCAGAAAATACCCAAGCAAAACAGAAAAAAGAAAATCCAATAAAAATGAGACTAGTTTAAGGGATCTCTGGAATGACATCAAGCATAAGAACAATAGCATCATATGGGTACAAGAAGGATGAGGAGCAAATAATTAAAAACCTATTTGAGGAAATAATAACTAAAAACTTCTCTTTCCTGGCAAAGAAAATAAGCACACAAGCCTAAAAAGTATGGAGAGCCCCCCCAAAAAAGATGAACCCAAATAGACCCACATCTTAAAAGGAGCATAAAAAAATCAGTTAGTTATATATAAGGGAACTCCCATGAAAGACTGTCAGTTGATCTCTCAACAGAAAGTTTGCAAGCCAGAGGGATTGGTACTAAATATTCAAAGTAATGAAAAGCAGGGACCTATAACCAAGATTACTATCCTCATCAAGGATATCATTTAGAATCAAAGGAGAGATAAAGACAAGAAAAAAATGAAGAGTTCATCACCACCAAAACAGTATTACAATAAATGTTACAGGGACGTCTTGAAAAAAGAAAAAATAATAAAGAAGTAATAACTACATACCTATCAATAATTACTTTAAAAGTAAATGAATACTCCAACCAAAGAACAGAGGGTGGCTGAATAAATCAGAAAACAAGCCCCATTCATATTATAGACTCCAGCTGTTCACAAATTTGTGCACCAGGCCTCTAGTATGGTTATAAAGAACTGCTTCTAGAACTGGTTATTATTTTAGGCAAAACATGTATTTTTCAATTAAATAAATAGTGTTAAATAGACTCTTAATGGAATGATTTAGAACACAGTGGAATTCCTTTGTAATACAGTTTTCAAGAGAGAGAATTTAAATTTCTAAGTTTACATATTTTATAATATTATTTTGGTTCAAATGTGGAACCCAGGTTAGAAATTAAAAAAAAAATAACTCACATAATAATTATATGATACCAAAATAAATATAGTTCAAGAAAAAAATAGATATTATATGATATTGTTTTGGAACTGAGAAGTACTAGGAAGATTTCATGATTACTACAATAAGTAATTAGATCCATTTAATAATTCATTTAGGCATATTATAAAAGTCATGTTGGTATGATTTAAAAGTCACATTAAAAATTCTTATCCTTGACAAAATTTCATATCTCCTCTATTATGGGAAACTTTTCCCCAATATAATTTTCTATCACTATATATTTTCCAGCTCTTTCTCTTTTTCAGCCCCTACCTTCAGTACTTACTAAAGTAAATAAGAAATGCAATGCATCATATTTCTACAAATACTAGAGGCCCAGTGCACAAATTGTGCACTGAGGGAGGGAGAAGGGTGTCCCTCAGCCCAGCCTGCACCCTCTCCAATCTGGGACCCCTCAGGGCATGTCCGACTGCCAGTTCATGCCCAATCCCTATGGGGATGTTGTGAGTCAGACATCCCTCTCATAATCCGGGACTGCTGGCTCCCAACCGCTTATCTGCCTGCCTGCCTACCTGATTGCCCTTAACCGCTTCTGCCTTCCAGCCTGATCACCCCTAACCCCTCTCTTGCTGGCCCAATCACCCCCAACTGCCCTCCCCTGCCAGCCCGATTGCCCCCAACTGCCCTCCCTTGCTGGCCTGATCGCCCCCAACTGCCCTCCCCTGCCAACCTGTTCACCCCTAACTGCCCTCCCCTGCTGGCCATCTTGTGGTGGCCATCTTGTGCGAGGGTGTGACAGTCAATTTGCATATTACCTCTTTATTATATAGGATAGTTTTCTCTAACCAATTTCCCATTATAATCATAAAATAATGATAGATAGACCACTACTAAATTTAAAGAGTAAGTACTGCACAAAACTAAATTCAGAGCAGGGAAATTAATTTTATGACAGAGCATTCACCTTGGTATCAAAATCGAAGTCTTCATCCTCTGATGTAGGCCATGAATCATCAATGCCAGGTTTGCTGGAAAATAACCAACAAAAATAAGTGAGTTCATTTATTTAAAAGATCAACCAAAAAGTTGAGTGAAAGGTCAGCTATCTGTGTATTAGATGAAGTTTCTTGATATAATTAAATTTTGGCCTGTTTTTTAAACAGTTTTTAGTTACCTATTTCTACCTCCACCACTCCTCCAGCCTGTGAACTATTCAATAAAGGCACACTCTAAGTGTGCCTTTAGGACATAGGACATAGACCTATGTCCCTCCTGCCCAACCCTGCCTGCACATGGGAAGCACACCAGCTAACTGGGAAAGGAAGTAGAGGTGAGAAGACACCTGCCTTGGGACATAGGTCTATGCAGTTCAGCATCTCCAGTCCCCCAGGACTCAAGGGGACCTAAGCCCCACTCTGTAAGTCAGAATTCAGGTAGATGATACCAGTCCTGTTTGCAATAAAAAGAATCTTTCCAGTGGCTCAAATGATTTTAATATCTTTCTACAGAAATGGTGACTTTTGATAGTTCCTCCAATTAAAGAAACAAAAGACCAGCAACTTCTTCAGGACTCCCTTGATCCCTTTATTTTATTTTATTTTTTAAATATACTTTTATTGTTAGTATTATAGATATCTCCCTTTTTCTCCCTTTATCCTCCTCCTCCCATCCTCTACCTCCCCCTCCTTCCAGGTTTTCACTACTGTATCCTATTGCCCGTGTCCATGGGCTAGGCATATAAGTATGTAAGTTCTTTGAATCCTTTATTTTAATCTGCCTTTCTATACAACTCCTAACATCCTCTGGTCTTCCTTGCTGTAACCTATCTTTAACTTGTCATAAATCCCAATATTCTGATCTTTTTTTCCCTTACCTGATCTCTCATCTCTTTTCTAAAATCCATATTCCTATTCCAACCCAATGTTGTTCCTCTTGAAACTTGGATTTACCTGTTCATTTCATTCTTATCTTCCTCCATTGCATTCACTAAACACACGCCCTACTTTTCTATTATTAAAACACTAACCTATAGGATGATAAAAAAGAGTACTAAACTTGAAACCTGAATTTACATCTCATGTCCACCACTTAACCATATCCAAATAAGTCATTTTAATTTCTTTGAGTTTCAAATTCTTCGTGCAAGTAACCAGTCGGCCAGGATGTTAAAAACAGGCTGAAGTACTAAAGGGTGTTTTGATTAATTAATTGCTAAGATTCCTTAAGCTCTTGAAATTCTAGTTGCTTTTGATTCTGCCTATAGAAAAATGGAGAACACGTAGCTGACAGAAGTGGAAAAAAATAACACGAGAAAAAGACCAAGAACAGCAGAGAAGAAAATAAAAAAAGCAAAAAAAGTCATTAAAAAAAAGGACTCTAGGAAAAAACTTCATATAACTAGGCAAAGTTAGTAGCCTGAAGGGAAAACCACACTAGGAAGTCCATGAGTAGAGAAATCAATTAGGAATATCCTCTTAATAGATGCTGAATACAATTGACATAGTAACATGGTCCATACATAGATATTCTTCACTTACAGAGAAATAATTCATCTCAAGAAGAACAGATACCATTATACTTAAAAACACTTGCCTGATTAGGGCTTCCATAGGTAAAACCTTTGGTCTGGCCATAGCTAACTGAGATGTGCCATAAAATCTTTGATGGGTAAAAGGAGGTACTATTTAACACTGCAATTGCCAAGTATAGTAAGACAAATGCTTGGACTAATTGGGCATCTTAGGAAAACTCTAAATCAGAGTTAACACAATTAGATTTTACTTTCTGAGTTGCCAGAAATTGAGTTAACACAGATTTACTTTCTGTATCTCGATGCTAGTGCTACAGAGGAACTTATTAGTGTTTGTTGAAGGACAACAGAATAATTTGGGAGCCAAGTAGATTGATAGTCAAATCATGGGTCAGCCATTTGCTAACTATGGAATCATGGGTCAATTAATCAACCTCCCTGAACCACAGTTGCCTCATTAATAAGAAGTAGGCGACAATAGTACAGCTACTTTGCAAAGCTATTGTGATGACTATATAACATATGTTAATTACATAATATAGTGTCTAGCCCAGGGTAGAACACTCCAGAAATGTTAGTTGCTTTTCACTGCATTCCCTTAGTTAATATATAATTTTTAAAAATCCTACCTCCTTAAAGAGTCTTCTTCAGAGCTCTCATCCGCTATTAAAGAAAAAATAAAATACATTTAAAAACAACAACAGAAAAATACAGGACTTTGAAAGTACCAGACTGATTCCTGTGAGACCTTGTTGGAATCACACCTGAAGACTATACTAGAGTGAATATCAATGATACTATTGGTAGGCCGTTAATACATTATTTCCTCTCCTTTATATATCAAATGCAAGAAAAAAACAAAAAACAAAAACGGGATCTATCATAATTTGACACCTACAAGTAAACTGCTATTTACAATTATCATAATCTTAATCAAACCCCATCAGATTGACAGAAAATGGTATCATTAGCAGAATCAGTATCATAAACTAACAATGTCAAACTTAAATAGCATGATTTTTCTCAACTCCTTCCATTAAGAGCAGTTAGAAGAGAGAGTACTTATTTTGCTGTAACACAATACAACTTTTCCAGCTCTTCGGTGAAGACTAGCTATTTCAGGATGAAACACTATCACAAAAAAGCTTGGTTGCTAGGCACTATATTTTGCAGCACAGCAAAACATAGAAAACAGACTCTTTCTGGCCCTATTTCCAATTGCAAGATACATATGAAAGACAGTGATTCCAGTTGTATAAAGTATAACCCCTTGAGATCGTCTCCTTCCATTGATAGAGTCCACCTAGAACTACCTCACAGAGCAGGGTGGTCCAAACTGTTAGTGCTCTGCAGTAGTGCGTGAGGTCATTTTTCTCAACCCTCCCCATTATATGGCAAATGCCTGTAGAAATCATGCTTTTTGAGCTCATATGGCATATGTCATGAGATCCTATGCTGATGAACAATAACAATAAACCACAACGGTCAAAGAACATCTTGGATAACTACGTCCAATTACCTTGAAATTTAAATTTTTTAAACATTCAAAAAGATATCCTCTGCATACTCCAACTATATAACATTCAGGAAAAGGCAAAATTAAGGAGACAGTAAAAAGATCAGTGGTTTCCATGGTTTAGGGAAAAGGGAAGGATGAATAAGCACAGAACAGAGGATTTTTAGGGAAGTGAGATGATTCTACATAATCCTGTAATGTGGGCTATGTGTCATCACACATTTGTCAAAACCCATACAATGTATACCACCAAGAGTGAACCTTGATGTAAACTATGGACTTTGGGTGATAATAATGAGTAACTATTTAGGCTGATGTGTGATACATGATGACAGTCAGAAAGTTATTTCACAGAATACCTGTCCTTAAATTAGTTTTTCTTGATACTTGTTTTAGAGATTCCTGTAGATCTATACCCATTTGAATAAAGGCATGAAAGGGATAAATGAAACAATGATGTCAGAAAATAATGTGAAACAAGCAATAATCTTATTTTAATCAGAATAAAAAATAAAGAATTCTAACGATTGACCACATATTCTATGGTATGAAACTTTCTGTAAAGAAAATAAAAACACGACACTGCCAATTTTCTCCAACTAAGCATGGTTTAATTTCTTTTTATAATACTTGTGAATCAATCAAATAAGTGGGATAACTACAGAAAAACAATAATTAACATATACATTATAATTGTGTAGTAGTAATTATAGAGTCCTTTTTATTTGTTCCTAATTTTTTCTTATTTTCTTGTTAAACTAAAAACATAGCTCACCTATTAAAGGCAGCTGTTGATATGGTCAAATCAAAAAGTCAAAAAAATTGCATCCAAAATGTAGGATGAGTTATCCATGGATATTCTATCAAACTAAACATGTATAGAAAAAAAGCTAATCTTTCCTGTTGACCTGTTGCTCTTCCCTGTTCATGTGATAAAGTCCTGTTCTTCATGTCCAATTTAAATGCCAGTGCACAACCTGGAAACCTATGAATCATATCGATTTCTCTCTCCCCATTAACTTTTTTCATTCAATCATCACTAAGTCATATTAACTGTTCCTATTTTCTGTCTCAGCTTTATTTTACCACTTCCTTTGCCCTAGTCAAACACGGGCTCTTAACAGATGGTTTTCCAGGAGAGGTGGGGGGAGGAACAAAACATTACCAATTACTGTTGCTATTTCTTAAATAAATAAGATTTTTTTAGCAAAACAAATAAAAAACATATAGGCCTAGAAAAAGACCACATTTTAAATTAAATAAATTGAGCTTCCTGATTTTCTTATTTCAGCATGGATAGGTGAAAACTTCATAATGGACTGATGCTAGTCCAAGGAAAATTCTATCCACTTTTTGAAAACTTAACTCCCCATTATACACTTAAAGTGTCTGGCACACCATTATACACTTGAAGTGTCTGGCACATATTATGCAATAATAATAATAATGAGCTCCTAGTGGGCGCTGGAACCTAGTAAGCACTGAATAAAGTACAGCAAATAATAAAAATTGCAATAACAACAACCTCTTAGAGGGTAGGGACAGTATTTTTAAAATGTCTGTATTCCGTAGCATCAGAATAAAACTTAGTGCCTGAAAGACAATTGAGAATTAAATAGCAAACCATTAAGCAAACAAATTAATAAATGAATTTTGAAATTTTCTTTGAAAATTCTGTTTTAAAAAAACCACAGATATAAACCAGGTCCAGGTCTATGATATGACAAGCACCTTAAAGGTCAAAATCTATTTCATCATTGTTTCTATAACTTACAAATCCAACCTATACAAGTTCTTTGATAAAGGTCTACTAAGTCCAAGTGGTCCTTATATAGTTCAGATTGCACAATGAACTAGGTGCCACATATGAGTAGCACAGTAGCATTTTTGTTATTGTGAAACTAGAGGACGGGTGCACGAATTCGTGCAAGGGTGGGGTTCCTCAGGGTGCCCTGCAGGAATTGGGCCAAAACCCGCAGTCCAATGCCGCCTGCAGCTCCTACCTGCCGCTCCCACTCATCCTGGCCCCACTGTGCCTGCCGCAGGCTTGCACCCAATCAGTCCCGATCGGGAGAGGCTCACACCATTGCAGCAGCACTCAACAGCCATGAACCCTGAGTCTGGCGCCCTCCCAAGGGGAGTGGCCTGTGGGATCAGGCTGAAACCAGCTCTCCGACATCCCCCAAGGGGTCCCGGATTGTGAGAGGGGGCAGGCCAGGCTGAGGGACCCCACCAGTCCACGATCAGGCCGGGGAGGGACCACCGGAGGGTTCCAGGGCATGTCCGGCCCATCTCGCTCAGTCCTGATTGGCCGGACCCCAGCAGCAAGCTAACCTACCAGTTGGAGCATCTGCCCCCTGGTGGTCAGTGCACATCATAGTGACTGGTTGACCAGTCGACTGTCTGCCCCCTGGTTATCAGTGCATGTCATAGCGAGCAATTGAACAGCCTTAGCATATCATTAGCATATTACGTGTTGATTGGTTGTTCAGTTTTTCTGCTGTTTGGTCTATTTGCATATTACCCTTTTATTATATAGGATATTTTTGTACTTTTATTATAATTTGTTGAGTCCTGAGTTGGGCTATTTGAATATTTATTATGATTACTTTTTTGACCAATGGCTTCAGAGCATCTTGTTCTAAAGAAATTAGTGTCACAGCAATTATGCAACAAACAGAAGGAAACAACTTCTTTTAATGAAGACAACATATCTCATTGTTTTGACTTCTGAAGAATGAAGCAAATAATAGTGAGACCTTGTTGGTATAACAGTATGTAAAATAACCTATGCTTCTCAAAAAGGCACTGTCTTTCTGACTTCTGTACTATATTGTAAATATCTTTAAAAAAACAATTTCATTGGGATTGCAGCACACTGGACAAATATAGTTCTTATTGTTTGCCATTTGTTTGTGGTACCAGGAAAAGTATTAAGCTCCTAGTTTTAGTTACTTTTTTTATTGAAATAAATCACTATGTAATAACAAGGATTCATTTATTAAATGTAATCCATTTGCTGTAAAAAATAAACAAAAGATCACCCTGGCCAATTTTGCTCAGTGATTAGAGCGTAGGCCCACAGAAGAGTCGTGGATTCGATTCCCAGTCAAGGGTGCATACCCTGGTTGCAGATTCAATCCCAGGCCCTAGTTGGGGCATGTGTAGGAGGCAACCAGTCAATGTGTCTCTCTCACAGTGATTTTCTTGATGCCTCTCTCTCTCTCTCCCCCGCCCCCTTCTTTCCCTTCCACTCTCTAAAGATCAATGGAAAAAAATATCCTTGGTGAGGATTTAAAAATCCTATATAATAAAGAGTAATATGCAAATTGGCCATCACTCCAACACACAAGATGGCCGCCCCCATGTGGTCCAAGATGGCCAACAGGGGAGGGCAGTTAGGGGCAATCGGGCTGGCAAGGGAGCAGTTGGCATTGATCAGGCTGGCAGGGGAGTGGTTAGGGGCAATCAGGCTGGCAGGCCGGCAAGCGGTTGGGAGCCAGCAGTCCTGGATTGTAAGAGGGATCCCAGATTGGAGAGGGTGCAGGCTGGGCTGAGGGACACACATCCCCACCCCCAACCCCCGTGCATAAATTTCGTGCACCAGGCCTCTAGTATAATAATAAAAAAATAAACAAAAGATTCATTTTTATAACAAGTCCAATTTGTTATAATGTGTTTATAGAGGAAATATACAACATCCTAACTTTAAAATCTTTTTTCTTTTTTACATAAAGACATCATATGGGATTTTAGGGGTAATGACTAAATAAATGAATTTCTTTTCAGACAATATTGCCCCAGATTTTTTAAATTACCTACAATTACTTTTTAAATAATTCTGAATACTAAACTATTTTAATGAAATTAAGAAAAAAAACTATGCATACAATTTATACATTGTGTTTTTTTGTGTTTTTTTTTCACTGCCCTTTCATTATCAAAATTTCCTTGCTCTTACTTTATCTATGGTAGGATCATCAAGAATAATTCACTATTAGAAGTCTTACCAAAACTTTTGCTACTTTCAGAAGACTTTTTAGCTCTCCTTTCTTCTTTATATTCAGAAGTTACTTGTTGATTGCTGTGTATAAAAAAATGGTGATAAATAATATTACTATCTTAATACTAACATAAAAATTTTTTCTAAATATATTCTTAGGATATTTCAAACATCAAAGTTAATATTAAAATTTTAATTTTATACCATACACTTCAAATTTGTTAAGTTCTATAAACTTTTTATTAAGCATGTAATTTTAAAAAGTAACGTGAAACAGCTATGATTTGAGGGCACTATACAGTGGGGCCTTGACTTATGAGTGTCCCAACTAACGAGTTTTTTGAGATACCAGCTGTCTCTCGGCCGATTTTTTGCATTGAGTTAATAGAGTAATTTGAGTTAACGAGCTCCTTAACAAGCTCCGTCTCGGAACGAGTTAAACTCGTAAGTCAAGGTTCCACTGTATATAGTTCAGTTAATTAGAGTTAGCTTGACATAATGGCAAGTGTCTTGAACTCAGACATCCTAGTTCTACAATGAATAGCTATTTATTCTCAAACAAGTCACTTTTCTTTGGCTCAAAGTCCTCTGCAAAATAAAAATCTTACTGCCTTATTTTATAAGGTTGTTAGGATGATTAAATGAGATAACACAGCAAAAAGTGATGCTCAGAGAAACAGTAAGACAAAGGAAAGTCTGTTCATGAACTTAATTTGTTGAAACTATTTTGGAATCCCAAATAAACCCCAAAGTTGGTTTTTCATAGTTTGTAACATTCAAATGTTACAGTTTTGGTTATTAGCTGTTCTTTCTTTGTGGTTTATAATTCAGGGTATCTCAGCTATTCTATAATTTGGAAACTAAGTTTATTTATAAATATACTAGAGGCCTGTTGCACGAAAAGATTTGGGCAACAGGCCTTCCCTTCCCCTGGCTGCCGGCACCAGTTTTCCTCCGGCACCCGGGACCCAGACCTTCACTCCAGCCGGAGCCGCCTTCAGTCTTCACTGCTCCGGCCAGAGCCACCTTCAAGCCTTTGCGGCTCCAGCCAGTGCTGCCTTCAGTCTTTGCTCCACTGCTTCGTGCCTACATATGCAAATTAACCGCCATCTTTGTTGGTGGTTAATTAGCATAACGCTCTGATTAGCCCATGGTAGGCATAGCAAAGGTACAGTCAATTACCATGTTTATCTATTATTAGATAGGATTACCTCATGAAGTCCCATAACAGAATGTTACCCTATCTTTATAGCAAATGCAGAACACTAATATAAGTCAGGACTTGGCCTGGACTACTACTATCCCTTCTCTACCTACTCAAACTGTGAACCAGCAGATCTTTATGAGAATGATGCTTAATCTCCCTGTCCACCCCCAATTGGCTTGGAAGATATAATCTTACATGTGGATACTGATGAGTGATGGAAGGGACTTTAGCAATTCTAAGGATCAATAACTTTTGATTCAATAGCTTTCTGTTGACTGGCTCCCATCTGAGGCACAATTTAAAATACTTTGAAACCTGAGGTAAATTCAATTTACTTGGGAAAGTTTCATTGTTATAGCAAAGAGATCACTTGAGGGACCAACCTCAGTTATGGAACCTCAGGCAAGTTGGTGCCTACTACTCTGGGAAAGGCGATAGGAGACCTTCCACTATCTAAACAAAGATGCTACAGATATAAAGTACCTTGGGGTACAGATCTGGTAACAAAGGAGAAAGGAAAGTCTGGTCTTTTCCTGCAGGATTATTTGAACCTCTCTGACAGCTTAGAATGGTTCCTAGCAAAAAACAAACAGGAAATTCAAAGGATGACTCATCCACAAAGGTCTGGGCTAAGAAGTGAGTTCCACATAGGCTTTCCAGTGTGTGTGTGTTTGGGGGGGTGGGGGGGGGCGGGGGGGAGGCGGTGGGTGGCTAAACTAGGAGGCCCAGCTTCCAGAACAGGGTGCTGGTAATTGGAATAGTGACTGAGCATACAAGCATCTGTATGTAAACTGAAAAAAGCTGTAACTTTCAAGTGCAAGTGCAAATCAACATGAAAACTCAGGAATCTGGATCAGCAATGGTGACCTGGGAGCAAAGGTCAATCATGACTACAGAAACAGTTTCAATAGCAACTCTGTATGTAGCAATAGAATCAATAGAAAACAACAGAAAGATTAGACTCTGCTTTTTTACCTCCATCTGACTTGTGAAAGAAGATTGTCTCCCTTGGACTTAGGTAATCCTTTAGGTTCTTGAAAAATTCACAGGGGAAATATAGGAGATGGCCCCCAGAAAACACAGATTTTTCTGCTAAAGTGAATACTTCAAGACCCCAAATAACTAGTTAGAAAAATCAGTTATTTGTACTCCAAGCATAAGAGTTCTACATGGAATGAAATAAATAATGTTAGGAAGCCTAAAGATAAAGGTCTTACAAGTTCTGAGATAAAGAATCTGGCCCATTGCTACTTCTAACTAGGCAAACCTTTTGCTAGGTTTCTGGCTGATGACATAGACCCGGGGTCGGCAAACTGCGTCTCGTGAGCCACATGTGGCTCTTTGGGCCCTTGAGTGTGGCTCTTCCACAAAATACCACGTGCGGGCGCGCACGTACAGTGCGATTGAAACTTCGTGGCCCATGCGCAGAAGTCGGTTTTTGGCCTGGGTGAGTCTATTTTGAAGAAGTACTGTTGATATTTGGCTCTGTTGACTAATGAGTTTGTCGACCACTGAGTCATAGACTAACTCACTGCCATTCCCAAACTGCCTGAACCAAACTATGAAATCTCACCTGTTATGTAAAAAGTAACAGTGAACTTATTTTAAACCTCAGTTGAGTGATTACTAGCATTTTAATTTAAACATTTACAAATTAAAACCACAACAAAAGCATAT
Organism: Myotis daubentonii; assembly: GCF_963259705.1. NCBI lineage: Eukaryota > Metazoa > Chordata > Mammalia > Chiroptera > Vespertilionidae > Myotis > Myotis daubentonii. The sequence continues at coordinate 96,075,295 of NC_081840.1, forward strand.
TCTTCTGCAGGCCACCCACAGTTATCTTGAGAAAAGATATCAGTACCTTGCTGAAAGAGAAGTCTATTTTTTCAGGCTCATCATTTACAGCAAGCATGAGTGTTGTATATATAACACAGAGATCACTTTACCCTCAGGAACTTCAATTATGTTATTTAAACAGATAATTTGATAGACTTACTAAGTCAATACCCTGTTGTCTATCTAGAATTGATCATTTCCTTGCTGAAGTGTTCACCTTTGTAAATTACTTCCAAGGCTAAAATAAAAGGACAAAAAGGAAGCCTCTTGTCCTACTTGGGTATTGCATAGTAGAAGTTGCTAATTTAAAATCCTCAAACAGATAAGAAACTATGTGGCGGTCACTAATCTGAAGTAGGTGAAGATTTAAATGAAGAATTTCCTGATTGATCCTTAGTCTGATATATTGTATTTCAAAGTGAGCTAGAAGTCAGGATAGAAAAGCTATTTGGCAGGCTTAAAACAACGTTAATTATAATTATAACAATAATAGCCATATGTAGAGTTAATGATGTTGTAAGCAGGTGCTAGACCAGGGGTGGGCACACTTTTTGACTCGAGGGCCACAATGGGTTCTTAAACTGGACCGGAGGGCCAGAACAAAAGCATGGATGGAGTGTTTGTGTGAACTAATAATAAACATCATTACATAAAAGGGTACGGTCTTTTTTTTCAATAGTTTTATTCATTTCAAACGGGCTGGATCCGGCCCGCGGGCCGTAGTTTGCCCACGGCTGTGCTAGACACTAAATTAAATGCTAGATAATCTCGTACATGATCACCCTGGAAGGATATAATATTATTCTCCATTTTATATCAGGGAACATATTTGATGATAAGTAATTAAATACCAATTAAAAATAAAAACATCAAAATATACCAGAAATGAAAAAGGATAAAAACTGATGAGCCCACAGTGTCTGGTAGCAGTAATTCATAGTCACTTAGGGATAACATAATAAAAAGGTTAAAAAAAACTGCAAGAGAGACTACGTCCACTATCTATATATATATAAAAGCCTAATATGCAGTGTCCCCTCGGGAATTCGACCAACTGGGAGTTCGATCACTCACTATGACATGCGCTGACCACCAGGGGGCGGCGCAGAACGAAGGAAGGCTCTGGCCGGCAGCTTGCAGCCAGGGAAGGGAAGCCCCACCAGCAGCCGGCAGCCACTAGGTACCCTAACCGTGCACTGGGCCTCTAGTTGTATCATAAAGTAAACTAAGAGTCCATATACTATAAAATTAATAATAAGCCCCTCTATTTAATGTAAGACCATATGACCCAAAAAATCATATTACAAATGACATCAGTTAATATTATAAATGAATATGAATCCTGCAGTATATTGTTTTTCCAGTTGCCCAGTAGTCAGAATAATTGCTTTTCTATCTAACTGATGTGTTGATATTGTTCACTATATAAAGATAAATTAATCCTCTTCTTATTAACTTAATTTCTGACTTGAGTGATTATGACCACTCTAGAACAGTACTAAGGTTTTATAAAAACGAACTGTACCTTTCCATCTGATGATCGACTGTGCGTATTCTTGCACCTCTATTTACTAAAAATTCCACCATTTGCTCTTTATTTTCACTTTGAACAAGTGAAAGTGGTGTGAGGTCTTCCTGTAAAGCAGCAAAAACAATTTATAATTTATAAAATTAGATATATCCAAACTGAATTTTAAAACTTATAAAAGATCCTCTGGACTTAAACATCCTATATAATAAAAGCCTAATATGCAAATTGTCCTCTTGGGTAGTCATTCGACCGGGAGACCAGGAGTTCAACCACCAGGGGGTGGTACAGAACATGGCGGGCGTCGGCGATGTGCTGCAACCTCTCACCAGCTACCTGAGGGTGGGGGTGACAGGGACGAAGGTACAGTGAGAATGCAGGGTGTCCACCAAGCTTGCTCTCACTAACCCTCTCCCGGGATGCCAGGGCTCATGCGCCGGGGAAGCCCCCGCGCTCAGGTGCTGGGAGCCCATGAGGAGCCTGCCCCACACCCGCATAGCCTCTTCTGGGTGAGCTAGGCCACAGCTGCTGGGACTGCAGGGGCCGGTCTGGCTCCCCATGGATTCGCGCAGGAGCCGGTCTGTGAGGCTGGCCGGGAGAGAGCGCGCTGCCCATCTGGCTTCCATGTGGCGCCGCTGGGCAGCCACACTATGCCTTGGCCCGCAGCGTCCGGCCACGCTCACCACATCTCCGCGTGGGGACTCAGGCACTGTGACTCAGGCAGAGGGGGTGTATGGGGGCCCAGGTGCTGCCCAGGGCCCAGGGGTCAGCTGGGACCTGCCCTTCCATGCCAGACACTCACACTTTGATCACCGACCAGGCCTAGGGACCACACCTGTGCACGAATTTCATGCACCAGGCCTCTAGTATAATACAGAAAGTAAATAAAAAGTAACCCCTTCCTTCTAACCCCTGTGCTGTTACTGACTGCTCCTTCTCTTTAAAATGCCCTCCACTCCCTCCTTCAAAAGATTAGCTGCAACGCCATTCTCTAAAACTGTTCCTATCACATAACCTATGGTGCTATAGTGTCATTATTTTATTGCTTCCCATCTAAACCAAGAGCTTGAGGGCTGAGGCTATTTTTTTATCTCTATGTCTCCATACTATAAAACATAGCAGTAAATGCTTTAAGTATTTTTACTGAATAAATAACCTAAATGATTAGCTCTAGAGTAGTGTTTCTTTAATTATATTTCAAAGAATATGTAGTTTACCAGAAGTTCAGTACTTTACCCCAATAGAAAAAGAATCCAGAAAAAGCATGTGTTTAAGAAATATTATAAAACTATACACTGTATTCCTAGTTCTAAAAATGTTTAACTTCGCTTAATCCTGATTTGACAATAGTTTTCTGTCACAAACATTAACATTTGAAAAATTACAGGGTTTCAGGTATACAGTTTTGAGAACTTTTCAACAAAGGTGAAGGTTTTCTCCAGGTTACACACAGTTGATTCTCTTCTACCAATGCTATCAGGATCCCAGATGTCAACATCAGTCACTCCTGCTCCAAAAAGGTCTCTGAAAAAATTGACTAAATTAATAGTCTTCAAATGAACTCTGATTGCTTATTACTTAGTGGTCAATGGTTTTCTTCTTTTATGACAGGATAGCTTTTTATTTTAGCTGTACATAGCTCAATACAAAACTATATTCTCAATTATGTTGATAATCTTGGGATATTGTAGTGAATCTTTTGAAGAAAGGAGGGGAGGGCATTCTAAAGGGAAGGAGCAGCCAGTGACAGCACAGGGGTAAGAAGGAAGAGGCTCTGTTTTCTTTGCTCAGTAGTTCACCCCTAATCCCCTTAATGGCATGCTTTGCTCCACCCCCCCCCCCATGTTTTTATTGATTTCAGAAAGAGAAAGGGAGAAGGAGAGAGAGAACATCTATGTGAGAGCAGAACAGCAATCTGCTGCTTCCTGCATGTCCCTACCAGGGATCAAGCCCACAACCCGAGCATGTGCCCTGTCTGAGAATCGAACTGGCAACCCTTCAGTACATGGGAGGATGACCAACCAACTGAGCCATACTGGCCAGAGTAGAATATATACCTTTTTAAAAATTTTAATCCTTATTTCATTTTAATTGTACTTAAAAGTATTTTATATTTGAGGCAAAATATAAATCAGAAGCAAAAACATAATGGCTTTTCAATGAAAATTTTAACACTGATCTATATAAATTATTTTTAGCACAATGAAAGCTACTAAATCACTTGCATTTCTGAGGAACAATGCTGAGAAGAAAGATATAATACTGTCTGGAATATGCATCCCCTATACAACTCTAACAATGAGACTTATAGACATTCCAATGAGAATATGATTATTTACAGGACATATAAAGAAAAAGAGTTTTTTAAAATAATAACCTACAAATTCTAACTTGAAAAATTCCATTCCATTCCTGGGGGTTAATATAAAATATATATTATAAATTAATGTAGATGACCTTGAATATCTTGAAGTCTTTAATAAAATATACTATAAAATAGGAATTATAAACTCAAGCGCTTATGGAGGCAAAGTAGGTGAGCCAAGTAAGTGAAGAATCTAGGTGAGGACGGCAGCAAACTAGAGAACACATGTTTCAAATGCAAGGGGCAGCCTCTGCACAGCATACCAAAAAGCAGTGGGGGCTTATGGGATGCCAGATTTGATTCTATAAGAGAAGCTTGAAGTTCATATTTCTACAAGAGTCTTCTAAAATTTTAATGTTGAGTCAACTTATGAAGGCAAACTAAACATATGCAGAGCCCATATTTAGTCAGGAGCCCACTTGTGTTTTTATATTTGCTGTGTTTTTAAATGGTCATGCATGAAGCAAATATTTTGTATTTAAAACCTTTCATTTGTATTATGTTTTATCAATATTTTTGACACAAACATGTAATAAAAATCATTATTTGCTGGAACCGGTTTGGCTCAGTGGATGGAGCGTCGGCTTGCGGACTGAAAGGTCCCAGGTTCGATTCCGGTCAGGGGCATGTACCTGGGTTGCGGGCACATCCCCAGTGGGAAATGTGCAGGAGGCAGCTGATCGATGTTTCTCTCTCATTGATGTTTCTAACTCTCTATCTCTCTCCCTTCCTCTCTGTAAAAAATCAATAAAATCACATTTTAAAAAAAATCATTATTTAGCTTGATAATACCCATTATAAAAAATGTTTCTAATACATATTAAAACTACAATTGATTTATATTTATTTCCCCCAGATTTGTTGATGTGGGACAAATAAACAATTAGTTCATAGAACTGATGGAACTAAATTACTAAAGCCATTCTCATCTTTATTGTTATTAATGTCATGGTTTTTGATGTATATCTTCTTAATAATTTATTGATTTTTTAGAGACAGAGAAAGGGAGAGGAGAGAAACATCAATGTGAGAGCACCAGTTGCCTCCTACACACCCCCTACAGGGATCAAGTCGGCAATCAAGGCATATGCCCCTATTGGGAATCGACCCAGAAACCTCTTGGAGAATGGGACAATGCCCAACCAACTGAGCCACACCAGCCAGGGCGGTTTTTGATGTTTAAAACTGCCATCCTGATTATGCCAGGGCTCTGTGAAACTAATAGACATACTGAGACAATCTATCACACAGCTTCAACTAAAAAGAAGGCTCAAGACTTACGATATTGCAGGAAAATCCTGCTTGTAGTAAACATTTGTTTATCTAAGGACTGAATGAGAAAGAATAAAAAATTCTTAAAGGGTCAGATTCTACTTCTTAACAGACTACCCATAAGTAAATTTCTAAAGACTGTGTGCCAGTGAATGACTGATGGCTGAAAGGAAAAAGATGTTCTTTAAGTCATTAGATATCACCAATAATGTTCCCTATAACTTTTCAAGAGAAGTGGTAGAACCAGTTGAAAGTCAGACCAATATTCCTGAAAAGGGAAGAGTTGAAGGAAGTATCACCTATCAAATTCCAATTCTTCTAGAGATTTCTTAAGTTTGTGAGAATTGTGAATTTATATATTATACTTATCCATTCAGTAGTTCTTAACCAAGAATTGTATCAGAATCTCAAGGAAATATTTCTACATATACATGTCCAGGCCTTATTAGATTTACTCGATCTAAATCTTCAGGGGAGAGCGGACGTTTGTAAACTTAAGTTCCTCAGGTGATTGTGATTCACCAGCACAATTCTAGCTGAGAACTAGTGCAGTACACAAACACTTTATTCTCATCTCAGCAGTACAATTTCTATTATAGTATAAAATGCTTTGCTATGTTTGAGACTTAAGATAATGACTATTTCCGTGGCAAATTTTGCCCTCTTGTGTTGTTTTACATTAATTAGAAAAAAACTCAGGTGCAAAAAAATATTTTTAAAAAGAGTTTTGCCTCTTACAAATTGTGTTTTCACAATTATTTGTCATAAGGGCATAAAAGAGAGCTGTAATATCTACTGCTTCTTCAGAAATGTCATTATGTAAAGTGAAATCCTAGACAATTAAGTTATTTCAAAACATTTCAATTCAGGGAATGTTTGAGCTTCCAAATATGTAAAATTGACCCTACCTGTGTCAGCCAAGACCATTCCTGTCAAGGTTGCAGTGGTGATATGTAATGTATGTCCAGAAAAAAAAGCAGGTGAACAGCTTTGCCATCACCTGCTCCCTATGTAAAACTACAACCCCGCTGAGGAGCTACATGAGGCTTATATGGAAAACCCCAAGGTGGTATGTGGCTGGCAGAGTGGCTACGAGCATAAGTGGGTGTACTTGCTAGATGTTAAGACATGACCTGACTCTTTCTGCAATCTTCAGGACCTTGGGTCCTGGAGAGTTCAGGGCCTGTGGGCTGCTGCTTCCCCTTCCCACTTGCACTCCTCCAGCTCCCCCTGCTGAGTACTAGGTCTCCTCCTCCCACCCATTCCCAAGAGCACCCATTTCCTAAGCCCCTGCCTGCATAAGAGCCAGCCCCCACCATCACTTCATTCCCCCAAGCCTTCAGTCCTTTGTGGGCTCTGAGCCTATCACCCACTCCCAGGCACTAACACAGGGGTGGGCAAACTTTTTGACTCGAGGGCCACAATGGGTTCTTAAACTGGACCAGAGGGCCGGAACAAAAGCATGGATGGAGTGTTTGTGTGAACTAATATAAATTCAAAGTAAACATCATTACATAAAAGGGTACGGTCTTTTTTTTTTTTTTAGTTTTATTCATTTCAAACGGGCCGTAGTTTGCCCACGGCTGCACTAACAGGAAGTTCTTCCTTCTGGGGTGGAAGGGAGACAGAGCTTTGCTCCTTCCGTGGACACTACATTTCTCCAACCCTCCCTGACTGGGCTTTGGAGTAGTTTCCATGGTGTCAAGGTCTGACAGTGTATGTATATGAGAAAGAAAATGCTTTTGGCTAAAGTAAAAACATGTATTTCAAATATTTTGAAAATAAAGTTACCTTGTTTCTCGCTTCAATATTTGCCTTGAATGAAAGCAGCTTTTCCACTATAGCTATATTTTGACCAAGGACAGCATAGTGGAGAGCAGTATTGCCATCGATGTCCATTATGTTTGGATCAGCACCATGATCTAGTAGAATAGTTACACATTCCTCTTCCTGGCTTTGTACGGCCTGTCAGTATTATACCAAAAAGTAGATTATAAATTCTAGTAATTTAAAGTAAACATTCCACAATTTTTACCAATAACAGTTAAATGAGATAAATTCATTTTTATCCTAAGTAATTGAATCAAATCCATCTCATGTTGACATAGTTGGCTACTACATACCTTAATCAGAGCTGTCCTGTTTTCATTATCACAGAGGTTCAACAGGCATTTTCTGTCTGCTAGGAGAGTTACCACTCCTGGATGGCCATTGGCACAGGCCAAATGTAGAGCAGTCCTATGAAAGTGAAAGGACTCCTTAGGAATTTAGAGCACACTATCTCAAAACATACAATTATTCATGTAATTGTAGACATTACATGTTATCCCTATGCCTTTAAAACAAATATTTATTTAATTTTCTTCTGGAGACAGTACAATAGTTATTAGTTCTTGTTAATGAAGAAGCAGCCTATTTGAACAGAGAGAGGATGACCTGGGAATTCAGCTAAACTTGTGTCTGATCCTATTTTAACTGTCATGTATTAGCTACCTATCACTTGGCCTTTCTGAACCTCAATTTCCTCATCAACAAAATGGCGATAAAAACAGTAGTAATCTCACCCAGCTGGCATGGCTCAGTGGTTGAGTATTGACCTATGAACCAGAAGATCATGGTTTGATTCCTGGTCAGGGCATATGCCCTGGTTGTTGGCTTGATCCTCAGTGTGGGACATGAAAGAGGCAGCCAATCAATGATTCCCTCTTATCGCTGATGTTTCTATCTCTCTGTCCCTCTTCCTTCATCTCTGAAAGGAATATAAATATATTTAAAAAAATAATAGTGATCTCACAGATCACCATTGTTTGCTTAAATAAAAAGCTAAGCAGTGTTTACTATAGTTCCCAGCACAAAAAATCTCAATAATTTTTAGATTGTATTATTATAATTACTACTATTGCTACAACTTTACAAAGACATATCAATTAAGTAAAATCATATCTACTTTGCAGATGTGTTTTAAGAATTAAAAGTACACTGTATTTCAATGATTCTAATATGCTCATTTTTTCACATTTTAACATCTCTGCCATTGGGATGCAATTTATAATTCAGAATGTCTTACAACTATAATTGGCAGCAACTTTAAAAAAAATTCTTATTGGTATATTGGGCATCATACCATCCACGGTGTCTTATGTTAAGTGAAATAATGGTAAATACAATAGATCTTTTGCAGTTCTAGTCAAACGTTTAGGATTAAAACCATTTTTAGTTCTTAAAAGCATTATAGAAAAAGAGGACTAAAATATCAAAACAATAAAGTATTTTTTTAAAGTAACTTTTACTTTGGTCTTCAAGAAACTTAAAGCCAAAGGAAACTCAGAATTCAAATGAACAGGGATGGCTCATTTTATTCAATATTTAGATTTATAGATTTATGAAAATCAGATATTTCCAATGATCAATATTAGTATTTAATACTAGGATACATTTCAAAAGAGCAGGTAAAGATTATCTTTTATAATTTCCTACCTTCAGAAATACTTTGGTTTGAAAGGATGAAGAAAAAACTTCAATTAAGATTAGGTCCTAATACTTCCATTTCAGGTTATATTTCATGAATAGATAAATTGAAAGAATGAATAAATTTAGTTGGAGAGTTCAATATTTTTAAATAATACTTTTAAAAGTAAAGCAATACTTTTGCAATATAATAGTAACATATTTGCTATGTTTTATTGTAATAAGAACATAACTAAATTATTAATTTACTAGAGGCCCGGTGAACAAAATTCGTACACAGGTAGGGTCTGGCAATCAGGGCCGATCTGTGGGATGACTGGCGGGGTGATCGGGGGCCCCAGCTGGCACGCGCCTCAGCTGGCCTGGCGCGGCTCACCCACCGGCTCCACCCCCAGCCGCTGCCGGTTGCCTCCCTCTGTGGGGCAACCAGTGGGGCAATCGGGGGGGCGCCTTTGCTGGCACCCACCTTGGCTGGCCTGGGGCCTGTGGGCTGGGGGCAGCTACTGTGTTGAGCATCTGCCCCCTGGTGATGAGTGCACATCATAGCGACCGGTCGTTCTGCCATTCAGTCAATTTGCATATTAGGCTTTTATTATATAGGATAATCACTTATATATTATACCAGAGGCCCGGTGCACAAATTCATGCATGGGTGGGGTCCCTCTGGGTGGCCTGCAGGGATCAGGCCGAAACCCGCACTCCAATGGTGCCTGCAGCTACTACCTGCCACTCCCGCTCATCCCGGCCCCACTGTGCCTGCTGCGGGCTCGTGCCCAATCAGTCCCGATCGGGAGAGGCTCACGCTGCTGCAGCAGTACCAGCCAGCCATGAGCCCTGCATCTGACGCCCTCCCAAGGGGAGTGGCCTGCGGGATCGGGCAGAAACTGGTTCTCCAACATTCCCCAAGGGGTCCCAAATTACGAGAGCACAGGCCAGGCTGAGGGACCCCACCAGTGCATGATCGGGCAGGGAGGGACTGCGGGAGGGCTCCAGGGTGTGTCCAACCCATCTCACTCAGTCCTGATCAGCCGGACCCCAGCAGTAAGCTAACCTACCAGTCGGAGCACCTGCCCCCTGGTGGTCAGTGCACATCATAGTGAGCAGTTGAACAGCCTTAGCATATCATTAGCATACTACGCTTTGATTGGTTGTTCGGTTGCTCTGCCGTTCGGTCTATTTGCATATTACCCTTTTATTATATAGGATGTAATAAAGAAAGCTATATAAAGTAAAAAAATATGTACAATTAGATACATACATATACTCTATAAACACAGATAAAAAGATTCCTTTTACTTCTGAAGAGGTTAAAATTTGTCAGAAGGTGCCAATTCTCAAAAAGATTTTTTTAAAAAAGTGATGAATTATTTTTTATCTATGTAAGATTCATATTCCTGCTCTTCCCCAGGATTATTTCTATCATAATATACTTTTACTAGAATTTCTATACTTGTTCATTTTAAAAATCAGATTTTTTGAACTGGAAATGTTCAGTTATAATACAAACTAGCGGCCTGATGCACGAATTCAAGCATTGGTGGGGTACAGCTGGCCCACCCCAATCTGGCCCGATCGGGATGGGCCGGCTGGGGGGAGGGGTCACAGGCGGTTGACCAGCTGGCCCAAGCCCTGATTGCAGTGGGGGGGGGGCCAATCGGGGGTGGGGCTGGTCAGGGGAAAGGGCCACAGGCAGTTGGCCAGCTGGCCCAGCCCCCGCTTGGGGTGGGGCCAATTGGGGGTGGGGCCAGCCAGGGGGAGGGGCTGTGGGAAGTTGGCCGGCCAGCCCCTACCCCGATCAGAGTTGGGGGGCCAATTGGGGGCGGGGCCGGATACAGGTAGGGGCTGTGGGCAGTTGGCGGGTAACCCCGCCACCTGGTCCAACTCCTGGTAGAGGGGACAATTTGCACATTAGTCTTTTATTATATACTAGAGGCCCAGTGCACAAAATTCGTGCACTTGGGGGGGGGGGTCCATGAGCCCGGCCTGCACCCTCTCACAATCCAGGAGCCCTCAGGTGAATGTCCGACTGACAGCTTAGGCCCGTTCCCATGCCAGCAGTCAGACATCCTTAGCACTGCTGCAGAGCCGCTGTACTCGCCAGACGTGAGCCCAGCTCAGGGTTTCTGGCTGAGCAGTAGTCCCCACACTGACCACCAGGGGACAGCTCCTGCATCGAGTGTCTGCCCCCTGGTGGTCAGTACGCATCATAGTGACCAGTCGTGCCACCGGCCGATTTGTATATTAGCCTTTTATTATATAGGAAGGATGTTCAAAAAAAATTTTATCGCATTTTGCACATTTTTTTAGCTAATATAGGATCAGTCTGTGTGTATGGCTAATCAAAGTGATTTTTCTCTCCCTTTCTGAACTACCAAAGTACATCTTTTCATGTCAACATATATCTCTTATCTATACCACCTTCAATGGTCATATATTCCATCCTATGGATGTACTATAATTTTGAAATAAAATCCATTTATATGAGGTCTTCTTAATACACTGCTATTATGAGCAGTGCTGAGAAAAAAAATTTTTCTGTAATTTAGCTAATCCTATCTAATAAAAGAGAAACATGGTAATTAGCGTACGACCGCTACCCTTCCCATTGGCTAATCAGGGCGATATGCAAATTAACTGCCAACCAAGATGGCAGCCGGCAGCCAGGCAGCTGGAAGCGAACATGAGGCTTGCTTGCTTCAGTGACAGAGGACGCCAACGTTCCCCGCCTGCCGCTGCAGGCCTCTGAGCTGCAACTCTAAGCAACTATGTTACAAATATAGAAGCTAAACAAAACCCCAGAAACCTGCTTTAGTCCGCCAGGCTTCAGCCAGCAGGATCGCAACATTGTTTCAAATACAGAAGGTAAACAAAGGCCAGAAACCTGCTTTCAGCAGTGGAGGCCTAAGAGCTGGAGCCAAGCCTCAAAGCTAAAACTGGCCCTGAATTTAAAAAAAAGGAAAAATGGAGCGGTTGGAGCTTCAGTCACCCGCCAGCCTGAAAACAGCCCTCAGCCCCTCATCCAGGATGGCCAGGCACCCCAGTGGGGACCCTTACCCTGAAGGGTGTGTGACCAATGGCAAACAGCCATCATCCCCTCACCCAGGCTGGTCAGGCACCCCAGTGGGAACCCGCACCCTGATCCAGGACACCCTTCAGGGCAAACCAGCCAGCCCCACCCATGCACCAGGCCTCTATTCTATATAGTAAAAGGGTAATATGCCTCCCAGCACCGGGATCAGCGGAGCCAAGAGGCCTCCCGGGACCGGGATCAGTGCCCAAACCCCCTGATCGCCCTGCGGCTCTGTGTGTGACAGGGTGCGGCGCCCCAACCCCCTGATCGGCCCTGCTCTGTGGGTGATAGAGGGCGGCGCCCCAACCTCCACCCATGGGCCCTGCTCTGTGTGTGATAGGGTAGAGCCATAACCTCCCCATTGACCCTGCCCTGAGTGTGACAGTGGCGGCACCCCAACCCCCTGATCGGCCCTGCTCTGTGGGTGATAGAGGGTGGCGCCCCAACCCCCTGATCCACCCTGCTCTGTGTGTGACAGGGGGCGGTGCCCCAACTCCCCTACCGGCCCTACTCTGTGACAGGGGGGAGCTCCTCAACCCCCTGATCGGCCCTGCTCTGTGCATGACAGGGAGGAGCTTCCCTACCCCCTGATGGGCCCTGCTCTGTGCGTGACAGGGGAGAGCTCCCCAACCCCCCTGATGGGCCCTGCTCTGTGCGTGACAGGGGGCAGCGCCCCAACCCCCTGATTGGCCCTGCTCTGTGTGTGACAGGGGGTGGCGCCGCAACCTCCCCATCGACCCTGCCTTGAGTGTGACAGGGGGCGGTGTCCCAACCCCCTAATCGGCCCTACCCTGAGCGTGACTGAGGGTGGCATCGCAACCTCCCAATCTGCCCTGCTCTGTGCATGACAGGGGGTGGCGCCCCAACTCCCCAATCGGCCCTGCTCTGAGCCTGACCAGGGGCTGCACCTAGGGATTGGGCCTGCCCTCTGCCACCCGGGAGCAGGCCTAAGCCAGCAGGTCGTTATCTCCCGAGGGGTCCCAGACTGCGAGATGGCACAGGCCAGGCTCAGGGACCTCCCCTCCCCATCGAGTGCACAAACTTTTGTGCACCAGGCCTCTAGTCTATAATAATAAAAGCATAATATGCTAATTAGAGCGGACATCCTTCCGGACTAAGCTGGGGCTGCAGCTGCCATGGCTGCAAGGGAGGGATCCAGGCAGCCGCCCATGGCTGCGAAGGCCTACTCTTGCATGAATTTTGTGCATCAGGCCTCTAGTTATTTTATAAAGATATTTTAGTATAAATAGAATTAATGGGCAAAAATAACATAAATTTTTAAATGTGGTACTAATAAACAAGTTGTCTATTTGAAAAGTCAAAAGTAACTTAACCTTTAAGCAGCAGTATAAGTACCACTGCTGGTCATCTTCACAAACTTTGTGCATGGAAAATGGTATTTCACTCCTTTTCTTACCAGTGACACTAAATATCTTGACACTAAATATCCATCATTCCCTTGTACATATGCTAAAAACACTTTGTCCAATTTTAAATGAGTTTTTTTCTTGTTGATTTCAAAGTCTCCTCTGTAAAATAAAGATACACTTTTTCTCCAATGTGCATACATTGTAAATATTTTGCAAGTGCATCTTCTTAATATTACTTTCTTACATTGCTCACCCTCCTATTTTTCTTGCTTTTAAGATCTTTGTCAACTTAAAAATATATCTATCTATCTATCTATATAGATAGATAGATAGATAGATAGATAGATCTGTATATAGGCATTTATGTTTTCTTCTGGTAATTTTCATATTTTATATATTTGAAATTTTAATCTATATTCCACCTGGAACTTATTTTTCTGAAATAAAATCTAGCTAGTTTTCTCCAAATACTTAGCAATTATTTCGCAACCATTTATAAGTAAGTCATCTTTTCCTACAAACATCAAATGTCACCAGTATCAAGTTCTAAAGTTCTTACATACATTTGGGTGTTTAGACATTTCTAATCTGTTCTAATCATTTCTGTCTTTTCAGCTACTGATAGACAAATAACTTGTGGAAATTTATAGCACATGTTGATATCTAAAAGGGCAAAGCTTTACCTACTAACTACACAGTAATTTTCCTAATTTCACCACAACAATAAAGACAGCATCTGTGACTCAAAATTTTAAAACCATACTTTATTGTTTATGTAAAATTAATAAATATAGGAAGAACACATTTTGAGAAAATGAATCTTCCTATTCAAGACCACAGCTATCTTTTCACTTCAAAGTTCCCTTTGGAGGTCCCTCAATAAAGAACATAGGTGTACACTGTTTTATATTTGTTATTGGATTTTATCTGAAGAATTTTTAGGCCAAAAGTTGATTATGGGAATTATTTCTCTCATTATGTACTTGCCTATAATATACAGCATTATGGTATAAAAATGTGAACATCAAATATATAATGCGAAATATACTTAATTTCGTTTCTATTATTGCTATTTAATTAAATCACGTAAAAATGTCAGTACGTGCTCTGTAAGAGGAATTAGGGGCGGGTCCTTAAGTTTTTGTTCTTAAGGACCTGGGCGCTAGACCCCAGGTAAGGCGTCCACCACCGACCGGCCCGCGGCGCGGGAGGGAAGCCGGCCCAGCACCTCGGTGACAGCAGGGCTGCGCCCACCTGCGGAGCCGGCCGGCGGGGTGCGCTTCCCCCAGGGCCGCCCGCCTCCTCCCGGCGGCCCGCGGGAGCCGCGCAGGCCTTATTACCTGTTCATCTTGTCTCTATCATTCAAGCCATTTATCCGGAGCAGCAGAATCTGCTTCACTCTGGCGACGCTGCCCACGCTGGCCGCTCTGTGGATCTTGCCCAGGTCTCGGTCTCGGACGTGGTACCCGCGCTGCGAGGCGCCTCTGCCACCACCCGGCGGCCTCTCTCCCAGGCTGCGCCCGGGGCTGGCGGACGCGGCCAAGGGCGACACCCCCTTCCTACTCCCAAAGCCAAAAATCTTCTTCATCGCAGAGCGCCTGAGGGCTGCAGCGAAGCCTCACCTTCCCCGCAGCTTTCCGCGCCGCCCCCCGAGTCCAGCACTATGGCTCCAGGGACGCTCCAGAGGCCACGGCATCCGGCGGGGCAGCGCTGCGGTTTGAAATCTTTCAGCCTGCAAGGATTGTAACCCAGCAAAGCCCTCTGCACGCAACTGCGCGTGCGCGCCTCCGAGCCGACGTCACTGCGCGTGCGCACTAAGTCCCTGCGGCCAGAGCTACCCAGCGCGCATGTGCAAGGTACAGACTTCTAAAATCTCAGGGACCGCTTCTGGTCACGGTTCTAACAGCGATGGGAATTGGCCGGATCTTGTGAAACATTTGCAAAGGTTAGACTCACCCCAGTGGAAAAGGGAGTCTTTACCCACTGGGGCTAGGGTGGCGTGGAACTTAAGGATGCCAAAGGCCTCCTCCCGCAGAAAACTCCCCTAAAAAAATTTATAAATCTGTTTGTTCCTCTTCCACATCCCTCTGGGCCCCAGTCTCCAGGGAATTTAGCGGATGCAACAACAGAAAGATGTTCCACACGTTAGAGATTGTGGCAATATGTGTATTCAAGTGCAAATTTCTGAGAAACAAATGTACCTTCTCCAGATGAAATGAAAGCACATTTCTGAGTGCCTCTTAGTCCTCCCTTTGGCCCACCCATACATTTACATTTTCTTTACTTTTATTTCCCCAATTAAATCTTTAATCAACCCAATATTTATTTTGGAGCATGGAGTAACATTTAAGAACTTAAAAAAAAAAAAAGCTATTGTGGAAACCATGCCAGGACCACAGATAATCAAGGCCAGTGGGAGCACTGAGGCCTTATTATCAATACATCAGAATGACCAAAGGCTGCTCTGGGCATGTGCCTAAATGGAATGTTCTAGGACTCTGAGCCTGGGAATCCTAATCAGGCCACGATACCATGAGCGGGTGCAAGGACACACAGTACACTGTGCCCTTCAGTAGCCAATATGATTGATGTAACTATTGGCACAAAGCCTTTGTCTAAGTAGTATAAAAGTAGGTTACTGACCAGCTAGTTGCCTGGAGTCGGCTGAGGATGGAGTGAGGAGAAGTCTGCTAGAGAGAGCATCTAGGATGGAGTGTGGGAAGAAATTTGCTAGAGAGAGCAGCAGGGCAGGAGAGACAGGGGAAGCTGCTGAGCCAGAGAGCTCAGGTACTGCTGTGACATGAGGCAGTGAGTCTAGGAGGCAGCGTGTGGCTGCTCAGATAATAGCTGTGGGTACAGAGACTGATGCTGTTTTATGGGAAAGATTGATATTCACCAGCCGGTGTCTGGCTGCCTGCCTGTATGGACTTTGCTGTGAGGACTGTTCTTGTCTGATGGCTATATGGCCACTGGATTCAGCAATAAAGACTCATACAGCCACAACTTCTCCATCTCCTTCTCCATCTCGCAAGACCCTCTGCCAAGCTCTGCCCAGACTCAGAGCAGCTGTGCCCTTGGGCAGTGCTCTGAACAGCTATTCACATGTCACAAACCATCTTTTCTCACATAGTTTAAAATATACTTTATTTTGCACTAAATTCATGGTATGTTTTTTTCTGTTTCTGGTGTTACTGTTCTGTTCTACTGAATGATCTTATTCTTGCAAAAGAACTCAAGTATTTTAACTTCTTTATAAAATACTAGAGGCCCAATGCATGACATTCATGCAAGAATAGGCCTTCCTACCCCCAGCTGCCGGCTGTCGACACTGGCTTCCTTCTGGCATTCGGGACCCAGGCTTCCCTTTGGCACCCAGGACCCAGGCATTCCTCTGGCCACTGGCAGGCACCCGGGACCCGGGATTCCCTCGCAGCCCTGGCTTTATCATGAAGGATATCTGGTCTAACAAGCATATTATGCTTTTATTATTATAGATATTATACGGACTCTGTTAGTTACTTCGTGATACAACTGGAGGCCCAGTGCATGGTATTCACGCACAGGTAGGATACCTAGTGGCTGCCGCCTGCCGCCTGCGGCCTATCTTCCCCGGCTGCCAGCTGCCTGCCAGAGCCTTCCTTCATTCCATGCCATCCCCTGGTGGTCAGTGCATGTCATAGAGAGCAATCAAACTCCTGGTTGGTTGAACTCCTGAAAGGACACTGCATATTAGGCTTTTATATGTATAGATAGTGGACTTAGTCTCTCTTGTAGTTTTTTTTTTAACCTTTACTTTGTATATAGTTTTCCTTAAAAAAATGTATATTAAGCATAAATAGTTGATTTTGTCTTTTGGTGATTCTGCTTTAGATTTCTTTCTTTGATGAATACTAATGTTATTAGGTTATCTGGTCTAATTAGCATATTATGCTTTTATTATTATAGACTAGAAGCCCGGTGCATGAAATTTGTGCACTGGGGAGGGGGGTCCCTCAGTCCAGCCTGCACCCTCTCCAATCTGGGACCCCTCGGGGGATGACATACTGCCAATTTAGGCCCAATCCCTGTGTGATTGGGCCTAAACCAGCAGTCAGACATCTCTCTCACAATCTAGGACTGCTGGATCCCAACCACTCACTTGCCTGCCTGCCTGATTGCCCCTAACCACTTCTGCCTGCCAGCCTAATCACCCCTTAACCATTCCCCTGCCAGCTTGATTGATGCCTAACTGCTCCCCTGCTGGCCCGATTGCCCCCAACTGCCTTCCCCTGTGGGCCTGATCTCACCCCCAACTGCCCTCTCCTGCCCTCACCACCATGGCTTTGTCCAGAAGGAAGTCAGACATCCGAAATATGGCCGATCAACCTGGTCTAATTAGCATATTACCCTTTTATTAGTATAGATAGATTATATAGGATAGGATTGCTTAAATGGGGGGGGGGAGCCTTTTTCAGCAGGAGGAGATGCTCTTGGCAGACAAAAACACATAATCCCTATATCTGGACTGATAGCCGGCCATATGCACTATACTGCCAAAGCAGTCATTAAAAAATTGAACTGCTTTCTTACACCTTATACCAAATAGCTGTTGCCCTTAAAACCTCTCCTCAGCCCCTACCTTAGGTTCTGTCTTCACAGTTCACCCAGATTAGTTTCTGATTGGTCGGCTTCGATGCCAGTCACCATCAAAAGCTCCACCTCCTAGGCAGCCATTGGCTCCTGGCACTTCTCCCAGATTTGGTTCTGATTGGTCAGTTTCTATGCCAATCAGCGTCTCCGGGACTATCTCTGGGCCTGATCAAAGAGCGGGGCTGATTAGCAGCTCCCGCAGAGACCAGAGAGAAACAGAGGAGGGGCTTCTGGGGAAGCCTGGAGAGAAAGAGAGGCAACAGCTGATCAACAGCTGCCACAGGGGCTGCGGATCAACCCTGCCTCTCTCTCTCTGCAGGCCTCTCTCCAGGCCTGATCCGCAGCCCCCTCAACAGCCAGTGCTAGGTCCCTGCACCAGCACCAGCTGCAGTCAGTGCTGGGTCACCATGGCAACCCAGCACTAACTTCCAGTGTTTGGTCGAGCCTTTGGTCTATGGACCCTGGCTCTTTATATGTGTAGATATGTTCATATCCATTAGAGACCCAAAGTTTCTCCTTCTTATTCTTTTAAATGTTCTCCTGGCAATGTTTACCTTGAAATTATTTGAGGTGAATTTTAATTAGGTTGAGAGTTTTAGCAGAGTATAAAAATCTTGAATCAGTGTTTAGGTACATGTTATGTCTCTCTATTTAATTCTTATTTTATGTCCTTAATTAGCCTTTGGTAGCTTTTTCCTTCCTGCTTCTTGATATATTTATATCTGGGGATTTTTCATTTTCTATTGTGATGGTACATTTTTTCATTATAATTTATAAGTGATTATTATTTTTATATCTGTGTTTTTATTAGACAAACATTAGATAACTTTTTTTCTCTTTTCTTTAAAAATTGATTTTAGAGAGAGGAAGAGAGAAAGACAGAAACATCTATCAGTTGCCTCCCACACCAGCCCTGACTGGGAATCAAACCTGCTACATTTTGGTATACAGGAGGATGCTCCAACCAACTGAGCCAGGGCGTGAGTAACTTTTTAAAGCTATCTTCTTCTATATATATATATATAAGCCTAAGTGACCAAATGACATGTTGACCAGTCGCTATGATATGCAATGACCACCAGGAAGCAGATGCTCAACACAGGAGCTGTCCCCTGGTGGTCAGTGCACTCCCACAGCCAACCTCCCAGTCAGCCAGCCCCAATCAGCCCTGATTGGGACTGGGCAAGATGGCCCCAATCAGCCCTGATTGCTGGCCAGGCCCAGGGACCCCACCCATGCACGAAGTTGTGCACTGGCCCTCTACTCTCTTTATATATATATGCATGCCTAAGCGACTATCTGACCGTTTGACCATCTGACCAGTAGCTATGACACACACTGACCACCAGAGGGCAGATGCTCAACGCAAGAGCTGCCAAACTGCGATGACTTGGCAGCTGCAGTTCTGGGGTGACGCACCCAAAACCAGAGAGGAGGGAGCCCGATTCTGGGGTGCGTCACCTGAAAACCACCCTCTCGCAATCCGGGACCCCTCGGGAGATTTCAAAGAGCCAATGTTGGCCCAATCCCTGCAGGCCAGGCCAAGATACCCCACTGGTGCACGAATCCATGCACCGGCCCTCTAGTATGATATAAATCTTTCTCGGTCTGACTTATTTTACTTAGCATATTACCTCTAGATCTATCCAGGTTTTTGCAAATGGAAAGATTTTATTCTTTTTATAGCTGAGTAATATTCCATTGTATATATATATAAAGGAGTAGGCAAGAGTAGGTTTATAGTTAATACAATACATTATACAATCTAATCTAATAATAGACAAACATGGTAAATGACCATACCTTTGCTACACCTCCCATGGGCTAATCAGTATGATATGCAAATTAACCACCAACAAAGATGGCGGCTAATTTGCATACAGCAGGCAGGGCGGGCCAGCGCGAGCCACCATCCGGGCCCCCACGTGCCGCCTAAGCCCCGCCCCCAGCCGGGACCCCTGTGTGCGGCCCTGGGCGGGCGGGACCCCCATCTGCGGCCCTGGGCGGAAGGGCTTGGCTGCGTGATCGGCCCAAGGAAGCCCTATTCTTGCAGGAATTCTCCTGCAAGGGGCTTCTAGTCCTATATAATAAAAGGCTAATATGCAAATTGACTGAACGGTGGAACAACAGTTGCTACGGTGCACACTTACCACCAGAGGGCAGACTCTCAATGCAGGAGCTGCCCCCTGGTGGCCAGTGCACTCCCATGGGGGAGCACCACTCAGCCAGAAGCCCTGAGCCGGGCTCATGGCTGGTGAGTGCAGTGGCAGTAGCGGGAGCCTCTCCTGCTTCCATGGCAGCACTAAGCATGTCCAACTGCCAGCTTAGGCCCACTCCTAAGCTGGCAGTCGGACATCCCCTGAGGGCTCCCGGACTGCGAGAGGGTGCTGGCTGGGCTGAGGGACTTTTCCTACCTCTGAGTGCATGATTTTCATGCACTAGGCCTCTAGTAATATAATAATTGATAAATAAATAATAATACAAGAATAAACTCTGTGCTTTGCATACTCACAGCTGTAAACCTATTTTTGCCCACTCTGTATCTGTGTACCACATCTTCATTCATCTATTGATGGACACATATCTTGGCTATTGTAAATAATGCTGCAGTGAACATTGGGCTGCATATATCTCTTTGAATTCGTGTTTTTTACTTTGAATAAATATCCAGAAGTGGAATTTCTGGATCATATGGTAATTGAATTAATTTTTTGAGGAGCCTCCATACTGTTTTCCATAGTGGCTGCACCAATTTACAATCCCACAAACATCGTACTCTTCCCCCAGCCATAACCTCAGCCTGAAAACTTCTTCCTTTCCCCATCGGGCTTGGGCAATTCTGACCATTAAGGTAGTTGGACAGAGTTGTCACCTAAAACAGCCCACCTCCAAATCTTAAATTCCATAGTCTCAAGGCTCAGTTCTGATCACAGCCTCCAGGTCCTTCACGGTCTTCCTCCCCCAGGCTCTGTAGGGTCAGGGCTGCATCTTCTTGTGTGCTGTGGTATGCCTGGCGCCTAGGGTACAGAAGAGATACCCATATGTTTTGAATCTAATTAAACTGAATCCTACTATACTTTCTTTTCTATCTCATTAAGTGATCTATTCTCTCAATCCTTTTTTCCTTAGTTATTCAGTGGACAGTTGTTTTCCAAATATTTATCCTATGCTACATAGTCCTTACTCTCAGAGACAGAGGATGGAGATGATTCTTTATACCTTAATGGGGGCCAGTGGTAGACAATATATAGGCAGTTATTGCAATAGTGTAGGGTGCTCTATATATTAAGTGGTGTTTTGTTTTGTTTTTTTCCATCCAGAATGTATTCTAATTGAACCATGTTTTTTTCTAAGGATTCCTCACTCCCACAGCTCTCTTAACTTTTTTATACACTTGCCATGCAAACCACTAAACTTAGATTAATATGTGCTAATCTTATGGCTGGTACTCCCAAATTGCTGGTGTCCCATTTCAACCGTATTGTCGGCTACTATTCTGAAAATGGAACTCTCTCCTCAGATTTCCCACCCCACCCTACCCGGAGGTGCCCTTGCCATCTGTCTCACCAGTAACTGTTTTCCCTTCTTACTTGCATGTTTCCCTTCTTACCTGCAACTGCACTCACCTTACTTCCTTCCCGCCTATTTTAGAAGTCAAGATTTCCTTCTGCCTGTCTCATCTGTCTTAGCTCATGGAGTATCTTCTCTTGCCCTCTGTGTTGTCGCTTTCTCCACTGCATATAAGTATGCTCACATCTCTGCTATTATAAAACAAAATCTGTTCATAACCTCTTCTTTCTCTCCAGCTACCATGTCATCTTTCCTTTTCTATAGCCCATTTTTTTAAAGTGTCATGTTCATTCTGTCAACCAATAGTTGTTGACACCAAGTCAATGCCAAAAGAAACCCCTGATTCGTGGTGTGGTGAAGAAGGAAACTTTATTTAGAGCAGTGGTTCTCAACCTTGGCTGCACATTAGAATCACCTGGGAGTCTTTTCAAAATCCTGATTTCTGGGCCTCAGCCTCTGGAAATTCTGTTTCTTTGTTACTAATGTTGTGGCTTTCCGGAGGATGAGGCTCAGAAATCAGGATTTTAAAAAGATTCCCAGGTGATTCTAATGTGCAGCCAAGGTTGAGAACCACTGACTTAGTGCAAAACAGCTCAATTGTGATACAGCACAGCTGTGGAAACAGCACAGCTGTGGAACAGCTCTGGGGCCAGGTGGCCCTGGGTCTAAGCCCCTCTCTGGCTAGACAGCTCTGCTCCATGCCAGCTTGCTTTGTGCTGTGCTGGTCTTCTCAGCTCTTCTCTGGTGAGACATCTTCTGGTGTTTCAGCTCAGCCAGGGAGATGCATATTTCAGTTGAAAGGGGAAGTTGCCTGATATGGACAGGAGCCCCCACCCTTGGTTCCTGATTTGTTCTTCCACATGCACATAAGGACTTTAAATCTGCACAGTTTGATTGGTCTAAAAAGCACTGCTCTGATTGATCAGAAGAGAGCCACTCTGATTGGCTGGAGCTGCATAGCTCCAATTGGGTGGGGAAAGCCTCAGTGCTATTGGTTGAAATATGGTCCAGGAACTCCTTTATAAGGGCTGGCTCAGATGGCAGAAACACTGTGCAGGCTTCTCCATGAAGTGAAGTTTGTGTGAGAGGCCCCAATGCAAAAAAATGGTTGTTAGGCTCTTTTCTCTTTTTCTTTCTTTCTTTTTTTATTTATTTTATTATTTTATTTATTTATTTATTTTATTTATTTTATTTTAGTCCAGTTTACCACCAGGAGCCCTTCTTAGTAGGTATCTTTTTTTTTTTTTCAAAGGATTCACAATTCATAACCTATATCCCCTCATCTCACCAACACTAGATTAGGGGACACAACCATGTCCCCACCTGCTCTGTTGATGTATCTAAGGACATCCATAGTCCAATAGAAAAGTCAAGGTTCAATTCTTCTGACTTAATCTCTGCATGGCATTTGCATTGGGTAGTGTTAACACTTCCTCTTTTCTTTCTAGAAAAGAAACTATGGCTTTTTCACTTATTTGGATTTTTAAATAATTACAGATGCTCTACATAACAAATGAAACAGCACATAAATCTCTTAAGAAAAAGTGAGCACCCTCCCTCTCCTGGCTTTCCATCGTCCCATGTAAGGGATCTTCTACAAGGTCTCTACCCACAAACACTCACAGGAGAGGGGTTTCTCCTCTTTTCTCCCCTTCTAACTCCTCCCCTTCCCTTGTCATCTTCCTCTCATTTGATGTCAATTTCTTGTTCATATCCTCTGCTTGGTTTTCCTGTCAGTTATTACCCAAAGTACACCCTCCCTCTCCTAATGGTCAGTCCACGTGGGGACTCTCCTCCCCTTCACCTGCTCTACCGTGGCAGAGGCCGTGTGACCTGTCTGATGGTGAAATGGAGAAACTTTAGTGGGTCCTGCTCAGCTCATCTTCTCGCTTTCCTGTGGGGAGGGTCTGCTCTATGGCTGCGCTGCTCTCACAGGGGACACATTGTCTACTTCTCATACTCAGTGTTAGGAAGACATTTTCTCTCACACTAGAATGTGTTTTCCATCCCAGCCTCTATTTAATACTAAACGTGGTTTTGGCACCCATCTGCCTTACTCTCAGTCAAATATCTCAATTTGTTCAGAATTCAGGTCAGAAAGGGATGAAGTGACATTTGATCAAACATCTAAGCATTTAATGAGTTATTTCTCTCTCTCTCTCTCTCTCTCTCTCTCTCTCTCTCTCTCTCTCTCTCTCTTTTTTTTCCAGTTAGGCTAGCCCTTTGTATATTAGGTGTAAGTACTATCACTCTATCTAATGTACCTCAGAGTATATTGTCTTATGACTTTGTTAATGCTTTTTCTCCCTTCATATGTGTCTAATTTTTATGTATTCAATTATCTTGATCTTTTCTTTTTGGCCAACTCAGAAGTTACACAGATATTCTTCTAAATTTTCTCTTAGGGTTTATTGCATATATTTTGATGTTTAATACATCTAAGACTTATTTGTGCATATGATTTGAAGTGGGGGGCCCAGATGGATAGTCAATTATGTCAGCACTATTTCTTAAAACAACAACAACAACCTTTCTCCATCAAATAACTGTTTTTAACATTCAACAAGAGCCTCAAATTTAAGATTCCCCCCTCTCAACTCATTAACTGTTCCCTTTTCCACATCCTTCAGTTAATCAGTAACCTCTACCTTAATCCTTGTCTCTCATATTTCCAGGCATTACCTGACTTCTTTTCATTTCTCAAATGACCATAACTTTTAAAACTTAAAGCAATAAGTATTTATTATATAAAAATTAGCAAATACACATAAGCAGGAGGAAGAAATTTGAAACCTCTATTATCCCAACTCTCAGACATAACCATATGGTATATGTTATTTTAGCTATTTTCCCTTTTTTCATAGTTTTTTTCCCCCCATGCACCCTCCACCCCCTTCAAATTACCTTTTTTCCATAGTTTTTAAAGGAAGATGGCTATGTCCCTGTTGTCTTCCTTTGGATCCACCAAATCCACCCTCCACCACCTTGCCCTCTGCTCTCTGCCTAGGAGCTGCCCTGTGGACCATGTCAGCAGGTTCCAGGGCTCCTCCAGGAAACCTCACTGCACAGCTCTCCTTCTGTGTTCCTGTGGCTGCCCTCTCCCTTTCCCCTTTGGGTCTAGGAGTGGTAACAGCTCCCCTGGTACATCACTGCGGTACCTCACTGTCCTACATGGTTCACCTGAACCCTACCCATAGCTCTATAAGCTTTCCTTAGTTAAACTCCCCTCGGATCATCCTAATTTCTCCTGTCTGGTTCCTGGTTGTTACGAGAGGGTAGTTAAAAATTATTCTTGATGTAAAATATTTGAACAATTTTCAAAAAAATAAAAACATATACCTTAACCTTTAATTTCTCAATTGTAGTTCCTGCCTCAGAGATAACTAGTGTTTTCAGTTTGGTAAATGTCTTTCCAGATCTTTATTTCTTACACTTACATATATGAGTGTATAGCTAAATACAGGTTTTCATGTATTCATTGGTGGGGTGTGTGTATATGTGTGTTTACATCCGTGGTATCACACTGTACATATTGTTCCATAATTTGTTTTTTAAAATTTGTCTTAAGGAATTTTCCACTTCAGAACAATACAAAACCTAACACTTTTTCTTTTTTTTTAATTAAATCTTTATTGTTCAGATTATTACAGTTGTTCCTCTTTTTTTCCCCCCATAGCTCCCCTTCACCCGGTTCCCACCCCACCCTCTACCCTTACCACTGCTCCCACACTGTCCTCATCCATAGGTGCACGATTTCTGTCCAGTCTCTTCCTGCATCCCCCACACCCCTTCCCCCCCCAAGAATAGTCAGTACATTCCCTTTCTATGTCCCTGATTCTATTATAATCACCAGTTCATTCTGTTCATCAGATTATTGATTCACTTGATTCTTAGATTCAATTGTTGATAGATGCGTATTTGTTGTTCATAATTTGTATCTTTACCTTTTTCTTCTTCTTCCTCTTCTTAAAGGATACCTTTCAGCATTCCATATAATACTGGTTTGGTGGTGATGAACTCCTTTAGCTTTTTCTTATCTGTGAAGCTCTTTATCTGACCTTCAATTCTGAATGATAGCTTTGCTAGGTAAAGTAATCTTGGTTGTAGGTTCTTGGTATTCATCACTTTGAATATTTCTTGCCACTCCCTTCTGGCCTGCATAGTTTCTGTTGAGAAATCAGCTGACAGTCATATGGGTACTCCCTTGTAGGTAACTGACTGTTTTTCTCTTGCTGCTTTTAAGATTCTCTCTTTGTCTTTTGCTCTTGGCATTTTAACTATGATGTGTCTTGGTGTGGTCCTCTTTAGATTCCTTTTGTTTGGGGTTCTCTGCACTTCCTGGACTTGTAAGTCTATTTCTTTCAGCAGGTAGGGGAACTTTTCTGTCATTATTTCTTCAAATAGGTTTTCAATATCTTGCTCTCTCTCTTCTTCTGGCACCCCCATAATTCGGATGCTGGTACGCTTGAAGTTGTCCCAGAGGCTCCTTACACTATCTTCATACTTTTAGATTCTTTTTTCTTTTTGTTTTTCTGGTTGGGTGTTTTTTGCTTCTTCGTAATTCAAATCTTTGACTTGATTCTTGAGATCCTCTAGTCTGCTGTTGGAACTCTGTGTAATATTCTTTATTTCAGTCAGTGTATGGTTAATTTCTAGTTGGTCCTTTTACATAACCTCGAGGGTCTCACTAGATTTCTTGAGGGTCTCACTAAATTTATCGGCGGTTTCTAGAAAATTCTTGAAAAACCTTATAAGTGTGGTTTTGAACTCTATATCCAGTAGTTTGCTTTCCTCCATTTCTGTCATTTGTGATCTGTTTCTTTGTCTTGGCATTTTTTATGCTTCGCTGTGTTGATAGAGTGGCTTTCTGCACTAGGTGTCATATAGGGCCCAGTGGCTCAGCCTCCCCAATTACCTGAGGTGGACACTCTTGGTGCACTCCTTTGTGGGCTTTGTGCACAGTCTTGTTGTAGTTAAGCCTGGATTGTTGTAGGTATCACTTGGAGGAATTGACCTCCAGGCCAATTGGCTGTGAGAATCAGCTGTGTCTGCAGTGGGAGAACTTCTGTGCTGGAGACACCCTTCTGGGGCAAGACTTGCTTCAATGGGGCTTTGGTGCTCACTGAGTCTGCCCCCTGAGTGTGTCCCTTATGGGTCTGAGGAGTTGTAATCTGGAGTGGTCCCACTCTGACCACTGGGTACACTGACTCTTGGATCTCTAAGGAGGTGCTAATTTAGCCTCTGCCTGAGGCTACCCAGCAGGAGCTATGGAGAGATCGGCAGATTCCTCTTCTTTGTTTTAGATTTGGAGGTGCCCAGATGACGCCCAGCTGTGAAGCAATGCAAGCTGCTGTGGGGCCTTGGGCCTTCTTTTGGAAGTTCTGTGTCTCTCTGACCCAGCTGCAGTTTGTTAGGTAATTTTCAAATTGCAAAGGGCCAGGCCTTTCATATGTAAAAGCCTCTGCTCACAGCTTGGGTGGGGTGTGGTCTCAGGGGATCAACAGGGCAGAGCAAACAGCTATGGCTGGTCCTCAGCCCTGCCCTAAGAGACCCTGCGTCTCAGTGTCCCGTGGTAATCGCTGCAAGCACCTCTGAGAGAAAGCCGCCCTCGAGTTCTGACCAATGCCAGACAGTCCAGTTTCTCCCCGTATGAGTCTGGGTCCCCAGAGACTCGCCCGGAACTGGAGTTCAGAGCGGGAGTGTGTGTCTCCCTCTCGATTGAAAAAGACAACCGCATCCTCAGTTGCCAGCCCTTTCCACGTGCGCCTCCATACCTCTGCACTTTACTTCCACACCTCCTCTGAGTCTTGGTATGCTTTTCTCTTTCCTTCTAGTTGTAGAATTTCCACTCAGCCAGCCTTCCTGTGGTTCTGGATGATGTCTGCTTTGTCTTTTAGTTGTGTTTTTGAAGTGGTTGTGCGAGGCAGCAATTTCCGGTGTTTACCTGTGCTACCATCTTGGTTTTGCCTCCCTAACACTTTTTTTTTTTTATTTTTTTTTTATTGCTTAAAGTATTACAAAGGGTATTACATATGTATCCATTTTATCCCCCCGCCCTAGACAGTCCCCCTAGCCTCCCCTATCACCCAGTGTCTTATGTCCATTGGTTATGCTTATATGCATGCATACAAGTCCTTTAGTTGATCTCTTACCCCCCTACCTCCTGCCCCCCAACCCTGCCCGGCCTTCCCGCTGCAGTTTGACAATCTGTTTGAGGCAGCTCTGCCTCTGTATCTATTATTGTTCAAAAGTTTATAATGGTCTCTATTGTCCATGAATGAGTGAGATCATGTGGTATTTTTCCTTTATTGACTGGCTTATTTCACTTAGCATAATGCTCTCCAGTTCCATCCATGACGTTGCAAATGGTAAGAGTTCCTTCCTTTTTACAGCAGCATAGAATTCCATCGTGTAGATGTACCACAGTTTTCTAATCCATTCATCTACTGATGGGCACTTAGGCTGTTTCCAGATCTTAGCTATGGTGAATTGTGCTGCTATGAACATAGGGGTGGATATATCCTTTCTGATTGGTGTTTCTGGTTTCTTGGGATATATTCCTAGAAGTGGGATCACAGGGTCAAATGGGAGTTCCATTTTCAGTTTTTTAAGGAAACTCCATACTGTCTTCCATAGTGGCTGCACCAGTCTGCATTCCCACCAGCAGTGCACAAGTGTTCCTTTTTCTCCACATCCTCTCCAGCACTTGTCGTTTGATGATTTGTTGATGATAGCCAGTCTGACAGGTGTGAGATGGTACCTCATTGCTGTTTTGATTTGCATCTCTCGGATGATTAGTGACTTTGAGCATGTTTTCATATGTCTCTTGGCTTTCTGAATGTCCTCTTTTGAAAGGTGTCTATTTAGGTCCTTTGCCCATTTTTTGATTGGATTGTTTATCTTCCTTTTGTTAAGTTGTATGAGTTCCCTATAAATTTTGGAGATTAGGCCCTTATCAGATATGTCATTGGCAAATATGTTTTCCCACACAGTGGGTTTTCTCGTTGTTTTGTTGATGGTTTCTTTTGCTGTGCAGAAGCTTTTTATTTTGATGTAGTCCCATTTGTTCATTTTTTCTTTAGTTTCAAGTGCCCTAGGAGCTGTATCAGTGAAGAAATTGCTTCGGCATATGTCTGAGATTTTCTTGCCTTTGGATTCTTCTAGAATTTTTATGGTATCCTGTCGTACATTTAAGTCCTTTATCCATTTTGAGTTTATTTTTGTGCGTGGTGTAAGTTGGTGGTCTAGTTTCATTTTCTTGCATATATCTGTCCAATTTTCCCAGCACCATTTATTGAAGAGACTATCTTGGCTCCATTGTATGTTCTTGCCTCCTTTGTCAAATATTAATTGAGCATATTGGTTCGGGCCGATTTCTGGGGTCTCTATTCTATTCCATTGATCTATATGCCTATTCTTGTGCCAGTACCAGGCAGTTTTGAGAACAGTGGCTTTGTAATACAACTTGATATCTGGTATTGAGATCCCACCTACTTTGTTCTTTTTCAGGATTGCTGCAGCTATTCGGGGTCTTTTTTTATTCCAGATGATTTTTTGGAAAGTTCGTTCTAGATCTCTGAAGTATGCTGTTGGTACTTTAATGGGAAGTGCGTTGAATTTATAGATTGCTTTGGGTAGTATGGACATTTTAATGATGTTGATTCTACCAATCCATGAACACGGTATGTTCTTCCATCTGTTTATGTCTTCCTCTATGTCTTTTTTCAACGTCCTGTAGTTTTCTGAGTAGAGGTCTTTTACCTCTTTAGTTAAGTTTATTCCTAGGTAGCTTAGTTTTTTCGGTGCAATGGTAAACGGGATTGTTTTTATAATCTCTCTTTCTGAAAGTTCACTATTGGTGTATAGAAATGCCTCAGATTTCTTGGGGTTAATTTTGTATCCTGCTACATTGCCAAATTCATGTATTAAGTCTAGTAGCTTTTTGATGGAATCTCTAGGGTTTTGTATGTATAATATCATGTCGTCTGCAAATAAGGACAGTTTTACTTCCTCTTTTCCAATTTGGATGCCTTTTATTTCTTCTTCTTGCCGAATTGCAATGGCTAACACTTCCAGTACTATGTTGAACAGGAGTGGTGAGAGGGGGCATCCCTGTCTTGTTCCTGTTCTTAGGGGAAATGGTGTTAGTTTTTGTCCGTTGAGTATGATGTTGGCTGTGGGCCTGTCATATATGGCTTTTCTTATGTTGAGGTATGATCCTTCTACTCCCACCTTGCTGAGAGTTTTTATCAAAAATGGGTGTTGAATTTTGTCAAATGCTTTTTCTGCATCAATTGATATGACCATGTGGTTTTTTTCTTTCAATTTGTTTATGTGATGTATCACGTTTATTGATTTGCGGATATTGTACCATCCTTGCATCCCTGGGATAAATCCTACTTGGTCATGGTGTATGATCTTTCTGATGTACTGCTGGATCCGATTTGCTAAGATTTTGTTGAGGATTTTGGCATCTATGTTCATGAGGGATATTGGCCTGTAATTCTCTTTCATTGTGTTGTCTTTACCTGGTTTTGGTATTAGGGTGATGCTGGCTTCATAGAATGAGCTTGGAAGTGTTCCTTCCTCTTGAATTTTTTGTAGTAGTCTGAGGAGGATAGGTTTTAGTTCTTCCTTGAATGTTTGGTAAAACTCCCCTGTGAAGCCGTCTGGTCCTGGCTTTTGTTTGATGGAAGCTTTTTGATGACTGCTTCAATTTCTTCCATAGTTATTGGCCTGTTGAGATTTTTAGATTCTTCCTGATTGAGTTTTGGAATGCTGTATTTTTCTAGGAATTTGTCCATTTCCTCCAGGTTGTCTAGTTTGTTGGAGTAAAGCTGTCCATAGTATTTTTTAACAATCATTTGTATTTCTGTGGGGTCTGTTGTTATTTCGCCTCTATCGTTTCTGATTTTATTTATTTGGGTCCTCTCTCTCTGCTTCTTGGTGAGTCTGGCTAGAGGTTTATCAATCTTGTTTATCCTTTCAAAGAACCAGCTCTTGGTTTCATTGATTTTCTGTATTGTTTTTTTGGTCTCTATGTCATTTATTTCTGCTCTAATCTTTATTATCTCCTTCCTTCTGCTCACTCTGGGGTTTTCTTGTTGCTCTCTTTCTAATTCTTTGAGTTGTAGAGTTAGATGATTTACTACCATTTTTTCTTGTTTTTTGAGATAGGCCTGTAGAGCTATAAACTTCCCTCTCAGGACTGCTTTCAATGTGTCCCATAGGTTTTGGATTGTTGTGTTTTCATTGTCATTAGTTTCCAGGATGTTTTTAATTTCTTCTTTGATCTCATTGGTAACCCAATCAATATTTAATAGCATGCTATTCAGCTTCCAGGTGTTTGAGTATTTTGGGTTGTTTTATTGTAGTTTATTTCTAATATTATGCCATCGTGGTCTGCGAAGATGCTTTTTATGATTTCAATCTTCTTGAATTTTGGGATACTTTGCTTGTGACCCAATATGTGGTCTATTTTTGAAGATGTCCCATGAGCACCTGAGAAGAACGTATATTCTCTGGCTTTGGGGTGAAGTGTTCTGAAGATGTCTATTAAGTCCATCTGATCTAGTGAGTCATTTAGGATTGCTGTATCTTTGCTGGTTGTTTGTCTATAGGACTTATCCAGTGCTGACAATGGTGTATTAAAGTCCCCTACTATGATTGTATTGTTGTCGACCTCTCCTTTGATATTTTCCAGGAGTTTTTTTATGAATTTGGGTGCTCCTACATTGGGTGCGTATATGTTTACCAGGGTTATATCTTCTTGTTGTATTGATCCCTTTAGTATTATGAAGTGGCCTTCCTTATCTCTTGTTAAGGCCTTCACTTTGAGGTCTATTTTGTCCGATATAAGTATTGCTACCCCAGCTTTCTTTTCCTTTCCATTTGCCTGAAAGATATTTTTCCATCCTTTCACTTTCAGTCTGTGTGAGTCCCTTCTAATGAGGTGGGTTTCTTGTAGACAGCAGATGTATGGGTCATGTTTTTTTATCCATTCAGCCACTCGATGTCTTTTGGTTGGAGCATTTAGTCCGTTTACGTTTAAAGTTATTATTGAAAGGTACTTGTTTGTAGCCATTTCTTTTTGTGTGTGTGTGTGGCTGTTTTCTTTCTGAGGTTTTTATTTCTTCTTTTTATACCAGTCCCTTTAGCATTCCTTGCATTGCTGGCTTGGTGGTGACAAACTCCCTTAGTCTTTTTTTGTCTGTGAAGCTTCTTATTTCCCCTTCAAGTTTGAATGATAGCCTTGCTGGATAGAGTATTCTTGGATTCAGTCCTTTGCTTTGCATCACTTTGTAAATTTCAGTCCATTCTTTTCTGGCCTGATGCCTAACACTTTTTCTTAAATTGCTGCTTAGTACGTTGAAGTGTGGAGATATAACTTTATTTAAGCACTCCCCTATTGACTGACATTTAGAGTCTTTCCAATTTTTCACTATCATAAATAACGTAACTCTGAAAATGCTCATACTTCCCTTTTAATGTTCATGGGCAATCACTCCTCGAAGGCAGAGGCTGAGAAATAAAACCCGGGCTGAAAGTGAAGTGCATTTTTGTCTTTTATTTTAGCAGGTACTCTCGAAGTTCCTCCCCCAAGGTCCATACCTTTTCCTGTGTAGATTCACATGTATATGTGATGGGATGCCCTGGAAGACTAGACACTAAGGCAATATTTTTAAGAGAGGGGGCTTTTATTTAAAAAATTTCAAGAAATAGTCTGTCTCTGGGAATTGAAGCTCTAACTTTGGGCTCTCTGTTTCATTGTAAAGTGAGTGTGAACCTCAGGCCACCAACTCAGATGTGCAGACATGTCATCAGATTCATAACCGTTTCATTTCTGTATCAAGTCCCATCTGCCGGGCACCGGAAACGCAGTCAAGTGAGGGCTCTCCATCTAGTCCCTGTGATGCTTGCTTAGCATGGGGTCCCCTCCCCGCGGGCGGGTTGCTGGTTTGTGGGGAATGCAGGGGGCGCTGGTGGGAGTGGGCTGGGAGAGGTGCGGGTCTCCCGCGCTGTCCTTTACTCTCTTGGGCCCCTGCAGGCGTGCCCGCCCTCCCATCTGGCCCTTGTGGAACTGTGCCCAGCTCTGTCCCAAGGCCTCGCCAGGCCTGGCTGTTTCCCAGCTCTCGCTGACCTCTTGGGGGCAGAGAAACATTTGGCCGCGCTCCTTGCCAGCTGGGCGTGGGCAACTGCATCAGGCTTGTCCATCGCTCTGCACAGCCTGCTTTGTGGCTACGCTCCCACACCTTCTTGGGGCGCCCTGGGAGCTTTATCCTAAGCAAGGAGGAGTAGAAGCTCTCCTCTCAGTTCCCAGGCATAGCTGTGGATTCTAGAAACCCTCACCTTCACCTGGTCCTGGGCGAGGGTGGGAAGTGGGGAGTGAGACCCATGTGTAGGGGGAACATGCATTCCTCTGGTTCGCCTGGGACAGTCCTGGTGTGTGCCTGTGTTCCCAGCATAATTAGTGCCAGAACTCCCTTTCACACTTAACAGTGTCCAGCACATTAAACTATATGGTCCTCCTCCCACACAGAATCTAAGACACCTGCTCCCTTTCCATCTCTCCTCCCCTCCAACCTAGAGAATCTGTATCTCATTTCGGCTTGGGATACCTGACCTTCACCATCACATCGTATTCTTTCAAATCTAGTGTTTATGGCCTAAAATTAATGCTGTATCTCTTTCAAGGCTGGCTTTTGATTCTGAAAAGTCCAGATGTTTGAACCTCCTAAAAGCATTTCCTCTGCTTCTCAGATGTAATGGCCCTTCCCTGGAATGTACAATGGAGGCCTCACACTCCACTTTGGGAAAGGGCCACAAGGTAAAAATAAATTACCAGTAATGAAAGACGCATTGTATAGTGTGGGGGGCCCCCCCGGGCAAGGCACAATGGGCGTTCTTAAAAATATTGTCAACTGAACCCAGGGCGCAGGCAGAGCCATGCCTTGGGGGCGGTCCTAGCCAAGAGGCAAGGAAGCCACTCAGTCTGACCTTTCCAGCCCAGGTGCTAGGGGTGGATCTCATTATGTCGCCAGGAACTCAAGGCCCACCCAGATGTGATGTAACCTCCTGGTATTTGGGTATAAATTAAACACATGGTTCCAGTGCTGGGCCCCCTGTCTGTCCCTCCATCAGAGGGCAGAAGCCCACCCGGTCCCAGCTTCTCCTATTTCTGTGTCTTGTCTCTGCATTTCATTTGTCAATCTCCAGCGCCTCTACTCAAAGAACCGGTTCATTTCTCTTTCCGTGCTGGATGCGGAGAAGAGACTCCCGCGATAGTATAGGATTCTAAAACCTTACCTTACCACATCCCCCATCCCTCTTGTAATCCCCCTGAACCTACAAAGAAAGTTGACTTCTTGTTAGAGGTATTCTCTGCTACTACACTCCCCAAGGCATACAAACTGGACCTAAACCGGGTTCTCTGGGGAGTCAGTTCCACTGCAGGGAACCGGCTGGGCTGCTGGGCTAGGGCCATCTAGGGTGACTTTAACCACACAAGGGACAGAGGCCCATTCTGGTCATTAGCACCAAGCAAAGGCCCAGGAGTTAGACTCAACCCTGGGGAGAGGGAGACTCTGAATGGAGTGGGACTACCCTGAAATAACTGGAGTGACGTTTTTCCAATCCAGTGGAATGGGACCACAGAATAGAAACTAAGTAGACTTATGAAAAAGTAAAGTTACATTTTTTGCATATTTGAGGTATGGCCCAAGCCTCACTGACCCTACTGCATATAGGGGTTCATGTGGGATTTATAATAATAATAATCATAATCCAGTATGCCCTCCATATCTGTGAGTTCCATATCAGCAGGTGCAACCAATCATAGATTGCAAATATGCAGCAAAAAAGTTACATTTTTGCTGATGTCTACTAAGTAGACAGGCCTAGTATGATTATGTCTGTACTGAACATGTACAGACTTTTTCCCTGTCATTATTCCCTATACAATATAGTATAACAACTATTTACAGTGTATTAGGCATTATAAGTAATCTAGAGAAGATTTAAAGTATATGGGAGGATGTATTAGTATGTACATCATATGCAAATTAGTACACCATTTTATATAAGATACTTCAGCATCCATGGATTTTGGTATCTGAGATGGGTTCTGGAACCAATCCCCCATGAATACTGAGGGACAACTGTAATATTTATTGACTGCTTTCTATGCACCAGGCTCTGTTCTAAGGGCCTTACATGTTTTTCTGTAGATACTATAAGTTGACTCATTTTACAGAAGCAAATCGAATCACAGATTAAATAACTGACCGAGGTCAAAGTACACATATGCTCTATAGACTGATGATAAACCCTAGGATGGATTTAGAGTAGGTCACTCCTGGACATGAGAAAACTGGTGTGCAGAAATGAGGTGAACTTCCCAGAAATTGTTGATTCAGGAGCAGTAGTGGGCCAAGATGAGACTGCATTTGAAAAAATGCAATAGTCTCTGAATCTACACAGGACAGTCAGCAAAAAGAAGGAATTTCGGAGTAAGAAAAGGAGAATTTAAAAGCTCTTCTGGGAATTCCTAAGTGCCCTGAACTTTGTCCTGGGGACAGACAGACTTTGTAGCTGGTAGCTCAGAGCTTCACATCCCGGACCCCACCTCTGACCACCAGGTAGAGGATCCCCAGGCTGCAGGCAGACTGGCATCCCCTTGACCTGCTGTGAATTCCTGAAGCCACTGCAGACAAGATGTGCATGAGCAGAAGATTCTAGTTTACAAGACTCATAAGGCAAGCAAACTGGGCAGAGGCCATCCTATATAATAAAAGGCTAATAGGCAAATTGACCAAACAGCAGAACAACTGGTCATTATGATGCGCACTGACCACCAGGGGAAGACACTCAATTCAGGAGCTACCCCCTGGTGGTCAGTATGCTTCCATAGGGGGAGCACTGCTCAGCCAGGCTCATGGCTGGCGAGCACGGTGGCAGTGGTGGGATCTTCTCTGGCCTCCACGGCAGCACAAGAATGTCTGGCTCCCAGCAGGCCTAAGCCATCAGTTGGACATCCCCTGAGGGTTCCCCGACTGCGAGAGGGCACAGGCCGGGCTGAGGGACCCCTCAAGTGCACAAATTTCGTGTGCCGGGTCTCTAGTGCATTATATATTTTTAAATTTCAAAACATATTTTTATCTTTATCTAACATCAAGATTTATGAAATTCTTATCTTTTTTTTCATCAAAATGCTTCAATGTGCCTTCATTTTGAACCTAGTGTATATGAGAAAAAATTATTTCTTCTCCTGATTTCCTTTCATTTAAATTAAGTGTTCAGCTGAGCCAGAGGTTTGGATCCCCAGTTGGGGTATGTATAGAAGGCAACCAATCAATCAATGTTTCTCTCTCTCTCTCTCTCTCTCTCTCTCTCTCTCTCTCTTTCTCTCTTTCTTTCTCCCCCCCCCCCCACCCGCCCTCCCTTCTCCTCCCTTTCTCTCTCTAAGCATATCGTCGGGTGAGAATTAAAAAGTAAATACTTTAAACAATAAAGAATTTAAATTAAAAAAAAGAAATTGAAAAAAGTATGTAATTAAATTTAAATCCTTTACAAAAAAAAATAAAGTAAATAGATAGATAAAGTGTTCAGGGGAACTTATATTCCAGTTAGCATGTAAAGTCCTATTACTAGAATAAGAATGACGTTGGCATCCTCTACCATCCTCAGTACATTTTCTGAGTACTTACCTTTCTAAAACTGGTCTTTAGGAAGTTGTGATATGAGTGGTTCCTGGTTGCAAAAACTAATCACTATCACAAACTAACATTTTATAGAAATAACTTGAAAATGTCAGGGATAAATCAAATGAGTGTTCAAGACCATACTTACCCCTTTCTAAGTTTTTTAGTTAGGGATCATTTTTTTCTAAGGTTCTGTGTGAACTTGGACAAGGGTAGGGACAGCACTTCTTACCAGCCTTGCAAGTTCTACTTGTTTTATTTGCTCTCATGTTCGCCCTCTGCTGGCTGTTAAGAAGAAGAACATGAATGATTAGAACCGCTTTCTTTGACCCTGTGAGCTTTTTTTGGTTTGTTTTTGTTTTGAAAAACAAAATTCCAGTTGAACTCCCTAATTATAAAAATGTTAAAAGAAGCCATGTGAGTTTTAATTGGATTAATTTTAATTACTGTAATTGTAGATAAGGTGTGGTGGTGGAGGAAACCATCTTGACCTTTTTTTAATATGTTTTACTGTTTAGTTCTTCAAGTCTGAATTTTCTCAGTTTTATAATAAATTTATGAATTCAGGTTACATCATAAATTTAAGGAGTAGACCGTACATGAATATATATGTCCTGGAACCCTGCCAGTCTTGGAACCCAGGGCTGAAATCATCTTTTCACTCATTCTGAAAATCAATGGAAAAAAATATCCTCAGGTGAAGATTAATAAACAAACAAAAACAATATAGCATTCTGCAGAAGATGGCAGAGATTAGTGCCTTGTTAAGGATCTTAAGCATATAGCTGTGCTGGCTCCTGTCACATCTGTAGTTACTGTACCAGGCTGGCCCCTGCAGCACCTGATGGATCTTGGAGAATGACTGAAGACTGTGACAAGCTCAACCAAATAGCCCCCATTGCAGCTGCCAGGCTGGGCTTGGTATCTTTCCCAGAGAAGATTAATACAGCCTCAGTTCATGTTATGCAGCCATTGATTTAGCAAATGCCTTCTTTTCTATCCCATTCATAACAGAGGATCTGAAACAGTTTGCAATTATATGGACTAGACAATACACATTTACAGTTTTTCCCTAGGGCAATTTAAATCACCCATTGTCATAATAAAATCCGAAGGGATTTGGATCACCCAGACATGATGTAGAACATGAAACCGACCTGTTACATTGATAATATCTTCTGACTGGACAGGATGAACAAGGGTTGCTAGCAGCAGGAGGCCTTGGTAAGACACATGTGTTCCATAGGGTAGGAGATAATCTTCGTGAAGATTCCATGGACCTCTGTCACTTTGGGGTGTCCAGGGATTGGGGTGAACTAGGACATCCCTTTCAGATTAAAAGACAAATTGCTGCATCTTGCATCTCTTATCACAAAGAAGAAAGCACTTACCACTGCATGTAGGAAGAAAAGTAGCCCAAGGTGAGGGTTTATATGAGCTCATGGCTGTAGTGAATAGCCTGACTGACTAGTAAAGAACCTGAAAGAAAGCGCTGGAAGATCGGAGGCAGAGAGGTCTGGAGTAGAGGCATGTCAAAGAACATTCGAGGTGGGCATGGTGATTTTTGTATGTGTCCTTGCAGCTTCTCCCATCAGGTGGTGGGTCTGTCTCCCCATTTCTTACATTTGAATTAGGCTCTGTGACTTTGACCCATAGGACAACAGCTAAAGGATCCAAGAATAGGCTTTAAAAGTGCCTGTGCAATGGGGCTTGCCCTCTCTAACTTCTAGAAACACTTCTGCCACCATGGAAAAAGCCTGACTACCTAGCTTTTTGGAAGATGGGAGCACAGAAAGCTTCTGCCATCCCAGCCTTCCCAGCGACAGCCCAAATGCAGGAGTGAGCCCTGCTGACAAGGCAGGAAGCAGAGGAAGCCGTCCTCGGTGAGGCCCAGTCACATCACCAACCCGTAGGGTCAAGGGCAGATCAATGCTTGTACAAAATCACTAATACACTGTAGGTCCATCAGTGCTGTTGCAAATGGTAAGATTTTAATTATTTTTTATGGCCTGAGAGGGGGAAGTCACCAAGAGAATATTACTTAAGAAATAAATTTATAGAAAACACATAAACAATATTTTCTAAATATTATTTCTATTACTGGAGTTGGCAAGAAATGAGAGAAACAGTTATGCATTGCTGGTGGTAGAATAGATTATACAGACATTTTGGAAGGCAAATTGGCAATATCAACAAACAAAATTAACATG
Source organism: Myotis daubentonii (assembly GCF_963259705.1). Lineage (NCBI taxonomy): Eukaryota > Metazoa > Chordata > Mammalia > Chiroptera > Vespertilionidae > Myotis > Myotis daubentonii. The sequence continues at coordinate 96,113,497 of NC_081840.1, forward strand.
AATCTACTGTTAATCTGAGCAATTCCATTACTTTGTATCAGTTCTAAATGTGGGGAAACACACAGACAAAGAAACATGCACAAGCTGCTAACTGCAACATTTTAACAGCCAAAAAAAAAGGAAAACAGAGTAATAGTCATGTAAATGACGGTGGTATGTCTATATTGTGGAACATTATGTAATAGTTAAAAAGATTGAGGTGAATCTGTTTGGTTAGAAAAGGTGTCCAAGGTATATTTTTAGGTGAATATATCAGTTAAGAAAAATGGGGAGGGGGGAGTGGCTGGGGAGGGGTCGAAAGGGGAAAAGGAGACATATGTGATACTTTAAACAATAAGAAAATAAGAAAAAAAATGCAAACTTCTACTACAGGTAAACACCAAAATCTCAGTGGCTTATCAATGGAAGGTTAATTTTTTTCCTCATATAAAGCACAGCGAGCAGCCAAGCAGAGGGTGGATCTGCTCCACACAGTCATGCAGGACCTCAGGACAGAGACTCGTCTTTCACCCACAGTGTTTGAGGCCACCCCAGGCATTTGTATCCAGCCAGCAGATGGAAGAAAACTGAGGAATCCTCTGAGGGGCTTTTTTTGGGCCAGTCCTAGAAGTGACACTCATTATTTCTGCCCATATTTCATTGGCCAAAATTCCATCACATGGCTACATCTAACCAGCAAGGTTGCTGGGAAATGTAGTCTAGCTATGAAGAAGGAGAAAAATAAATTTGGCACAGTCTGTGCCACAAACACTGTTAAAATTCATTTCCACATGTTTATCTCAGTTTTCCATGGATTATCATCAAAATCTGTGATTCTTTCAGAGTGTTTTCCGTCTTCTCTGTGAGGGATGTACTTGCCCTCCAAAGTTTGCTGGGATCTGATTCTGGTTATGGGTCTAGAGGGCAAAACCATCTCAGCTGAGGAAACTGCCGGGTCTTCAAGCAAAAGGAAAAGTTCTCTTCAGACTCAGGAAAGGGGCTGCTTTCATCAAGGCGGGGTCCACCCTGCTTAGATTCTGTGCAGTCACTGGGGCCACACACACTCTCTCCACATCAGTTCCCCAACTTTAGCCTACAGAAGACCCAGAGAAGCTGTGATTAAACATGGATTGTAATTTTGCAGTCCCTAGACTCAAACACTGGGCCTGGTTTCCACATTCACTGGCCTGGCAGCTACAAGAGACAGGAGGCCCCTTTAGGGCAGTCACGGAGGCTCTTTGGACCTCTGACCAGGGTGTTAGTGGACAATCCCACGTGCTGAGCTGCCCATTTCCTTTGCTTCCTCTGCAGGGCAGTGAAAGCAACCAGCCCACTCTCGATGCTCTCAGTATGTGTTTCTATCATCCTAAAGTTCTTGACATTCCAAAACATCAGTGTTCCATTTTTTATTTTCAGCTTCAGATCTAACCAGATCAAATACTTTATATTAAAACCCTTTCTGGATAAGAGATCCTAGCAGTCAGGGTTCAGTCAGGAAACAGAAATCCTTCATGTTACTTAAACTGAAAACATTTCATTCACGAATTTGGGGCTCACACAACTGTTGAAAGGACTCACAAAGCCAGTGAGGAAAGACAATAACAGCACTTGGGAAATCAGGAAGTTTGGGAAGCACAGGGAAATGCCAGTGATGACCTCAGCTACCTGCAGCCCCCAATCGGAGGGCTGCCCAGAAATCCCGGCAGTCTAACAACCACAGTTACCATCTGTGGAAGCCACTAATCTGCCTGTTTCTAAAGCAATAATGGCCTCTGCTTCTCTCCCACCTTCCAAATCTCAAGCAAGGGACCTGGGAGCTGAACTGGAAACAAGCTGGCCAGGGAGCCTGGGAAGTGCATTTTCCAGATTCCCCGCCCCCACAGTGCAGGGAAGAGCAGAGAAACAGGCAGAGATGGTGTTGAGAGAACAACAGTCAACCTATGGGGGGAAATGGTTGTGGAATAGAATACACAGAATAATGCCAGTTATGGGAGAAGAAAAACTTCGCAAAATAAATGTTTATCACATAGCTGAATAAATACACAGACAGAGGAGAGGTCTAGAGGGAAGCACCAAACTGATTACTAGTGGATACTTTGTTGCTGATTGGTATGAGTGTAATAATAGGCAGACTTGAGTTTTACTCAATTTTTGGAAATTTTTTTTGCAGTGAGAATATGTGTTCAGATAAATGAAATCAATTAGGTGGTAAAGGATGGAGGAGTATAAAGTAAACACTTGAGAGGGGTTGGACTAAGGAAGCTTTAAATTTGTTTGCAGGATGCAGAGTCCTGTGTATATGTAAAGACTAAGGGAAAGAGCCAAAGGTTCTGCAGAGGTGGACGTACAGAGAGGGAATGACTGGTGGAGCAAGATCTTAGTGGAGTCTGCAGAGCATGGGCTCTAGTTCAAGGTGAACATAGCCTTGGGGACTGAGGATAGACGATAGACCGGCAAGAACAGGTGCTGTTGCAGGTTACTTGGGAGCAAAAAGGGAAGAAAGCTGAGAGAAATTGGGCTCAATGGGCAATAATTTCTCAGAGGAGAGTAAGGCCTCCAACTGAGAGTGAACAGGGCAGTGAGCAGTTATGGCCACTGTGATATTCGGAGTGGTAGTGTGACCTGGCCAGAACCCGCTGAGCGTGTGGAAGTGTGCTGCGGGGTGTGCCCAGCCAAGGAAGTGGGTGGAGTGCTTCAGAGCTGAGAGGTTCAGGCATGGAGCTTCTGAAGATGAGTAAGCTCTCCCATGGCACATTATGGAGAGCAGGATTTCTCAACCTCAGTATTATTCACATTTGGGGGCAGATAATTCTTTGATGTATGGACCTGCCTTGTGCATTGTAGGATGTCTTGCACCATCCCTGGCCTCTACCCACTAGATGCCTGTAAGTAACCCACACACACAAACTAGTTATGACAACCAAAACGATCTCCAGACATTTCCAAGAATCTCCTGGGGGAAGGAGCAAAGTCTTCTCTGGTTAAGAAGAACCACCGGTTTAAAACTAGAGTTAGTGCCCACGGGCCGGAGCTAGCGCTCAGCACTGTGCAGGCTGGGAATGGTCTGCCCCGTCTGCCTTTGTGGAGGGTGAGGGCGCCTTTGGAATTTGGGCAACTGTATTCACAGGGAAGCCCCGCCCTGACTCGCAGTGCTATTTGTACTGCAGGCACCAACAAGTTTGTACTACAGGTGTTCCCTTAAAGCCAGGAGTTGCCCAGTTAGCCAATTCTTCTCTTAAGTGACTTCTCACTCACCACCTTAAGAAGAGGAAAAGAAAATTAAGTCATTGTGCAATATCATAATTTTCAGCACATCACATCACAAAATATTCCCCTCTCTCTTCAGGAATCTCCCTTTTCCTGTCTCCTCATTTGAGAATGTATTGACACCCACTGCTTTCCAGGCATTATATCGGGAACTGGATACTCAAATATAAAATAAAGCATGTGTACTTCCTGTCATTGAGGACTTGGAACTTATATAAAAAAAATATTACATCATAAATATTAACGGAGCCACATAGCCAGTATCTCAAAAATACCACAGAGGGGGCTGTCTGGAGGCAGCTGTGGTCAGGAAGGCTCTCAGGGGTGGTACTATTTTGGTTAACTCCTGAAGGATGCTTAGGTGTTCAGACAGCCAGCACTGGAAGAGCATTTTGGGCAGGAGAATGGATTATGCAAACCAGTGAGTCATGACCACATGTGTTTGCAAGCTTTCGAAAAGGTAGATGCAACTGAAGTGCAATGAATAGAGAGACAAAAATCAAGCAGAGACCAAATTATGAAGGCCCTGGCCAGCTGTATTAAGGAATTTGAGCTCCTCTTGTAAGTAAAAGCTGTTTTAGGTGTGGGAACTCTCCAATTACTGGGTCCTGCTCTGATCTTGACCACTCTGGGTGGTTCACCCTTTCCTCCTTCCTTTTAGTCCAGCGGTTCTCAACCTGTGGGTCGCGACCCCTTTGGCGGTTGAACGACCCTTTCACAGGGGTCGCCTAAGACCATCCTGCATATCAGATATTTACATTATGATTCATAACAGCAGCAACATTACAGTTATGAAGTAGCAACGAAAATAATTTTGTGTTTGGGTCACAATATGAGGAACTGTATTTAAAGGGCCAGAAGGTTGAGAACCACTGTTCTAGTCTAAGATCTAACCCATTGGCTTCAAGTAAGTATAACCCAGCCATCCACTTAACTTCCTCAGAGAAATTTCTTCATAGTCTTGTTTTTCTTTCTGTTTTTACTGCTGCAAAGCAGACTTTGTGTAATTTCCATCAATCCACCTCCTAGGGTTTTTGCAAACTGTTATCTTCTATTTTCTGCTTTTTTCTCCCCCTCAAAATATGTTTTCATTGGTTTTAGAGAGAGAGGAAAGGAGAGGGAAAGAGAGAGAGAAACATCGATGAGAGAGAAACATTGACTGGCTGCCTCCTGCACACCCCCTACTGGGGATTGAACCTGTAACCTGGGCATGTTGGGTGATGTTATGGGCACGGAGCAGGTTCCACTGCTAATGTCTGTCACTAATGTTGGAATGTTGGAGAGGGCAGGGGTCGGAGGCAGGAGGGAAACCATGGTGCTTTACAGCTTTTGATGACTCATCTTCTTCTGGCCCTGGTTTTCTTTATAAGTTTTTGCGTTCTCTTTTCCTTAACAAATATGTAATGTATTTAATTTCAAAACAAAGTTATTTAATACTTTGTTTTAAATTTTGAAAAAAAAAGTTGAAACATTTACTAGATAACAACCTTGAAGTCTCAGTGACTAAACACAACAAGATTTATTTCCCTCTCATATTGGGAGTGCATTGGAAGTGAGGGCTGGGTCCCCACGCTGCAGTCAGGGAGCCAGGCTTTCTAGCATTGGCTCAGTTGTGGGCAGTGGGAATGGCACCAAGTGTTGTACTGGTGGTGTCAGACCGGACCTGGGTTCAGCAACCTCGGTACTTGAATTCTGGCTATAAGATTTCAGAACCAAGACCCTGACTATAAGAGACCGTTTATTTATAAAATCACAAGGGTAGAAGTCATTCATAGAAGAAGTGGTCTTAAGAAATAAGTTATAGAGGCAAAAGAAGGGCCCTAGGAGCTTGGAAATGAGGAACCTAATGGCAAGGCACCTGGGGGGGAGGGGAAGGGGGAAGAGAAAGGTGCAGGGGGACTCCTAGAAGGACGAGAGTGCCAGGTCCTCCATCTTGAGAATTTTATGGGTGGAGATTTTAGGGGAGGTCTCAAGGTTCTCAACCTTGGCTGCACATTAGAATCACCTGGGAGTCTTTTTAAAATCCTGATGTCTGGGCCTCATCCTCCGGAAATTCTGTTTCTTTGTTATGGGGTGGGGCCACATTAGTAATAAAGAAACAGAATTTCTGGAGGATGAGGCCCAGACATCAGGATTTTAAAAAGACTCCCAGGTGATTCTAATGTGCAGGCAAGGTTGAGAACCACTGCAATAGAATATTCAGCAGCTTTCCAGCTGTGTCCCTTGAGGTCCTAGGTCTCCACTGATTGATTGATTGGCGCCAGGGCAGGGGATCATTATTCAATGCAGCTGGTCCTGAGGTCAGCCTGTTTGCTTGTCTGATTTTGCTGCTTTCCTGGGCTGGAGCTGAAATATAACTGAGGCCTAGATGTTATCTCTGGGAGGAAAGGTCAGGGGTCCCAAACCATAAGACCAGCCCTATGTGAGGGGAGGAAAGGTCACCCTGCAGGCAAGGCCCCACCCTGTAACTGTTCGTTGTTAGGCACCCAGGGCTTTCTACCTGGTGACCTTCTGTACCTGTCCCATCGTCCTTGCTGTGCTCCTGTCTAACTGCCTACCACAGTTGCACCTCGGGATTACTGCATTCTGTCCAGATGACAAGGAAAAAGAGCCACTGTGGGAGTGGGAGGTTCAGGGGTCAGGCCTGGAAGTGATACTCATCACTTCTGCTCCCACCCCATTGGCTAGAACCAGTCACAGGTCCCCACCTTTAAGTTACTCTCATGTTTTGAGGGTAGATCTTTAACTTCACCTTGTCCTGGATAAAATATCCCACAAGGAAATCTACTCCTGTTGCTCTAATCAACTTTATAATAAACTAGAGGCCCAGTATACAAGATTCATGCAATTGGGGGGAGGGTGGGGGTCCCTCAGCCTGGCCTGCACCCTCTCGAAGTCTGGGAGCCCTCAGGGGAGGTCCAGGAGCCCTGGGGGGTGAGGGGGGGCCCTAAGCCGGCAGCCAGACATCCTTAGAGCTGCTGCGGAGGTGGGAGAGGCTACCGCCACCACTGCTGGGCTCACCAGCCCTGAGCTGGGTTTCTGGGAGCGCACTGACCACGAGGGGCCAGCCCCTGTGTTGAGCGTCTGCTCCCTGGTGGTCAGTGTGCATCAAAGCAACTGGTTGTTCCACAGTTCGGTTGATTTGCATATTAGACTTTTATTATATCGGATAATTTAGTGTCTCACAGATCTAGTTGTCCCAAAGAGGCAGATGCTGCTGGAATTCCTGTCTCTGGAAAGGAAGCGGTTCCTTCCCTCTCCTGCTCATAGGTTACCCTCAGATCTGACATATTCACACTATATGTCCTTCCTTAGACATAGTTTCTCCTCTTGTACTTATCATATTTAATGGGGCCACTGTCTACCAAGGCAAAAAGCTTGGGATCATCCCGGATTCCTCTCTCCCTCACCTCACCATCCAATTACTGACTGTTCCTATTGATTTTACCCAGAAAACTTTCTTTTTCAGTAAATCTTTTCACCCTAATGCCTATCCTGGTTCAGACTCTCATTGTCTCTCACTTCTATCTACCTGCATGAATCTTTCCTCCAGCATGATCTCTCTACATTGCTAATCTGACCACACCATCGCCCTTCTTAGAAACCTTTGAAGACTCCTTAGAACCTATAAGAGCAAATCCAAATGATTCAGCATGGCACATGTTATCCTCTGCAAACTGGCTGCTCCCTCCTGCGTAAGCACTCCCTGCCTCACATTTGATGGTCCAATGATTAAACTATGAGTGCTCCCCACACACTCTGTGGTGAGTCATGTCACTGTGCCCAGTTCTGGTGTAACTTCCATCAGAAATACCCTTTCCCAGCTTCCTTATGTTACCTCCTGTGTAGGCCAAATGGTGGCCCTTAAAGATACTGGGTCCCAATCTCTGGAACCTGTGAAAGTTATCATATGTGGCAGAGGAGACTCTGCAGGCGTGATTAAGGGTTTTGAGATGGGGAGATTCCTCTGGATTATCTGAGTGGACACTAAATGTAATCACAAGTGTCCTTATAAGAGAGAAGTAGAAGATTTCACTACACAGAAAAGGAGAAGGTGATGTGAAGATGGAGCAGAGAGAGATTTGAAGATGCTAAGATGCTGTCCTGAGAGATGGAAAAGGGGCCATGAGCCAAGGAATGCAAGGAGTGCAGCTCTCGAAACTGGCAAAGGCAAGAATGGATTCTCAACACCTTGGCTTTGGCCCAGTAAAAGCCATTTCAGACTTCTGACCTCCAGAACTGTAAGAGAATAAATGCGTATCTCTTTAAACTACCAAGTTTGTGGTTGTTACAGCAGCCCAAAACAACTGACACACCTCACTCACTCGCCACCCCCCAGGGATTGAGTGCCATTTCTCTGTGCACCCATCGCATCTACTGTGCTTCCACAGCATGGTGCTAATAGTACATTTCTAATTTCCCCACTAAGTCATGCCTGGGAAGGCAGGGACCATGTTTAGTTCCTCTTTTTGTTCCTGGCACCTAACCCAGTGCCTGGGACATAGAGGTACCTCATACATTTTATTGAGTTGAATTTCCCCATAGGGTGAAAAGCAGAGCAATGGGAATATTGGGGGGCAGGGGGAACCTACTCTCAATTCATGAGATAACTCTTCCTATGACCACAATTTTCATTGTTCTATGATGGGAGAACCCAACAAAGTAAAACAGGTTGTGCAGAAAATACTTGGATTATAATTGACCAGGGTATCCAATCTTTCCAACAAAAGAGAAACTCCCAGAGTAAGATAATTATTTAAATGTACTCTAAAACAAAAACAAATGCATTCTTCTAGAACAAGAATGTGATATTCTTGGGACAGTATTGGAATATCACTGATAAAGTCCATGTCAACTGTGATTTTTCAAAAATTACATAGGCACAGGCTGAAATTTTTGTGCAAATAGTAGTAAGGACTCGGATACCAGGAAATAACACCCCTCACAGATTCACTAAGGAATATGCAGACAAGCATCAGCAGGAATTAGAAAAAGCAGGCAAAGGATTTTTGTCTGGAGGAAAAACTATTCTCTTAGCCATACTAAGGGTTTTTGGTGGTCCGTAGGAGGGGGAACTGGAAATGTATGTCATCATCCCACTGCCTACTAGATATAGTTTGTTTCTTGTATAGTAAAAATCACATTAATTGTTAAATACTTTAATGTAAGAATCAGTTATGGCCAACTATCTTCTGTTGCCTTTATAAATGCTAGAGTTAATGAACATCTGAAATACTATTGAAACCCACCTGGCCTTGATGATCCTATCCACTGGTTTCGATTAGGAATCTGGTGACCACAGTGAGTAAAATCAAGTATACAAAACTCCCTTTCCAGAAGGCTGCTTGAGCCAGGCACATCTCTGCCTGGTGGGCCACATCATGCCAGTGTAGGGCACAGAGGAGCTAGGTAGTTCACACGTGTGATATGACCCAAATTGTAATTCACTCTGTTAAAGGACATGTGGAAATGGTGAGGAAATTCTGACCCTCATAAAATTACCAGGACTGAGAAAACTCTAGTCTCACAAAAATTAAAAAGCAACACTAAGAAGCTAAGCTCTGATCACCATGCCACAGCAACAAACAGCACAGCAAATTTGGTATCCATAAGAATGGGTGTTGACTCATCCTCTTCCCCGGGGGCCTGTTTCTTAACATGGCAAGCCTCTCTTGCCATCCGCCACTTCTCTAGGTTGCCCTCTCCAAGAAGTTTACTCCCACTAATTGGGTTAGGGCTGTAAAAATATATTGTAGAAACAGTACTGACAATGATGCCCATTGCTACACAGATTAAAAAAAACAACAAAGTTATTCAAATAGCTGTGGAAAGCCAGGAAGAGAATTATGCTAATCATTTCAATAAGAGCTCATGTTTCCAAATAGAAAGCCTTTACATCAGACTTGGTGAGCTCCCTGAGGTGGCTAACATGCTGTGGCACTCAACAGGTCTTAAATTAACATATCAAGACATTGGAAGGAAAATGCATTTTTAGACCTAAAAGAACACAGCTGTGTTGGGGTCTGTTGACTGTCTCAACTGATTTTGAAAGTGTTTTGTTTTGGTAACACATTGGCAAGTTCTCTTCTCCTTCATTTTTATACCCATGTGTACTTAAGAAAGAATTTAATCCATATGTTCCTCATTCAATTATACTTGATTCATCCCAGTATTGCTTTGTAAAAGCAATGTGAATGCCAAGAATTGCAAGTTTCCTAACAAACTCTGAAGCTATTGTTTTTTTCCAAGAACTAAGAAATTTACTTTTGTTCATACAAAATTCTGAGTATTTTTTTAAGGAAACACATGGACTTTAACTCATTGTTGTCTTAGTATTTAGTTGCAACTTGTATGATGAGTGGTAAAATGATAACATAAGCAAAACAGCACTAAATGTTGGTTATTTGGTATTACTTTTACATAACTGTCCAAAAAGACATTGACCCTGAAATTAGACCATTGCAAGAATTATCAGTTAAACTCTTGAAAGCTCTCTTCTTGATCCAATTCAGTTAGGTCATGCTGCTCTCATAGCAGACAATTTCTGGAATGTCTGCTCCATTCCCAAATTAAATGCCTCCCACTTGCCTACTCCCTCACAATTCACAAGGAGAGCTTCTGGCATGATGGTGGATTATTGGATGTGGTGGACACTTAGCTCTAATGGGACCTGCCAGAGTCTCTCCTATTGACAATTTGAATTGGGAGGATGATATAGAGATAGAAATAGAGGTAGAGATAGAGGTAGATAGAGATAGAGATAGAGATGGAGATAGAAATAGGGAGAGAGAGAGAGAGAGAGAGAGAGAGAGAGAGAGAGAGAGAGAGAGAGAGAGAGAAAGGAAGAAAAAGGAGGAGGAGAAGCAGGAAGAGGATAAAAAGGAGAATATAAATTGGTTTAGACTGTTTGTGTGACTTGTATCTGTACCATAGAAACTCAAGAGCTGAGAGTGGGCATTTCCTGCCATAGGGTCTCTGGCTCAGAGTAAGTCAAGAAGCCAGCACACAAAAACAGAATGAACTAGAAAATCAAAGTATATATTTAATGCATCGTTTTTCTCTATAATCTGTTATTCTCAAATTTTCAGATCTGAGAAATTCAGGATGCTTTTTTTAATTCTCTAATTGATGAAATCAACAGAGAGATACTACTTTTCTCTTATGGGAGTGGGTTTAGTAAAGATGGTCCACATTAATTATTTTCAATGTATAGAATAGAATATGTATAAGAAAGTGTTGAGAATATATTTAAGTGTTAGTTTATTTTAATTACAGGTACAAAATATATTGCACAAATTATAACCTGGGCAATTGAAAGAATGACACTAATTTATTCACAGGACAAAAAGTTATATTTTGAAAATGTCTATTGCTAGAAATATCATAGAAAACAAGAGGATGGAGTGCTAGAGAAAAGAAACCTGGCAAGCTGAACTAATGCAATTTAATATTTCTCACTAATTCATCATCATTGTTGTCATCATCCCCATGATCATATTACATTTGTTAAACTATCTCTTAAGCAAGTCAATGTATACTTTTAGCAATATGATATACTAATAATATGACATATGAGGTGGTATACTCACCCCAAAATATAAATATGGTTAAATAAGGATACTATGAACGAAACATATCAGATATATTTTGTCTCAGGACTTTTCCCCTGAAGAATGCAGGTAACTTCACTAATAGAAATGGAAGCCCTGGCAGATGAAGATGGAAGTCAGAAAGCCAGACTTTAAGAAAGATCAAATGAGCCCTGGACAGTGTGGCTCAGTTGGTTGGAACATGGTCTGGGCTGGGCATATACCTGGTCAGGGAGTGTTTTGGAGGCAACTGATTGGTGCTTCTCTCTCTCCTTTCCTCTCTCTAAACATATCCTCAGGTGAGGATTTTAAAAAGAGAAATAAATAAATAAAATAAAACAATAAGCATTGTTTTTAAAAAAACACACTTTAAAAAAAAAAAGTTCAAATGACCAGTCCTTGATAAATAACACTCCAGGGCACTAAAAGAATTTACTTGTCTTTTGATATAGTAATTTTTTTTTTTTTTTAGGAGGAGAAAGATTTCAGAAATTTAATGAGCTTATCCTTAAATCCTGGAAAAATCATATTCCTGTTTATTAAAGAGTCCATTTGTGAAATTAAGAAAAGGAAGGAGGGAGAGATTAACCAAAGGACTTATATGTGTGCATATAAACCTAACCAATGGACACAGACAACAGGGTGGTGAGGGCATGAGGGGGAGTGTGGGGGGCAATGAACGGGATAAGGACACATATGAAATACCTTAATCAATAAAGAAATTTAAAAAAGAAAAGAAAAGGAAGGAAGGAGTGTGGTGCAGTTACTATGGAAAATGGAATGGAAATTCCTCAAAAATTAAAATTGAAGTACCATATGATCCAGCAATTCCACTTGGAATATTTATCCAAAGGAAATAAAAACACTAACTCAAAAAGATATATGTACCCCCATGTTTATTGCAGCATTATTTACAATAACCAAGACATGGAAACAGCCTAAGTGTCCATCTTGGATGAGTGAAGAAAATATATATTTGAATATTATCCAGTCACTAAAAAGAATGAAATCTTTCCATTTGCAACAACATGGCTGGAACTTGAGGGCATTATGTTAAATGAAATAAGTCAGACAGAGAAAGACAAATATTATATGATTTCACTTAACTGTGGAATCTAAAAAACAACAACAACAAAAACCCCAAATGTATAAATATTAAGAACAGATTGATGGTTGCCAGAGGTGGGGGTAGGGGGTGGGCAAAATGGGTGAAGGGAGTCAAAAGGTACAAACTTCCAGTTATAAAATAAGTCCTGGGAATGTAATGTATGACATGATGACTATAGTTAATACTGTATTATATTTTTGACAGTTGCCAAGAGAGATCTTGAAAGTTCTCATCACTCCAAAGATTAGAAAAAAAAGTTTTCATCACAATGGCCCTGACCCGGAAGCTCAGTTGGTTAGAGCATCATTCTGATATACCAAGGATCTGGGTTCAGTCCCCAGTCAGGGCACAAACAAGAATCAACCAATGAATGCATAAAGAAGTGGAACAACAAAAATCAATGTTTCTCTATTTCTCTCCCTCTCTCTTTCACTCTAAAACCAATTTTAAAAAGTTCTCAACACAACAAAAAAATTATAACTATGTGTGGCAATGGATGTTAACTAGACTTACTGTGATGATCATTTATATATATATATATATATATATATATATATATATATATATATATACATACACACACACACACACACACATATTAGTGACCCATCGCACAAAATTGTGTGAGACCCGGGACCCCTCCCCGGCCCCCACACCATGGGACCACCCCGAGTCCCGGAGTCCCACCCTGCGTGGCCAGCGCACCGTGGGATGGCCTCGAGTCCTGGAGTGCTGCCCCAATGCCCCGCCTCCGGGTCACACAGAGTGGCCGCTGGGCCCTGCCCCCATGACACACATGTGGGGCTGCGGAAACCCCAGCAGAAGTCACATGAAGCAGCCCCTGGGACCCTGCAGCGTGTGCGCAGGGGGCTGCGGAAATCCCAGCAGGCTGCCAGGAACCCTGCACCCCCATGGGGCTGCAGGAACCTTGGAGGAAGCCACACGGAGCAGCCGCTGGCCCCGTCCCCGCTGCCCCACCCCTGCTGTGTGTGCCACCATCTTGTGACAGTGTGATGCGTGAGGGTCAATTTGCATATTACCTCTTTATTAGATAGGATATATATATAGTCATTATGTGGTACACCTGAAACTAATATGATGTTCTTTGTCAATTATATCTCAATTTAAAAAAGAGGAAGGAGTGAGCACAAAGTTGTAGATAGCACAGATGGGAAGGAATTACTATCGTATTTCTTATTTTTGCCACTTACTATATCTCTAACCCTGGAAAGTTATGTAACTTTGCTGTGTCTAGATTTTCTCACCTACAAACTGAAGATGATAATAGTCCCTGTCTCTTAAGAGTGTTGTGAAGATTAAATGGTTGTTATATAGAAAGTGCTTAGACTGGCATCTACTACATGGTACTGACTCAATAAATGCTAGCTATTGTTATAATTCTTGAATAATGTTGTTCTTAAAATTTCTCATCACAAGGCAAAAAAAATGTGTATGGTGACCAATGTTAAGTACACTTATTGTGGTGATCATTTTGCAATATATATAAAATATTTAAATATTATGTTATACACCTGAAACAAATATAATGTAACATGTCAATTGCATCTAAATTAAAAAAAATAGCAAGAAAGAAAATGAAAATGTTTTAACTTGGAAGAAGAATGAAGCAAGGGCTCTGGCCAGGAAGCTCAATTGGTTAGAGCTGTCCCATACACCAAGGTTGCAGGTTTTATCTCGGGTCAGGGCACATACTAGAATCAAACAATAACCAATGAATGTATACATAATGGAACCACAAATCTCTCTAAAATCAATTTAAAAAAAAAGAAAAGAATGGAGCAATTTGAGAATTTAGGCAGAACACACAATTGTTAGCAGTGCAAACCTGAAGAACAGTAATGTCAAGAAGTGAAAGAAGGAGAAACCAAGATGGCAGCATAGGTTAACGCGGGAGATTGCTGCCCTCGAACAACCACTTCAGAGATATAACTAAAGGACAGAACAGACAGCATCCAGAACCACAGGAAGGCTGGCTGAGTGGAAATTCTACAACTAGGAGGAAAGAGAATATCATACCCAGACTCGGAGGAGGCACAGTGCTGAAGTGAAATACTCAGGTGCGGAGTGCGCGCACGGAGTGGGCTGGCGGTGGAGGGTGTGGTTGTTTTCAATCGGAAGGGAGTTTCAGACTCTGAGCTCCGGATCCGGGCGAGTCTCTGGGGACCCAGACTCAAACGGGAGAGGCGGGACTGTCTGGCTTCAGTCGGAACTCGAGGGCAGCTTTCTCTCCGAGGTTTGCAGCCATTGCTGGGACTCTGAGAGGCAGAGCCCCTGGGGAAGGAACTGAGAGCAGCCATAACTGCTCGCTGGGCCCGCCCTATAGATCCCCGGGGACCCTCCCCGCCCAAGCCCTGTGCAGAGCCATTTGCCGGATAGCCTCAGTCAGGCAAAGGCTAGATTAGCACCGCCCTAGAGATCCAGCACAGAAGCTCTCCCACTGCAGACACAGCTGACTCTCATAGCCAGTTAGCCCGGAGGTCAAATCACCCCCGGTATTGCCGACATCAATCAAGGCTTAAAGGCAACAAGACTGCGCACAAAGACCACTTGGGGGTGTACCAAGAAAGCATAAAAAATGTGGAGACAAAGAAACAGGACAAAACTGTCAATGGAGGATATTGAGTTCAGAACCACACTTTTAAGGTCTCTTAAGAACTGTCTAGAAGCCGCCGATAAATGTAGTGAAATCCTCAAGAAATCTAATGAGACCCTTGATGGTTGTGATAAAGAACCAACTAGAAATTAAGCATACACTGACTGAAATAAAGAATATTATACAGACACCCAACAGCAGACCAGAGGAGCGCAAGAATCAAGTCAAAGATTTGAAATGTGAAGAAGCAAAAAACACCCAACCGGAAAAGCAAAATGAAAAAAGAATCCGAAAATACGAAGATAGTGTAAGGAGCCTCTGGGACAGCTTCAAGCGTACCAACATCAGAATTATAGGGGTGCCAGAAGATGAGAGAGAGCAAGATATTGAAAACCTATTTGAAGAAATAATGATACAAAACTTCCCCCACCTGGTGAAAGAAATAAACCTACAGGTCCAGGAAGCGCAGAGAACCCCAAACAAAAGGAATCCAAAGAGGACCACACCAAGACACATCATAATTAAAATGCCAAGAGCAAAAGACAAAGAGAGAATCTTAAAAGCAGCAAGAGAAAGAAACCCAGTTACCTACAAGGGAATACCCATACGACTGTCAGCTGATTTCTCCACAGAAACTTTGCAGGCCAGAAGGGAATGGCAAGAAATATTCAAAGTGATGAATACCAAGAACCTACAACCAAGATTACTTTATCCAGCAAAGCTTTCATTCAGACCGGAAGGTCAGATAAAGAGCTTCACAGATAAGGAAAAGCTAAAGGAGTTCATCACCACCAAACCAGCATTATATGAAATGCTGAAAGGTATCCTTTAAGAAGAGGAAGAAGAAAAAGGTAAAGATAAAAATTATGAACAACAAATATGCATCTATCAACAAGTGAATCTAAGAATCAAGTGAATAAATAATCTGGTGATCATAATAGAATCAGGGACATAGAAAGGGAATGGACTGACTATTCTTGGGGGGGAAAGGGGTGTGGGAGATGCGAAAAGAGACTGGACAATAATTGTGCACCTATGGATGAGGACAGTGGGTGGGGAGTGAGGGCGGAGGGTGGGGTGGGAGCTGGGAGGATGGGGGGAAAAAAAAAGAGGAACAAATGTAATAATCTGAACAATAAAGATTCAATTAAAAAAAAAGAAGTGAAAGAATACTACTCAATGTCAGGAAACACTTCCAACTTTACATCCTGCCTCTTCTATATACTTCCCACCCAGCAACCAGAGTAGCATTTAGAAAACATAAATCTGAATGTGTCACTCAACTGCTTTGAGCCTCTCAGTAGCTTTCCCTGGAGTTTTGAATAAACTCAAACTGAAGTTCCCTCATGATCTCTCCCATACTTGCTTCTCCCTATATATCTCTACAAACACATCTTTGCTCACTGTATTCCACCTATATTAAACATCCCTTTCTAAACTGCATGCTCTTTTATTTTTTTAAACCCTCACATGAAGAAATGTTTATTGATTTTTTAGAGAGAGGAATGGGGTGTGGAGAGAGATAGAGAGAGAGAGAGAGATGGAGAGAGAGAAACATCAATTGGTTGCCTCCCATACATGCTCTGATCAGGGATTGAACCCACAACCTTTTGATGTATGGGATGATGCTCCAATCAACTGAGCCACCCAGCCAGGGCAAGACTGCATGCTCCTGAGAGCTCTTGTGGTTCTCCTGCCTGGACTGCTGCTCCATTCCCTTCACTAGCCTCAGAGAACTGGAGCCTGTCCTGGCCACTTAATCTAAACTAGGTTGTCTTCTATCTCTTCATAGGACTCAAATCAATTTGTAGGGTGTTGTTGGTTCTTTGCTTGTTTATTGTCTGCCTTTCTCAAAGAATCTAAACTCTGAGAAGTCAGGGTTGAGTTCTGCTTTGTTTTTCATTAAATCTCTAGTCCCTGTGCCTGGCATGGATGGGTGGGTGGACAGGTGGATGGATGGCCAAGTCTTCCAAAACCTATCTTTGTTTTCTCTGCTTTCACTAGAAAACTGTGTTATATGCAGGATTTGTTTGGGTTTTTCTCTGCTCTACACTGCTAACAATTCCTGGCACTTCACAACTGGAGAGAAGCAAAAACAATTAGAGACCAAGCAGGCAGTGATTGGACATGGAGGAGAGGTTACATTTACTCATCCCTGAAAAATGATTCCAGAAATAGCAGTTCTTACTCATTTTAGAAATTTAAGATTTGCTTCATAAAAACTAAAAAGACCAAAAACCTAGTGTGTGTGTGTGTGTGTGTGTGTGTGTGTGTGTGTGTGTGTGTGTCCTCCATGTATACAAATAACAAAAGAATTTGAGGCTTATATATAAATTCTGCCTAGGGCTCTTTTGTATAAACAGAATTTTCCTTCTTTGAAAAATATTTCAGGCAAATCTGGAAAATCTGTTTTTTTTCTAAAATCTCTTAGAATAATTTCTCAAGGATTTATGATGTTTGAGAAATTTTTTACCTTAAGACACCGAAAGCCAAGATGCACAAAAATTAGAAGGAGTAGTTAGAAAGAATTCTACCTTAATATACCATTCACCTCCACATTTTTTTTCACATTTGTTTTTTAATCTGTAAGGGAAAATATGTAAGGGAAAGAAACCCCCTTTTACCTGATGATAGCATTTATAACAAGGTGTTCTTACAGAGGGGAAAAAGGCTGAAGGCAAAGGCACAGAACTGGTTGGGGAATGGGAACAAGGAATGCACCTCAACAGGGGGAAGGTTGAGTGTGCATTGTGGATGAGATCATCCTGGATTTGAATTCTCTTTTTATTTTATTTTTGTTTTATTTATTTTTTTCTTTTTTTTTTTTTTTTTTTTTTTTTTTTTTTAATTAAATCTTTATTGTTCAGATTATTACATTTGTTCCTTTTTTTTTCCCCCCCATAACTCCCCTCCTCCCAGTTCCCGCCCCACCCTCCGCCCTCACTCCCCACCCACTGTCCTCATCCATAGGTGCACGATTTTTGTCCAGTCTCTTCCCACATCTCCCACACCCCTTTCCCCCCCAAGAATAGTCAGTCCATTCCCTTTCTATGTCCCTGATTCTATTATAATCAACAGTTCATTCTGTTCATCAGATTATTTATTCACTTGATTCTTAGATTCACTTGTTGATAGATGCATATTTGTTGTTCATAATTTGTATCTTTACCTTTTTCTTCCTCTTCCTCTTCTTAAAGGATACCTTTCAGCATTTCATATAATCCTGGTTTGGTGGTGATGAACTCCTTTAGCTTTTCCTTATCTGTGAAGCTCTTTATCTGACCTTCAATTCTGAATGATAGCTTTGCTGGATAAAGTAATCTTGGTTGTAGGTTCTTGGTATTCATCACTTTGAATATTTCTTGCCACTCCCTTCTGGCCTGCAAAGTTTCTGTTGAGAAATCAGCTGACAGTCGTATGGGTATTCCCTTGTAGGTAACTGAGTTACTTTCTCTTGCTGTTTTTAAGATTCTCTCTTTATCTTTTGCTCTTGGCATTTTAATTATGATGTGTCTTGGTGTGGTCCTCTTTGGATTCCTTTTGTTTGGGGTTCTCCGCGCTTCTTGGACCTGTAAGTCCATTTCTTTCACCAGGTGGGGGAAGTTTTCTGTCAATATTTCTTCAAATAGGTTTTCAATATCTTGCTCTCTCTCATCTTCTGGCACCCCTATAATTCTGATGTTGGTACGCTTGAAGCTGTCCCAGAGGCTCCTTACACTATCCTCGCATTTTTGGATTCTTTTTTCATTTTGCTTTTCCCGTTGGATGTTTTTTGCTTCCTCGCAATTCAAATCATTGACTTGATTCTTGCGCTCCTCTGGTCTGCTGTCGGGCGTCTGTTTAATATTCGTTATTTCAGACCGTGTGTGCTTAATTTCTAGTTGGTTCCCCAATATAAGATCGAGGGTCTTATTAGTTTTCGTGTAGATCTCATTAAGTCTATCGGCAGCTTCTAAACAGTTCTTGAGAGACCTTAAAAGTGTGGTTCTGAACTCTATTTCTTCCATTGACAATTTTGTCCTGTTTCTTTGTCTCCGCATTTTGTTATGCTTCTTTGGTGCACCCCCTAGTGGTCTTTGTTCGCAGTCTTATAGATAAATCTTGATTGTTGTAGCTAATTCCAGGGAGGGTTTGACCTCCAGGCCAAGTGGCTATGAGAATCAGCTGTGTCAGCAGTGAGAGAACTTCTGTCCTCTAGGGAGGTGCTAATCTAGCCTTTGCCTGAGGCTATCCGGTAAATGCCTCTGTGCAGGGCTTGGGCAGGGCGGGTCGCACAGGATCAACAGGGTGGGCCGGAGAGAGCAGTTATGGCGGCTCTCAGTCCTGTCCCCAGGGGCTCTGCCTCTCTGAGTCCCAGCACCCGCTGCAAGGCTCGGAGAGAAAGCTGCACTCGCTCTGACCGAAGCCAGACAGTCCGCTTCTCCCGTTTGAGCCTGGGTCCCTAAAGACTCGCCTGTATCTGGAGCTCAGAGTCTGCGACTCCCTCCCGATTGAAAACAACAACTGCGCCCTCCGCCGCCAGCCCGCTCCGCGCACTCCGCACCTCAGAATTTGACTTCACCACTGCGCCTCCTCTGAGTGTCCATATGCGTTTCTCTTTCCTCCTAGTTGTAGGACTTCCACTCAGCCAGCATTCCTGTGGTTCTGGGTGATGTCCGTTCCGTGTTTTAGTTTCACTTTTGAAGTAGTTGTTCAAAGCAGCAAACTCCTGCGTTAACCTATCTATTTTTTTCTTTTTTAAATAATTTTTATTCCTTGAAGTATTACAAAGAGTATTACATATGTCTCCTTCCCCCCCGCCCCTTGACATTCCCCCGGCCTTCCCTACCCCCTAGTGTCTTGTGTCCATTGGTTATTCTTATATGCATGCATATAAGTCCTTCAGTTGATCTCTTAACCCCCCACCCCAAACACTCCCCAGGCTTCCCACTGTAGTTTGACAATCTGTTCAATGCTGCTCTGCCTCTGCATCTACCCCTGTTCATCAGTCTATACTGGTCTCCATTATCTGTCCCAACCTCTCTGGAGCCGTTTCGTCCTCACCAGGGCCATCTTGACCTCACCGGGGCTGTCCCGACCTCACCAGGGCCATCCCGACCTCACTGGGGTCATCCCTACCTCACTGGGGCCGTCCCGACCGCACTGGGGCTGTCCGGACCTCACTGGGGCCATTTCAACCTCACCGGGGCCGTTTCAACGTCACCGGGGCGTCCCAACCTCACTGGGGCCGTTTTAACCTCACTGGGGCTGTCCCAACATCACTGGAGCCATTTGACCTCACCAGGGCCGTCTCGACCTCCATTCTGGCCCCGGATGCCGTCTCAACCTTACCAGGGCCATTCCGACCTCACCTGGGCCGTTTCGGCCTCACCGGGGCCATTTCAACCTCACCGGGGCTGTCCCGACCTCACTGGGGCAATCTCGACCTCACCAGGGCCACCCGACCTCACCGGGGCCATCCCGACCTCTTTTTTAAAAAAAATATATTTTATTGATTTTTTACAGAAAGGAAGAGAGAGGGATAGAGAATTAGAAACATCAGTGAGAGAGAAACATCAATCAGCTGCCTCCTGCACACTCCCCACTGGGTATGTGCCCGCAACTAAGGTACATGCCCTTGATCGGAATCGAACCTGGGACCTTTCAGTCCGCAAGCCAACGCTCTATTCACTGAGCCAAACTGGCCAGGGCTGGATTTGAATTCTTAAGTATCCGGTTCAAGTCCAGGCACAGCCACTTACCAACTAAAAAGAATTGTTCCTCAGTCTGTCATAATCTCAGCTTTGTGGTCTGTAAAATTGGAAGAATAATACACATATTTTTAATATGCTATTATAAGGATTAAGTGAAAAACCAGTGTGTGTAAAACCCTTATCATAGTGTACCTATCAGGTAACCCTTAGTACTCAGTGAATGCTCAATAAACATTAGCCATAATTATCTGTCAAACCCCGTGGAGCAGCAAAATAATGTGCACCACACATGTAATTTAAACATTTTCTGGTAATTACATTGAAAAATTAAACACGAGATCAATTTTAATATTTTAATTAATTCAATATATTAAAATATTTTAAAATATAATCAATACGAATAATTTGCAAGATATTTTACATTCCATTTTTTATTCCATTTTTTAGTCTTTGAATCCAGTGAGTATTTTCTACTTGTCCAGCTCAATTCATATTGGCCACATTTCAAATGTGTACTAGCCACCCGTGGTTAGTGGCCACTGTATTGGGCAGCGCAGGTCTGACTCCTGTCTGTGAATCCCATGCAATGACCCCTCACTGCACAAAGCTCCTTTTTGACAGTGACAACTTCCAGATTCCAGCTGGAAAATCTCTTTATACTCTGCCACGAATCCTGTTTTACAGGAAAGCAGCAGACAAAACACTGTTGAATATAAATAAGGGTGAAGGAATTTTCTTTGGTTTGTCTCATCCTTCCCAAGCCCTGCACCCCTGCTCCCTGGAAACTTTCATGTCAATGCTGTGAAACTAGACCAGGTTTGTTTGTTTTCTGAAAACTCTTGGTCTTGGAGGATTTTGTTATCACTTAATAGTATTAGAGTGTACTGTTAGTTTACTCAAGAATTTTTCTTAGCTCGGCCAGCATGGTTCAGTGGTTGAGCGTTGACCTATGAACCAGGAGGTCATGGTTCAATTCCCTGTCGGGCAAATGCCTGGGTTGTGGGCTTGATCCCCAGTGTTGTGTGTGCAGCTGATCAAGGATTCTCTCATCATTGATGTTTCTATCTCCCTATCCCTCTCCCTTCCTCTCTGAAAATAGTAAAAAATATATTTAAAAAATATTTCTGAAATTCAGAGGCTAAATTATACTGCCAGGTACCAAGATAAAAGGCCTCCACACTTTTACTATGGTCTCTCTCATCTGGGAGATATCCAAAAAAGAGAAGGGTGTAGGGGAGAGCTCTATGGATTTCACTCTCTTTCCCAGCAGATGGCAGCCTAATACTCTGTGCAATACGTTTCAGCCACTGGATCCAGGGAAGAGGAGTTAAAGATACCAGTTTGGCAAGTTTGCTCTTTGCAGGAGTTTATGAGACAATTCCAGGAGTGTGGTAATGACATTACAGTTAAGGCAGAGGTAGATAATGCACTGTAAATCTCTGTCTTCACTTGTTTAAGATCTCTTTTTTTAAAATCTTACTTTTATTGAAATATAGTTAACATATGACATTGTGTAAATTTAACATGTACATGTTAATAAAAAATATTTTTAATCCTCACCCAGGGATATGTTGATTGAGTTTTGAGAGAGAGAAGGAGGGAGAGAGGGAGAGAAAGAAAGAGAGAGAGAGAGAGATCTGTTGCCTCCCGCACGGGCCCTGACCGGGAATCGAACCCAAAACCTTTTGGTGTATGGGACTATGCTCCAACAAACTTGGCCAGGGTTGTACATGTTAATTAGATACATTTATGTATTATAACATAATTGTCATTGTAGCAATAATTAGCAAGTCTATCATGTTACATAATTATACTTTCTTTTTAGTAGTTGGAATAATTAAGTTCTAGTCTCTCAGCAAGTTTGATGATCATTATCCAGTGTTGTCTTTATTCACTATACTGTGCATTAGATCTCTGGAGTGTATTTATTTATTTATTTTTTTAATATATTTTATTGATTTTTTACAGAGAGGAAGGGAGAGAGATAGAGAGTTAGAAACATCGATGAGAGAGAAACATCGATCAGCTGCCTCCTGCACATCTCCCACTGGGGATGTGCCTGCAACCCAGGTACATGCCCTTGACCAGAATCGAACCTGGGACCTTTCCGTACGCAGACCGACGCTCTATCCACTGAGCCAAACTGGTTTCGGCATCTGGAGTGTATTTATTACTCATTGTAAGTTTGTGCCTTTAAACAACATCTGACCTGTCTCCCTACCTCTGTCCTGTGGTAACCACCATTTTACTCTCTGTTTTTGAGTTCCATTGTTTATTTTTCAGATTCGACATGTGATTTCATATAGAACTTGTCTTCCTTTGTCTGACTTCTCTCACTTAAGTCCATTCATGTTGTCAAAAATGGCAGGATGTCCCCCTTTCCCATGGCTAAATGATATTTCATTATATATATACTAGGGGCCCGGTGCACGAAGTTTGTGCACTGGAGGGAGGTGGTCCCTCAGCCCAGCCTGCCCTCTCTCACATACTGGGAGCCCTCAGGGGATGTCCTATTGACAGCTTAGGCCCACTCCCTGCTCCCCTTGGGGAGCGGGCCTAAGCCGCAGTCTGGCCTCCCTTTGTGGGAGGTGCCCCGGCTGATCAGGGGAAGGCACCAGCCCCATCACCCCGCTGCTGCAGCCACTGCCAGTCACCGTAGCCAGCAAGGTTTTTTCATCAACACGGACTCCAGTCCCGTCACCATGAAAAATGACAACTTTTTTTAGGCATTTTCAAGATGTATCTTTCATATAATAATAATTTCTTTATTATTTTTTTATCCTCACCTGAGGATATGTTTCCATTGATTTTTAGAGAATGTGAAAGAGAAAGGGAAAGACAGAAACATCAAAATGAGAGGAACACTTTGATTGGTTGCCACCTGCATGAGCCCTGACCTGGGCCCCAGCCAGGGAGGAGCCTGCAACCTAGGTACATGCCCTTGGTCAGAATTGAACCCAGACCCTGCCATCAGCAGGCCAAGGTATTATCCACTGAGCCAAACTGGCTAGGGCAGGATATGACATTTCTTAGCCCTCCAGCAGCGAACCTTCGTTTTTTTCGCCAGGAGTATGGTGAAAAACCCTAGATCACCGTTTTGGATTCTTATTACCCAAGTTACTAAGAATATTACCAGTGGCATACAGGGAGCTTAACCAATGAGCGGTCAGAAAAGGTGCTTCCTCTGTAGTTCACACCAATCTGCGGCTTGGCACCCCACCCACCCCCACCCCAGGCTTGACGCCTCTGGCCCAGGCTTCAGGCCTGGGCAGGGGAACCCCATCTCCCCCGATCACAGGCTCCACCCTTGCCCAAGCCTGACCCCTTGGCCAGAGGCGTCGACCTCCATCACCCTCCGATTGCCAGATTGGCCCCTTGCCCAGGCCTGGTGCCTCCACCAGATGTGTAAGGCCTGGGCAGGGGACCCCCATCTCCCTCCCATAGCTGGCTCCGCCTTTGCCCTGCCTCTGGCTCTTAGCTCCTCCCTGGGTTTCCGATCACCCTCAATGTCAGGGGGCTTCTTCCGTCCTTTCCCTTTCGCCTCTCAGCATTGTGCCTACATATGCAAATTAACCGCCATCTTTGTTGGCGGTTAACCGCCATCTTAGTTGGCAGTTAATTTGCATATCGCCCTGATTAGCCAATGGGAAGGGTAGCGGATGTACAGCTAATTACCATGTTTCTCTTTTATTAGATAGGAGATATATATATATATATATATATATATATATATATACACACACACACACACACACACACACATATGTGTGTGTGTATGATATATACGCATATCATATATTCTTTATCCATTCATCCATTTATGGGCACTTAGGTTGTTTCATACAGTGAGGCCTTGACTTCCGAGTTTAATTTGTTCCGTGACGGAGCTCGTAACTCAAATTACTCGTATGTCAAATCAAAAAGTGAACTAGTGAGACATGTGATGCTGGGCTGATGTTGTGGCGTTCACTGTGACATTCGCTGTGCCAACTAGTGGTGGGGTATCTGAAGCTGGCTCATAACCTGAATTTTAGCTCGCAACTCAAAGCAAAAAATCGGCCAAGAGACGGCTCAAACTCGTTAGTCGGGACACTCATAAGTCAAGGCCCCACTGTATTTTGGCTTTTGTGAGTAATGCTGCAATGAACATGGGAGAGCAGGTAATTCTGTGAAATGCTGTTTTATTTATTTATTTTTAGGAGATAGACAGAAGTGGAATTGTGGGATCACATGGTAATTCTAGTTTTAATTTTTTGAGCCCCCTCCAAATTGTTTTCTCTTGTGATTGAACCAATTTACATTCTCACCAACAACGTACAAAGGTTTTGAACTGCTTTTTGGCTTCTTTTTTCACATTTACTTTTTCAGCTCAAAAGACTGTTCACATAATTTGAGACATAGAATTCAAACATATATGGAATAATGTACTTTTCTAGTTAGTAATAAATATTCATTGCTCTTCTCCTCTTCCATACCGTTAGCTCTATAAAAAATTTTAACTTGTATATCGAGTGTAATTGTTTTGTTAAATCTGAAACTTTGTTGGGTAACATTCACATTAGGCAAGGTTTTGAATTCCATGCAGCAAACATATGGCTTCTTAATTTTCCATAATTAAGTAACTTTGCTGAGGGTGTGGCTTCTCTGAAGGATTCGTGAGAGTTAAAACCAATAAATGTCAAAGATCCGATTTCATATTTGAGTAAAAACTTTGAAATAGCCACTTCTGTGGATCAGTTTTTCCTCCCAGCAAAAAGTACTGGCTTATTTCAATTTAACAGAACAACTACATAATCCTATCTAATAATAGACAAACATGGTAATTGACCTTACCTTCGCTATGCCTTCCATTGGCTAATCAGCGTGATATGCAAATTAACTGCCAACGAAGATAGTGGCTAATTTGCATATTGCAGGCAGGGAGGGACAGCGCCATCCCACCTGCCCTGCCACCATCCGGGCCTGCTATCTGTGATCCTGGGTGGCGGGGGTCCCATGTGCAACCTGACCCGGGGTGGCCGGGCGGGGCAGCAGTGATCCGCCAGTCCGCCTGGGCTTCCCGTGTGCCACCGGGAGTGGCACCCCAACCCCAGGATCGGCCCTGCCGAGTATGGGACCAGGGGCAGCACCCCAACCCCAGGATCGGCCCTGACCTGTGCAGGATTGTGGGCGGCGCCCCAACCCCTGGATCAGCCCTGCCAAGTACGGGACCGAGGGTGGCACCCCAACCCCCCCATCGGCCCTGCCCTGTGCGGGACCGGGGGAGGGGGGCAGGCACCTAGGGATCCGGCCTGCCATCTGCCACCTGGGGAGCAGGCCTAAGCCAGCAGGTGGTTATCTCCCAAGGGGTCCCAGATTGTGAGAGGGCACAAGTGGGGCTGAGGGAAAACTTCCCGCCCCCCGCCAGTGCACAAATTTTTGTGCACCAGGCCTCTAGTATTTAAATAATCAGATGATTACAACGGATAATTTTTTTTTGCTTTTATTTCTTTTTTAATTTTTTTAATTTTAATTTTAATTGTTTTAATTTTTTTATTGCTTAAAGTCTTACAAAGGGTATTACATATGTCTCCTTTTCCCCCCTCCCTTGACAATCCCCTAGCCTCCCCCTCCCCTCCCCCCCCCGCCTCCAGTGTCTTATGTCCATTGGTTATGCTTATATGTATGCATACAAGTCCTTCGGTTGATCTCTTACCCCTCTCCTGACCCCCCCACCCTCCCTGGCCTTCCTGCTATAGTTTGATAGTCTGTTCAAGGCAGCTCTGCCTCTGTATCTATTTTTGTTCATAAGTTTATAATGGTCTTTATTATCCATGAATGAGTGAGATCATGTGGTATTTTTCCTACATTGACTGGCTTATTTCACTAAGCATAATACTCTCCAGTTCCATCCATGCCGTTGCAAATGGTAAGAGTTTCTTCTTTTTTACAGCAGCATAGTATTCCATCGTGTAGATGTACCACAGTTTTCTAATCCATTCATCTACTGATGGGCACTTAGGCTGTTTCCAGATCTTAGCTATGGTGAATTGTGCTGCTATGAACATAGGGGTGCATATATCCTTTCTGATTGGTGTTTCTGTTTTCTTGGGATATATTCCTAGAAGTGGGATCACAGGGTCAAATGGGAGTTCCATTTTCAGTTTTTTGAGGAAATTCCACACTGACTTCCATAGTGGCTGCACCAGTCTGCATTCCCACCAGCAGTGCACGAGTATTCCTTTTTCTCCACATCCTCTCCAGCACTTGTCATTTGTTGATTTGTTGATGATAGCCAGTCTGACAGGTGTGAGATGGTACCTCATTATTGTTTTGATTTGCATCTCTCGGATGATTAGTGACTTTGAGCATGTTTTCATATGTCTCTTGGCTTTCTGAATGTCCTCTTTTGAAAGGTGTCAATTTAGGTCCTTTGCCCATTTTTTTGATTGGATTGTTTATCTTCCTTTTGTAAAGTTGTATGAAGTTCCCTATAAATTTTGGAGATTAGGCCCTTGTCAGATATGACATTGGCAAATATGTTTTCCCACGCAGTGGGCTTTCTTGTTGTTTTGTTGATGGTTTCTTTTGCTGTGCAGAAGCTTTTTATTTTGATGTAGTCCCATTTGTTCATTTTTTCTTTAGTTTCCAATGCCCTAGGAGCTGTATCAGTGAAGAAATTGCTTCGGCATATGTCTGAGATTTTGTTGCCTTTGGATTCTTCTAGAATTTTTATGGTTTCCCGTTGTACATTTAAGTCCTTTATCCATTTTGAGTTTATTTTTGTGTATGGTGTAAGTTGGTGGTCTAGTTTCATTTTCTTGCATGTATCTGTCCAATTTTCCCAACACCATTTATTGAAGAGACTATCTTGACTCCATTGTATGTTCTTGCCTCCTTTGTCAAATATTAACTGAGCAGATTGTTTGGGCCAATTTCTGGGCTCTCTATTCTATTCCATTGATCTATATGTCTGTTCTTGTGCCAGTACCAGGCAGTTTTGAGAACAGTGGCTTTGTAATACAGCTTGATATCTGGTATTGAGATCCCACCTACTTTGTTCTTTCTCAGAATCACTGCAGCTATTTGGGGTCTTTTTTTATTCCAGATGAATTTTTGGAGAGTTCGTTCTAGATCTGTGAAATATGCCATTGGTATTTTAATGGGAAGTGCGTTGAATTTATAGATTGCTCCGGGTAGTATGGACATTTTAATGATGTTGATTCTACCAATCCATGAACACAGTATGTTCTTCCATCTGTTTATGTCTTCCTCTATCTCTTTTTTCAATGTCCTGTAGTTTTCTGAGTAGAGGTCTTTTACCTCTTTAGTTAAGTTTATTCCTAGGTAGCTTAATTTTTTTGGTGCGATGGTAAATGGGATTTTTTTTTTAGTCTCTCTTTCTGTAAATTCACTATTGGTGTATAGAAATGCCTTAGATTTCTTGGGGTTAATTTTGTATCCTGCTACATTTCCAAATTCATGTATTAAGTCTAGTTTTTTGATGGAGTTTTTAGGGTTTTGTATGTATAATATCATGTCGTCTGCAAATAAGGACAGTTTTACTTCTTCTTTTCCAATTTGGATGCCTTTTATTTCTCCTTCTTGTCTAATTGCAATGGCTAATACTTCCAGTACTATATTGAACAGGAGTGGTGAGAGTGGGCATCCCTGTCTTGTTCCTGTTCTTAGGGGAAATGGTGTTAGTTTTTGTCCATTGAGTATGATGTTAGCTGTGGATTTGTCATATATGGCCTTTATTATGTTGAGGTATGATCCTTCTATTCCCACCTTGCTGAGAGTTTTTATCAGAAATGGGTTTTGTCAAATGCTTTTTCTGCATCAATTGATATGACTATGTGGTTTTTTCTTTCAATTTGTTTATGTGATGTACCACGTTTATTGATTTGCGGATATTGTACCATCCTTGCATCCCTGGGGATAATTATTTTTGGCAAGCTGATAAGCAGAGAGCAAACATATGCTTCCTTAAATAATAAAATTGTAGAAGTTATTAAGGAAAATCTAGTTACTTTCAATAAAAAGGCAGAAGTGAAGGATTCTTATTTTTGTTTATTATTATGTTTACTCATTAACTTCAAATTCTTGCATTCATACATTAAACATTTGCTGGGTACCTAGTACGTGAAAGGCACTGTGTTGGGCAACCCTGCCCCCGGTCCCACACTGTGCAGGGCTGATCAGGGGGTTGGGGAGCTGCCCCCCTTCCCGCACAGGGCAGGGCCGTCATGGGGATAGGAAGATGGTCCTTTCCCGGAAGCTGACGTGTAGTGGGGGTTACTAGAGCATGTGGCATTTGAAATGGATATTGTATTCACTTCATTATATTTAATGCTTCAAATCATGTATGATTCCACTATATGAGACACGAGAATGGGCAGATTCATAGGGACAGAAAGTGTAATGGTGGCCACTACAAGCTGGGAGGAAAGAATGGGGAGTTATTTAATGGTACAGCATTTCTGTTTGGAGTTATGAAAAATTCTGGAAATGCGGTTAATGATGGTTGTCCAACAATGTACTTAATGCAACTGAATTGTACACTTAAAAATGGCAAATTTTATGCTATATATATTTTACCACACACACAAAGATCGGTAGAAACTTTGTAAGCATTCATGAGGATTTCTGAGCTAAAGAAACACTGTAATCAAAGGCTCACAGGGCAGAAAAGATTGAGGAGGATATTTTTTGGCAGAAATTGTCCAATCTCAGAGAGACTCCCAGATACCTTATGTGACATTTTGGCAGCCTGGCAGTAACTGTGGAGCAGGTCTGGAAGAGCAGGTGGAAGGCAGTAACGTTGGGGGTCAGTGTGAACAGTTAAGTAGTTCAAGTTATACTCTCTCCAGGACCCAGAGTCCATAGTCAGGGCCAGGGGTTCAAGAAGGTCTAATTGAATAAGCAGAGTGTTGTTCTGGGAAATCTAGCTGTTAGTTCCATGCAGAAGTCAGGAGGGCTGGGCAGGATCCAACTTAAATATGGCCAGAGTTATGCAGAACATCAGGTCATCATTTCTGTAAGGGAAACATGCAGAACAGAGGGAAATATAGAGCAGGACAAGTCCACATACTCAGCTAAGAGCTGATCTAGAAGGAGAGTTGGCAAAGCTAAATCACTCCTGACTCCCTGCCCCCCAACACCGAAGGGTCTCAGGCAGAGCAGTGCTCAGGAGCTTGATCTGCCCGGACCAGCACACATTGGCCACTGGAGAGCAGGAGCCAATCCCAAACCACTTCACAAGCTGGCAAAGACTAATTCACTTCTCTCAGGATTCTCTTGTGACCTGGGAGCTGCATGGAGCTGGGAAAGAGCAAGACAGAGGAATGAAATGAGGCAGATTGGGTCACAGGAAACATATGGGGCCTGGCCCCATCCCATATGGGGGGATGGAAGAAAAGGCTGCAACGAAGGTTAGGACAAATCTAATGCCAGACTAAACGGTTTGAATTGAATAGGGAAGTGGTATAGAAAAAACATTGTCTTAAAAAGATTAATCTAGCATGTAGGAATCATATGAGTCAATGTCAGTGGAAATAACAGCCAGAACCACGTGTGAAATGGAATGGAAGATTTAGATGTAAAAGAGATGTATAAGTTATTTTTTAGTTGAGAAGAAAGTATGCTGCCATTGTATTTTCCATATTCAATGGATTTAAAATTGAAATATAAAATTATTATATATTAATTCCATGTTGTATATTATGTTTTTCATTATAAATATTATACTTATAATAGAAAATTTGGAAAATAAAAAGAGTAGAGGATAGAAAATAAACTTGTTTTCAGTCTTTCCTATACCGAGGATAATCACTATTATATTTTCTTTTTTTTTTTTTTTTTAGGGAGGGGAGGGAGGGAAGGGGAGGGGAGGGATAGCAGGGCCCTCTCCCCTCTTTGTTTTTTTTTGTTTTTTTTTTAATTAAATCTTTATTGTTCAGATTATTACATTTGTTCCTCTTTTTTTCCCCCCCATAACTCCCCTCCTCCCAGTTCCCGCCCCACCCTCCGCCCTCACTCCCCACCCACTGTCCTCATCCATAGGTGCACGATTTTTGTCCAGTCTCTTCCCACATCTCCCACACCCCTTTCCCCCCCAAGAATAGTCAGTCCATTCCCTTTCTATGTCCCTGATTCTATTATAATCAACAGTTCATTCTGTTCATCAGATTATTTATTCACTTGATTCTTAGATTCACTTGTTGATAGATGCATATTTGTTGTTCATAATTTGTATCTTTACCTTTTTCTTCCTCTTCCTCTTCTTAAAGGATACCTTTCAGCATTTCATATAATCCTGGTTTGGTGGTGATGAACTCCTTTAGCTTTTCCTTATCTGTGAAGCTCTTTATCTGACCTTCAATTCTGAATGATAGCTTTGCTGGATAAAGTAATCTTGGTTGTAGGTTCTTGGTATTCATCACTTTGAATATTTCTTGCCACTCCCTTCTGGCCTGCAAAGTTTCTGTTGAGAAATCCGCTGACAGTCGTATGGGTATTCCCTTGTAGGTAACTGAGTTTCTTTCTCTTGCTGTTTTTAAGATTCTCTCTTTGTCTTTTGCTCTTGGCATTTTAATTATGATGTGTCTTGGTGTGGTCCTCTTTGGATTCCTTTTGTTTGGGGTTCTCCGCGCTTCTTGGACCTGTAAGTCCATTTCTTTCACCAGGTGGGGGAAGTTTTCTGTCATTATTTCTTCAAATAGGTTTTCAATATCTTGCTCTCTCTCATCTTCTGGCACCCCTATAATTCTGATGTTGGTACGCTTGAAGCTGTCCCAGAGGCTCCTTACACTATCCTCGCATTTTTGGATTCTTTTTTCATTTTGCTTTTCCGGTTGGATGTTTTTTGCTTCCTCGCATTTCAAATCATTGACTTGATTCTTGCGCTCCTCTGGTCTGCTGTCGGGCGTCTGTATAATATTCATTATTTCAGTCCGTGTATGCTTAATTTCTAGTTGGTTCCCCAATATAAGATCGAGGGTCTTATTAGTTTTTGTGTAGATCTCATTAAGTTTATCGGCAGCTTCTAAACAGTTCTTGAGAGACCTTAAAAGTGTGGTTCTGAACTCTATTTCTTCCATTGACAATTTTGTCCTGTTTCTTTGTCTCCGCATTTTGTTATGCTTCCTTGGTGCACCCCCTAGTGGTCTTTGTTCGCAGTCTTATAGATAAATCTTGATTGTTGTAGCTAATTCCAGGGAGGGTTTGACCTCCAGGCCAAGTGGCTATGAGAATCAGCTATGAGTGTCAGCAGTGAGAGAACTTCTGTCCTCTAGGGAGGTGCTAATCTAGCCTTTGCCTGAGGCTATCGGCAAATGCCTCTGTGCAGGGCTTGGGCGGGGTGGGTCGCACAGGATCAACAGGGTGGGCCGGAGAGAGCAGTTATGGCGGCTCTCAGTCCTGTCCCCAGGGGCTCTGCCTCTCTGAGTCCCAGCACCCGCTGCAAAGCTGGGAGAGAAAGCTGCACTCGCTCTGACCGAAGCCAGACAGTCCCGCTTCTCCCGTTTGAGTCTGGGTCCCTAAAGACTCGCCCGGATCTGGAGCTCAGAGTCTGCGACTCCCTCCCAATTGAAAACGCCAACCGCGCCCTCCGCCGCCAGCCCGCTCTGTGCACTCCGCACCTCAGAATTTGACTTCACCACTGCGCCTCCTCTGAGTGTCCGTGTGTGTTTCTCTTTCCTCCTAGTTGTAGGACTTCCACTCAGCCAGCGTTCCTGTGGTTCTGGGTGATGTCCCTTCCGTTTTTTGGTTTCACTTTTGAAGTAGTTGTTCAAAGCAGCAAACTCCGGCGTTAACCTATGCCGCCATCTTGGTTCTCCAGTCATTCATTTCCCTCTCTTTTGATTTTTTTCTATACCTAATTATTTAGGCTGTTTCATTGATTGATTATTTCACATAGTCGTGATTATTTTGTGCACAGTTTTATGTAAATTTTTCATGCACAGTCTAGTGAGAAGCGGCATAGTGCAGTGGATAAGAATTCAGACTCTAGAACAGGTTTCCTGGCTTCAGTTTCCAACATCTGCCATTTACTAGCTGTGTGACTTTAATCTCTCTGTACCTCAGGTTTCCATAGCTATAAATGGTAGTAATACTAGTAACAATCTCTTAGAGTTGTGAGGATTAAATGAGTTAACATATGGAAATCCCTTAGCATCTGGCATCCTATATAACCTATATAATAAAGAGTTAATATGCAAATGGTTGTCACACCCTCATGCCTTCGTGCCAGGGCCTGGAGACCTGAGGCTGTGCCCTCTACCCAGCGGGGCTTGACAGGGGACCTGAGGCTGCGCTCCCCGCCCTGCGGAGCTTGACAGGGGTGGGGCCGGCTGGGTCTGGTCTTCCACAATTTTGAGGCTCACGTGGGTGGGCAGGGATTTGATTCTGGGTCCTGTAGCATGCCCCAGACTCTGACAGGAGGGAGATTTTCATATAAATTTTACTAATTTTCTTTCATCTCTGACACTTCTATTATAGAGAAAGGGCAAATAGCAATATTAAAATATTTCCTCTACTTAACTCCCTTTTAATGTGCATGGATTTCATGCACTGGGCCACTAGTATAATTATAATGTACTAGGTACTTTACTAAGTTATAATAAACATGTGTGAGATATTTGGAGGATTTTTGCTCAAAATGGAAAGTAGGGAAATTCACAAAGAATGGTGATGTCATTAACATTTATAGGGGAGTAAGAAGTACATTTTGGGAAATGGCAAGAAATATATATGATTTAAATTGTTTTGAGTTGGAATTATAGGCAACAAGAATGGCAAAAATATCTAGGAAGGCTTGGAGATAGAACATAGAAGTTCAAAAGAGAAATTGTGAACAGATAGGTGAATTTGGGAAACATCTTCCTAGAGGTGACAGTTACTACGATAAGAAAAAAAATGAGATAAGTAAAGGAAAGAAAAAGTGTTGAGGACAAAACTTTAGAGGATACTCACATTTCAAGAATGAAAGAAGTGAAACTGGGAAAAGTGTAAGAAAAAGTAAAAAAGAAGAGGAAATAAGAAACATAGGAGTACTGAAGTAGTGTAAGATGATGTTTTGTCATGGAAATCAAATCTTCCTTGAAGTGGCTGAGCTCCGTGATGGGGCAACATGACCAAGAGATGACTTCTCGGAGTCCTAGATGGGCAGTCGGCAGGAGCCATTCCTCTAGCATGATTGCCTTCTCCGGGCTGGAATGCTAGAAAGAGAGCACTTAGGACACAGGTCTGCCTGGCTCTATTTCTTCCAACCTTCCTTCTTCTTCTCACAGTCCCCTAAGTCCTATTCTCCTTCTCTAACTCTGCTTCCCTGGAGTCTTCTGTTGTCTAGGGTTTTCCCCACACAATAGGAGAACTTTAAGAGCTGATCCCACCCGGCCGGTGTGGATCAGTGGTTGAGCTTGGATCCATGAACCAGGGGGTCATGGTTGATTCCCAGTCAGGGCGCATGCCCAGCGTTGCGGGCTCGATCCCTAGTTGGGAATGTGCAAGAGGTAGCTGGTAAATGATTCTCATCATTGATGTTTCTATCTCTCTCCTCCTCTCCCTTCCTCCCTGAAATCAATGAAAAACATATTAAAAAAAGAACTGATCCCTAGAAGCTAGCTGGTTAAATGTATTGCTAGAGGTGGGGACATGTAAAGGCTACCTTCTTACTGCATAATCCTATTTGCAGGTAAAAATATTATTATGCCTCTCTTTTAAGAATTACTAACATTCTTGTGATAAGAATCCTAATCTCTTTTCAAGTTTACAGACACCTCGGAACTAGGGCAAAGGTCTGTGTACTGAGCAGGAGAAAAAGAAAGCATGTTAATTTCACACTAGTACCCTGTTCCTTATAGAAAAAAAAAAAAGGAAAAAGAAGGGTTTATAATTGGAGGGAAAGGGGCAGGTGCAGGGGTAAAGCTTGGAAAAGAGGACTGACAATTTTGAACAAATATAGAGAAGAAAGTACATAGAAATTTTGAAGTGGAGAGGACAGTGGAAAGAGTTCATGTAAGATGACTGGTTGGAAGTATAGACATACTTG
This sequence comes from Myotis daubentonii, assembly GCF_963259705.1. Taxonomy (NCBI): domain Eukaryota; kingdom Metazoa; phylum Chordata; class Mammalia; order Chiroptera; family Vespertilionidae; genus Myotis; species Myotis daubentonii. Next base: position 96,147,779 of record NC_081840.1, read on the forward strand.
TAGGGGTAAAGTGCATGGACTCTTGGGACAGGCACTCTGGTTCAAATACCAGTTCAAGCTCTTAGCTGTGAGACAAGAAAGTTCCTTAATCCCTCTGTATCTCAGTTTCTGCATCTGTAAGAAATGTGATGATGACAATATTTACCTGGTCGGCTTGTAATGTGGATTAAAAGCACTAGTATGCCAGTATGTTGACTATTTTTATTCTATGTAATCAGACCAAGGTATGTGGTATGTCAGATACTTTTGAGAGAATCCAGTGACAGAAGGAGGCAGAAAAAAATCCATCTACCAGTTGAGGGAAATTCAGGCAACCAGACATTCACCACCAGGGTGTCTCAGTGCCTGTTTTATTTTTCTTCATTCCCCTCATCGCCTGTGGAAGTGTTACACTAATCAGTCTTCCACCACTAAAAATATAAGTTATCAGAGAACAAGGACTTTGGTCTGTTTTTGTTCATGATTAACACAATAATTTAATAAGTAAATAGGTAATTAAAAGTACATTAGCTTGTAGGAAAGTTTGTTCAGAACTAAGCCTGAGTTCCACAAGACACAAGATGGCTAGGGAGGGGCAGGTAGAGCAGGGGTGGTGACAGGAAAGGCTGTGTCAGGGGAATCTGGACAGGAAAAGCAGGGTGGATGAAAGGAAGGAGGAAGCAAGGGGTAGGAGTTCAGCCTGCAGAGATGCGAGGAGCATTCTCAAATGTTCATGGGAAGATTTAATGGGACCCAGGCCAGGGAAGTACGTTCCTATTCCAGTTTTGCATCTCTTCTGTTGTCAACTTTTTGAAATTACATTTGTCTACATCAAAACATATTAAATTGTTTATACTAGTCTCTTATGTAATCTAGTCCATGGTTTTTCTTATTATTTTTCTTCTTTGGTGTTTTGCTTAATGGAAATTTCAGGATTAGTCTATTTTGGTGGGAAGTTTTCTTATTAAAGTCCCATTTGAATGTATTTGTTAATTTAAATTATGCGCTGTTTCTAATTTGTTTGTTTGTAAATCATATTACTTTCTTCCTTCTGATATCTTCAAGATTTAATTTTTTTCTTCTCTAAAGTCTTGAGTTGAGTGTTTAATAATTTAACTGTGTGGTTTCCTAAAACTGGCCATTGCTTGTGGTCTCCCCAGAGTGTGGAGGCTGGGGGAGGGAGGAGGATAGAGGGAAGGGCAAGCCTTTGCTGATTTGCATCCCAGATGCCTGATTTTCAAATGGCTCAGAAAGTCAACCCGGGAACTACAATTATTTTCTTTGTAAACCTCAATTACCTTGAAATTACTGCCTTTGTAATTTTAAAGACACCCTGGCTTTATTTTCTCAACCTCATTTCTGTAACCTCACCTAATGCTATGCCCAATACTGTACCCTGGACTGGTTTTCAGTATCCTATTGATGTTTTACAGACCAAAAAATTTATAGTGATACAAAGCAGAGACCCTGGACCTAAGAAATTCTGGGTTTACATCCCAGCTCCATTACTCCTCACTGTATGAGCTTTGTCAGGTTTTTCGACCCAAGCCTTAGTCTTCTCACCTGTTAAGTGGCAGGTAATAATAGTGAGGCGGGATAGTAAGAAGCCAGGAAAATTCCTTGGTAAAATAGGGAAACTGAGACAAATAGTTAAATGGCCAAGCAATTTATAGCCAGATAGGTCTTTCTTTTTAATTGAATTTTTTGGGGTGCCATTGGTTCACAAAACCATACAGGTTCCAAGTGAACAACTGAACAAATCATCATCTGCACACAGCATAATGAGCCATCTCCCAAAGCAAAGTCTCCTTCCATCCCCATTTATCCCCACTTGCCCATTTCCATCTACCTCCACCCACCCTTTCCCACTGGCTATCACCACAATGTTGTCTATGTCTATGCGATATACATATGAAACAGGAATTTTAGGGGAATATAGGCAGGCTTAGGGAACTTTTAGAATTGGGGTCCATGAAAAAAACACTGGGCTACAGACTGGGAGAAGGTACATTTCTGTAACAAAAGGAAGCCAGGGAAGGTACATCTCCACAACACAAGGGATAGCCAACAGCAACATCTACATAAGATAAGGGAACTGGGAGTAGCCAAGAGGTCTATATTTACAAAATAAAGAAGGAGGAAGAAAGCTCAGCCGGAATAGGAGGACAATGAGAGAGGAGGGCCTCAGGAGTTATTATAATAACGAATTCAAAGGGAATATTGACCAACCAGAGGGGATATCAGGGCACAGGAACTGCAGCCTTTATAGACTATGGAAACAAGAAGTCAGTGGGACCCTTTCCCCCTCCCCATATGGGAGTCTGTTCTGTGGGACTATTTCGTGTGGGAGTCTGTACTTGTTCTTCAATAAATCTCCACCTTTGCTATACCATCTTCTGTCTGGATTCATTCTTCAATTCCAGTCCAAAAATTCTGTATCAAATATCTATCTCTATCTCTATCATCTCTATCTCTATCTCTATCTCTATCTCTATCTCTATCTCTATCTCTATCTCTATCTCTATCTATCTATCTATCTATCTATCTATCTATCTATCTATCTATCTATCATCTATCTATATAAAACTAGAGGCCCAGTGCATGAAATTCATGCACATGGGGTGGGGGGGGGGGGTGTCCCCCTGCCTGGCCGGCACCCTCTCCAATCCAGGACCCCTCAGGGGATGTCTGACTGCCTCTTGCAATCTGCGAAGGCTGGCTCCTAATCGCTCACCTGCCTGCCTGATCACCCTAACCCCTCTGCCTGACTGCCTGATTGCCCCTAACCATCTCTGCCTGCCTGCCTGATCACCCCTAACTGCTCCCCTGCTGGCCTGATCGCCTCTAACCACCTCTGCCTCGCCCCACAACTGGGACCCAGGATTCCCTTCTCCGGCCAGTCACAGGCACCCAGAACCCGGGCTTCCCTCCCTCTGGCCAGTTGCAGGCACCCAGGACCCAGGCTGGCTTCTCCCGGGCTGGCCGCAGCCACAGGGGATCATGGGTGGATGGCTTCTTCTGGGTCGCAGCCGCAGGCGCCTGGGACCGCGGGGTAGGCAGCTTGTCCCTCTCCTGGGCTGCAGGCGCAGGCACAGCTGCTGACGCCCGGGACCACGGAGCGGGTGGCTTGTCCCTCTCCCGGGCCACAGCCTGGCTGGTCCCCATTCCTCTCGCCCCAGTGTTGAGTGTCTGAGCTGTTATGACATGATGGCGTGATGACCATTTGCATATTTATTATATAGGATATTTGTTTGTTTTTACAGCTGTCATAAGGGAGGGGGAGTTGGGGAACTGGATGAAAGAAAGTGAAGGGATTAAGCAATTGCAGGTCTTATCTTCTCTAACCAAGGACACTTAGAAGCAAATGGTTTATGCATTCCAGACCCCCTCAGCCCCAGTCCCTCTTCAGTGACATTCTTTGAAGATAAAACTGACCAGAGAATGACCCTGACTCCTCTATACATTCATTTTGATGAATCAGCATGCTAAATAACACACCTGAAAAGCTGACAAATATTCTATTGAGATCCTCCTGAGACCTCCCCTAAAATTCCCATCTTTAGAAAATAGGTAAAAACCCTAAGACAAAGGACCCAATGCATGCTCTCTCTTGGGCATGCCTGCACCTCCTCCCTTCACCCCTTCTCTTCCTTCCTGGGGTGCTTATCTTTGCTTTCTTTTTCCTAAGTTATAAGAGTCCCACACAAGGGGAGCAGCAGGCAGTGGCAACTCGTCCCAGGCTAACCCCTTGAACCTGTCTCCAAGGGTGCCCCTTTTGCCTCTGTAATTTGATTCCTGAGTCCATGCAGCCCAACTAGCTCACTTCTGCCTCTGTGACTTTTTTCCTACAGGGCCAAGTCAGCCTTGCCTAGGCTCAACTCTTTTTCACATTTCCAAAGGCCAAGGTAGCTTTGCCTATACACTCCTATTGCAATGATCTTGCCTCTTTTATCTTACACCCTTCCTTAGTTTCCCTGTCTCCAGCTTTAATAAATGTACTCTCAAAATCACCTGGATTCATATTGTGAAATCTTTCCTGCACAACGTCAAGTCCTACACATTCCAGACTGTGCCAGAGCAGATCTGCCTCAGTCCCAATCCCTTTCTGGTGACAATAGCACCTGCCTCAAAGAGCAATTGTGAGCATTAAAGGAGACAATGCATGTCAAAGATTTATCACTAAAGGAATATTAGGCACTATTCTTTGTTACACTTGTCAAAGGTACTTCCACAAACAGGTGTTTAAATGTTATTAGTTCACAATGAGGAAAATGAGACACAAAGATATTAAAGGCAGTTTCTATGGTTAACAACTAGTTAATGACCAGAATTTGCGATTCCTCATCGCCTGCTCTTCTAAAGGGTAAGTTAGCTCTTAGCAAAAACTGGGAAACACTTCTCCTATATTCTCTAATTATTTCCCAGGGTCTTTATCCTCCCACTAAAATCTCTACAGATAGGCTTAACATGTTATACCTTCTGGCCGGCATTTACATTTTATCAGTGAATTCTGAAAAAATGAAAAAGTCTTTAAGGAGTGAAAAATGAATCTGTAAAAGAAATTTAAGGCCAAGAACAGTGATGTGCAAGGGGCCTTCTCAGTGAGTGCACTTTTCTATTACACCTTGTGGTAGATAGAAGAATTATGTCTCCTAAACATGTCCACATCCTAATCCCCAGCAGCTGCCATCTCAATTTAACATGGCAAAAAGGACTTTGCATATGTGGTTAAATTTAGGATCATGAAATGGAGATGGTTCTGGCATATCCAGGTGCACCCATTGTAATCATAGGGTCCTTGTAAGAGGGAGATGGGAGAGTCAGTCAGAGGAGGAAGGTGACAATAGCAGAGGTGAATAGGAAAGGAGAGAGAGAGAGAGAGAGAGAGAGAGAGAGAGAGAGTTGAAGATGCTATGCTGCTACTTTTGAAGATGGAAGGAGCTACAAGCCAAGAATGAAGGTGGTGTCCAGAAGCTGGAAAAGGCAAGGAAATAGATTACTCACTAGAGGCTCCTGGAGGAAGGTAACTCTGTTGACACCTTGATATTAAGACTTTTGTCCTCTAGAATCATAAGGTAGTTTACGGTGTGGTAATTTGTTAGAGCAGCAAAAGACTTAGGAGCATCTCATTCTCCATCTGTGGTCAAACTATCTCATCTTTTCCACAAGTCAACCTAGACCAGTGGTCGGCAAACTGTGGCTCACAAGCCACATGCAGCTCTTTGGCCCCTTGAGTGTGGCTCTTCCTAAGCCTTAGGAGTACCCTAATTAAGTTAATAACAATGTACCTACCTATATAGTTTAAGTTTAAAAAATTTGGCTCTCAAAAGAAATTTCAATTGTTGTACTGTTGATACTTGGCTCTGTTGACTAATGAGTTTGACGACCACTGACCTAGACCAAGGCGTTCAAAGGAATGTGCTGCGCAACTATTGCCAGATGAGCTATCTGATCAAAATTAACTAAGAGTTCAACCATGAAACTGAAGACTTGGGAACCGGGTGATCATTAGTAGGGGAGGTATTATGGTATAGGGAATAATCTGCTGGTTCTGGGCCACTGCATGGTGGTGTACAGGTTGGCCCAGCCCAGGGTGCCTGGCTGAGGAGGCAGGTGAGAGCTGAAATCCAGGCCAAGCACCACTGGCTGAGGAGTACACCCTAGAGCAGTGATGGCGCACCTTTTGAGCTCGGCATGTCAGCATTTTGAAAAACCCTAACTTAACTCTGGTGCCGTGTCACATATAGAAATTTTTTGATATTTGGAACCATAGTAAAACAAAGATTTATATTTTTGATATTTATTTTATATATTTAAATGCCATTTAACAAAGAAAAATCAACCAAAAAGTGAGTTCGAGTGTCACCTCTGACACGCGTGTCATAGGTTCGCCATCACTGCCCTAGAGTGAAGTGGTATTTTCTGAGAGAAAGAAACACCTTTTCCTAATGTGCTCAAAGGTACCAAATAAACTAGCAGCATTCCTAGAAGATGTATCCTGAATCCATCAAGGACCAATGGGTCGAACTCAGGTAAGTCAACTCACCTCTCCAGGTTTGTTACCAATAATCTTTCTGGATAGAAGCTATGATTATTAGGTAATTAACTTATTTGCTATTCAATTTCTTTACTACAAAAGGGAGACTTCAGAGGAGTGAACTCACCTTAGCTCCACTCCAGCCCTGCTTGCCTTCTTGCACATAACACATGCATATTTCGTTCTGCATATGCTTCATGCCTCAAGCATATACCTGCCACAGGACCTTTGCACTCACTGTTTCCTTTATGCACCACATGACTCCCTTCCTTACTTCATTTAGGCCTCTGCTGGTAAGACAGCTGATTAGAGAGACCTTCCTTCACTGATCATTCTGCTTAATACTTTATCCCCTTATTTATACTTTATTCCTATACACAGCTTAATTTTATTTATATAACTTCTCACTTCCTAACATTCTATTGTTTGTTTACTGTTTGTCTCCCCCACTGGAACAAAGGCCCATTGTACATTGTTTCATTTGCTGCTGCACCCTCAGCATCCATTGCCTAAGCACATAGTAGATGTTAAATAAATACTTGTTGAAAGAATGAACTTTTCTCCTCATGTTAGACCTGTCTTCTACAATAGGATGCTTAGGCATTTTGTGGGTTCTTTTGTGTGTAATTTTATTTCCTGGCCTTACCTGGAGGTGAAGGTGAGACTAGTGTTGCTTCAGGATATGTTCTGGTCCCCTTCGTATCGGTGTCACCATTTTCTAGGACAGTGATGGCCAACATCTGACACGCGTGTCAGAGGTGACATGCGAACTCATTGTTTTGGTTGATTTTTCTTTGTTAAAAGGCATTTAAATATATAAAATAAATATCAAAAATATAAGTCTTTGTTTTACTATGGTTCCAAATATCAAAAAATTTCTATATGTGACACTGCACCAGAGTTAAGTTAGGGTTTTTCAAAATGCTGACACGCCGAGCTCAAAAGGTTCGCCATCACTGTTCTAGGGCATGGCTAGAACATAATGTGGCAAATAATAAATGAAGCATTTTGTTTAAAACTGACCAATGTAAAATTTCTATTTTTTGCCCTGTTCATCTTTGCCTACAAAACTACAAATTCTTCAGATTGCAAACTCATGCTTACCAATGAAAAATGTTTACACTCTACATTAATCATTTGAAAACGAATCTCTTTGTTTTCTTTCTAATTTCAGTTAATATTTGGGAAAGGGCCACTCATGTCCCTGTCCCATGTGATTTTCCGTTGCTGGCCCTTTTCCTATTTCTCTGAACTCTCTACTACAATCTCCATATCCTCCAGCCCAGTGCTGGGTAGCTCTTTAGGTGGGCAGCATTCAGAAGCTCACTATCTCCCTTCTTTTTTGAAGAAACTAGTCATTCTAATACCTATGGTTTGGGTACTTTTGTTAAATATGTGCCTGAGTAGACAAATTATCTCACTTTCTGATTCTCCTAGCTGAAAGTAATTCCTATTTGTGCCCAGGAATAACTTCTAGCTCGGCTTTTAATTTTGACTTTAAGGACTCCCAGATGGTGGGAGATCAAAACAGGAATTAATACCACTGAGACTCACATTACTTATTTTTTCTGTCAGTTACTCCCTGTAAGGTGTGAGTCTTTCATGACTGCCAGGAGCACAGGCCCGCACCTCTCCACTCAGTATGTGTTCCTTGATACAGTAACGCGGAGAGATGTGTCTTTCCTGTGAGGTTAGCATTCTGTGGAAATGGGATGGTGGTGGATACCTGGTCTAGATGTTTTTAAAGTTTTCAGCATATAGTCTGAAACATTTACTAGCCCCTAGAAGACTCGTAAAATATAGATTCATAGTTGAAATACCCCAAGTGAATATTAAACTCTTCATTGTCAATTCCTCCGTCAATGTTTGGAAAGAAATTTGAGAGAAATATGGAGATAACTTTTATCTCAATAAAAACAGTAGCAGTCCTTCTTTTCAGCCATATGAAGGACTTTGTCCCTAAATAGCTAAGATCCACATCAGTTTGAATTGCCTCATGTGAAACAACAGTATGATTTCATTATCTGAGCAAAGCAACTTGGTCTCACTGTGAGAAGCTCATTAATTTGAAGTGGAAAATAACAGCTCAGAAAAGGATGGGTGGGATTTTGTCTTCCTCTTTTTCCTGTAAACTAGAGGGAAATGGCTTTTGGCTGAAAGATGGCTTGGCAAAAGGTTTGACTCTTCAAAGGAAAAGCCCTGTCAGGAGCAGGGAGCTTATAATGCCCAGAAAGCAAGGAGTGAGGTAGGAGCCACACACCTCTATTCATTTGTCTCTCAGCTGCTTACATCACAAGAGGGATTCCATTCGGCTCACCTTTTCCAGGCAAACATTCTCCGAGTGTTCTCTGTGAGAGCATATGGGACATTAGTGACTCACTTCAAATTTCCAGATGCCCATCTGTGCTTCTCTCTCTTTTTCCTCTTACTGTTCCATCCAATTCTAGGTTAATGTTGTTGGGTGGGTGAGAAGAGGCTGGGAGAGAAGTAAAGAAAAAAAAAATGATAAGAATTCCTAGCTTTAAGAAAAACCCAGATATAATGAAAGCAAAGTTTAAAAAACTAGTAGATGGTATGTATGCTCCCATTTGCAAAGAGAAGCAAATTGTATGTCAACCCTACTTGCATAAGCAGCTTATTTTTTAGTTTCTTTCTTACATTCTTTTCATCACTCTTTTTCTCCTACATCCAACTTTTTTTCTCCTTGATTTTTCTCACCCTGTTTCATTTTTTCCTCCTCCAACTCCTCCCTTATATTTTTTATTTCTTATTTAATTTCCTTATTTTGTCCTTCAATGTCTCCTTCCTCCATATTTTTTTCTCCCCTACAGTAGGCAGGAGGTGGGAGAAAGTTCTGGATTCCCTGTCCCACAACCTGTGGTTGAAACCAGCTATGAAGCAAGTCTGGTTTATGTGGTAGCAACAATAAAATATTTTAAAACCTCTTTTAATATCTCCATATTGTCCCTTTACATTATAATTTTTTAAATTGCACTGTTATAATATATTTTTAAAAATATTTTCATTGATTTTTAGAGAGAGAGGAAAGGAGAAAGAGAGAGAGAGAAACAATGTGAGGGCAGAACATCGATTGGCTGCCTCCTGCATGCCACACTGCCCAGGGCTGTTATAATATTTATTAAAAAGAATATTTAAGAATTTTTGGCTTGTAAAGATTTTAGTACTATTTAAAAATCAAAGCTAAGATGCAGGGTAGCTTCATAATTATAGGTTTTATTTTACCTCTTTGATTTCTTTATTAGTTTTATCTTTTTATAGTTTTTCAAAATAGTTGGTATAATAGATCATTATAGCAATATCTATATTATAAAAGTTTTCTTGGCCTTAGCTAGGTAGCTCAGTTGGTGAGAGCATTACCCTAATATGCCAAGTGTTCAGTTTCAGCCTCTCATCAGGGCACATACAAGAAGCAGCCAATGAGTGTGTAAATAAGTGGAACAATAAATCAGTGTTCCTTTCTCTCTCAAATTAACACATAAAAAGGAAAAGTTTTCTTAATTGTAATCATTATGTTGGCTAATTGTTCATTTTCTTTAATGATTCAATGATATCAGTAGTTAAGAGCACATTAAAGAAAAAAGACAGCACGTTCTACTTCATTCTTCCTTCGGAATATTTTATGACGTGTGTTGCAGTGCACTCTTACTGGGACAGTGCCTCCTTTCGCCCACAGGAATTCTGTCCCGAGTGGGAAGTTCTCCCTCTTTTCCATGCCAGTCTCTAAGTAGCTCTTTGCCCAGGTCTGTATAAACCCTCCATATTACTGCCTTCGATGGTGTGACTTGACTGGGCTTCAGGGTGCTGGGACAGCTGGTGAAGCAATATTTCTGCGTGTATCTGTGAGGGAGTTTCTGGAAGAGAGCAATATCTGAGTTGGTGAACTGAGTAAAGCAGATGGCCCTTTGCAATGTGTGCTGGCATCATCCAATCTGTTGCTGGCCTGAGGATAACATAAAGAAGAAGGCAACTTTGCTCCCTGGTGGACTGGGACATCATCATCTGCCCTTGGACATCGATGCTCCCTGGTTCTCAGACTGAATTAAGCTACTGGCTGTCCTGGTTCTCCAGCTTGCAGACCGCAGGTGGTGGGACTTCTTGGCTTCCATATTATGTAAACCAATTCTTATAATCAATCAATCTCCCGACATATATGTATTTACCTATACTCTATTCTAATATGAAGTATGTCTCTGAGTATTTCCTTATGTTAGATTCTGTAGGCTCATGAATAATAGTAAAAATGATTTAAAGGGTTTATGTAAAAGGTAATGTGACATCGTGTGATAATCATAGTGACCACATTCTTTCATATTCTACTTTCATAAAAGCAAAATATGCTGCCTATTGAGAAAGGAAAGTTTTCTGAGAGGGCTAAGGCTGAGAGGGGGGCATGCGATAAGGGAATTGGGAGACTGGTGGAGAAAGATCTGGAAGGTTGGGGAGGGCCGCAGTGTGTAAACTGTGGGAAAGCAGGCACAGGCTTGCAATGGGGAGGAACGGTGCTGGGAAAGAGGCCAGTCACAGAGGAAATGATGCAGAGACGAATGGGGCAGAAAGTGCATTAACAGGGTGTAGAAAAGGTTAGAGGAAATAGCACAGGTCTGGTGTTGGCTGCTTCTATTATTTAACAGGTGTTAAAAAAAAAAAGAAAGAATAGAAAATGGGAAAAACCAGGGGACTATTCAAAGGACAATTTGTTGTTTCTAATGAGCTCCCAAGAGGTGAGCTTTAGAAATCTTGGTAGTAAGATGATGATTCCAAGAGGCATGCCGGGAAGAACGGAAGGAGTGGTCAATCTGCAGTCTATTACTTAAGGAGTGTCCAAAAGAAAAGAGGACGACTGCGGCAGCACTCTGTCATAGTGCCAGTGGTTAGGCCACGGAAGAGCCTCTTCTTATTACTGAGATGTGAAATGGTAGCTGGTGATTTCCTAATTATGCAGTTAAAATAAAATTGAGTTGCCTCAGTTGAGTAAGAGAATGAACAGGTCCAGGGTAAAGAAAAGGAATGTATATTTGAAGAACTATGGTAAGTAGAAGTGGGATAAGCCATTCTTCGGTACACCTTACCTGGAGGATATAGAGACTGTGGACATATTTAAAAATAAAGTCTCCCTGAATATTCATCCCCAAAGCATCACATATTAATTCACTTCATAAAAAAATGCTCGTTTGAGGACAAAAGCTGCAGTGGAATTGACTTGGGGCTGGGTTTGGAAATGAAGCTGTCAGTGTTTGCTGATTGCCCAACAGGGGAAATGCTGTAGAAACCATTAGCTGAAAGTGTACTGAGTTAAGCTCTCTAGCATAGATCGATCAGCAACCATTTATGTCAGAAGAAATCAAATTGGTCAACCTCTTTAATATCTGTCATTCATACACTTCTTTAATGTCTTGGGTTTTTCATCTGTGAAGAAAGATAATAATAGCACCCACCTCTCTCTCTCTCTCTCTCTCTCTCTCTCTCTCTCTCTCTCTCTCTCTCTCACACACACACACACACACACACACACACACACACACACACACACACACACACTGTTTTGTGCAGAGTAATTGAGATAATGAATATAAAGCATTTGGCCTAGGCTGAGCCAGGTGGCAGGCATTGGGGAGGGCAGGGAGGGAGTCCCAGGGGCCTAGGGGCCTATGGAATGGCCTGCAGTCTGAGGAAGTGGAGCAAAAGCCTGAAGAGAAGCTGCCCTGGCCCCTTGCCCTTTCTCCTCCCCTTAGCCCAGGCCAGGGCCAGGCTCTGGAGCCCAGGCAACCAGGAGGAGAAGGGAAGAGAAGGAGGGAGGAGGAAGAGGGAGGAGGTAGAGGGAGGAGGAGGAAGAGGAGAAGGAGTGAGGAGCCAGGATTGGTCAAAGATGAAACGGGGCACAGCACCACTGAGGACCCAAGCTGGAAGCGATCAAAACTTGAGTCAGCGAGATGGAAGAAGAAGATGAGAAGCTAAAGGAGTTACAGAATGAGGGGAGAAGCAGATGAACATAAGTCCACCTCCAGGCAACGCAGGGCCAGGGATCATGGTGTTGGGGGAAGATGGAGGCTGTGCCCACTCCATCCATGTTGGCAATGTGGACTGTGCTGCAAGAGCAGACGAGCTAGGTGCACACTCTCTTGGCTGTGGTTCAGGCCCCGAGTTACCATACTCTGTGGCAAATGTAGTGGCCATCCCAAAGGTTTTGCATATATAGAGTTCTCAGACAGTCAGTGAGGACTTGGCCTTAGATGAATCCCTATTTAGAGGAAGACAAATCTAAGTGATCCCCAAATGAACCAACAGACCAGGCATCAGCACCTCAGGCCAGAGTTTCCTGCGTGCCCGCCTTGGTGATAAGACCATAAACTACAACAGTTCCCATCTCCATTCTACAGGATTTTTGTTGTTGTTGTTGTTAATCCTCACCTGAAGATATTTTTTTCATTGACATTTAGAGAGAGAGTGGAAAGGAGAGGGAGAGACAGAGAGAAACATATATGTGAGAGAGACACATGGATTGGTTGCCTCCTGCATGTATCCCAACTAGGGCCAGGGAACTGAGGTACATACCCTTGATGGGAATCCAACCTGGGACCCTTCAGTCCACAGGCCAATGCTCTACCCACTGAGCAAAACCAGCTAGGGCCGTTCTACAGTGATTTTAACAGCAGTCCCTGGTCGGGTCTGTAGGGGCCCTGGCTAGAGTGACTTCATGGTAATTCCTTTACTTTAAAAAGTGTTTATTAGGAGAAGAGAGAGGGGAAAAAAGAGGAGAGAAGGGGGAAATGAATTTAAAAAAAGAAAAACAGAAGATAACCTTCATGGGGGAAATATATATATACTAGGGGCCTAGAGCACAAATTTGTGCACCTTGAAAGGAATTGTGGGCCGCGAGGCTGTGGTGGGCACAAGGGCAGGTCTCAGCCCATCCTCCATGCCCCCACCCGGCCCCTCCTGCTGCAGCCCCAGGTCCTCTGTCTGCCGGCAGCCCCACTCCTGCCGCCACTATTCCCAGGTGCTGATGGTGCCAGCCCCACTTGCACCTGCTGACGGTGCAGAGCAATTGGGGCTGGTGCCAGCAGCAGGTGTGAGTGGGGCTGGCACTGTCAGAGGGTGCGAGCAGTGGCTGCTGCCCTGATCACCCCTCAGGATCAGGGGGAGGTGGAAAAGCCCTGAGGGGCGATCAGGGCTGGCAGCGGCCACTTGCACCTGCTGATGGTATCAAGCAATCGGGGAGCAATTGGGGCCGGCGCCGGATGCCAGCAGTGGGTGTGAGTGGGGCCGGCAGCAGGTGCAAGCACCAGGCGGGACCATGGCACACGGGAGCAAAGAATTTTCAGTAACCACCAGAGGCTCACCCTGATGACAGCGACCGGCACCCCGCCTTGGTCTGGCATCCCCACTTACCTGCTCTACCATCCTGCTGCAGCCTACGCCCATCAGGTTCCACGCTCTGCTCCCTGCTGCTGATGCCCGCCATATTCCGTGTGAGCCCTCTGGTGGTTGGTGGTCAGCGCACATCATAGTGACCGGTTGTTTGGTTGTTCCACCATTCAGTCTATTTGCATATTAGGGTTTTACACACACACACACACACACACACACACACACACACTGTGGAAAGGGGGAGATTCCCATTACTGCTGAGGGGGCCTTCCTTTGGAGAGTAAGGAAAGGCCCAGGGTGTGGGGCAGGATGCTTCTCCTTCACTCTGGGGATTCCCATGGACTCACTCAGCTGTGAAAACTGCTGCCCCTATCTCCCTGTACCTCACCCCATTGGGGGCTGCTCAAGGGTGTGTGGGCATGATTGGTAGGAGGGTTTTTTTGTTTGTTTTTTATTAAATTGTATCCAGGGCGCTGGAAGGACACCAAACTGTTCTTCTTGTTACCTTCCCTCCACCTTCTCCCACTTTCTCAGTACCCTCCTGCCTGCTCCTGTCTGGCCAGGTCCACCATCCACCCAGTCCACCCATTTTTTCTGGCTCCCTGCTCCTCCTCTACTTTATTTCCTTTTGTTTCTTCTTCTGTTTTGAGTGTCCTTGTTCATCAGATTATGTTGTTCATTATATTCCACAAAAGAGTGAGATCATGTGGTATTTATCCGCTCTCCAGTTCCATCCATGCTGTGGCAAATGGTACGAGTTCCTTTTTCTTCTTCCTCTTCTTAAAGAATACCTTTCAGCATTTCATATAATGCTGGTTTGGTGGTGATGAACTCCTTTAGCTTTTTCTTATCTGTGAAGCTCTTTATCTGACCTTCTATTCAGAATGATAGCTTTGCTGGATAAAGTAATCTTGGTTGTAGGTTCTTGCTATTCATCACTTTGAATATTTCTTGCCACTCTCTTCTGGCCTGCATGGTTTCTGTTGAGAAATCAGCTGACAGTCATATGGGTACTCCCTTGTAGGTAACTGACTGTCTTTCTCTTGCTGCTTTTAAGATTCTCTCTTTGTCTTTTGCTCTTGGCATTTTAATTATGATGTGCCTTGGTGTGGTCCTCTTTGGGTTCCTTTTGTTTGGGGTTCTCTGCGCTTCCTGGACTTGTAAGTCTATTTCTTTGACCAGGTAGGGGAAGTTTTCTGTCATTATTTCTTCAAATAGGTTTTCAATATCTTGCCCTCTCTCTTCTTCTGGTACCCCTATAATTCTGACGTTGGTACGCTTGAAGTTGTCCCAGAGGCTCCTTACACCATCTTCATATTTTTGGAATCTTTTTTCTTTTTTCTTCTTCAGTTGGGTATTTTTTGTTTCTTTGTATTTCAAATCTTTGACTTGATTCTTGGGATCCTCTTATCTGCTGTTGGATCTCTGTATAATATTCTTTATTTCAGTCAGTGTATGCTTAATTTCTAGCTGGTCTTTTTTCATATCCTCCAGGGTCTCACTAAATTTATCGGCGGTTTCCATAAAATTCTTGAAAAACCTTATAAACGTGGTTTTGAACTCTATATCCAGTAGTTTGCTTTCCTCCATTTCTGTCATTTGTGACCTGTTTCTTTGTCTCCGCATTTTTTTATGCTTTCCTGTGTTGATAGAGTGGTTTTGTGTGCTAGGTGTCCTGTAGGGTCCAGTGGCTCAGCCTCCCCAGTTACCTGAGGTGGACACTCTTGGTGTACCCCCTTGTGGGATTTGTGCACAGCCTTATTGTAGTTAAGCCTGGATTCTTGTAGGATCACTGGGAGGAATTGACCTCCAGGCCAATTGGCAGTGAGAATCAGCTGTGTCTGCAGTGGGAGACCTTCTGTGCTGAAGACACCCTTCTGGGGCAAGACTTGCTTCAGTGGGGCTTTGGTGCTCACTGAGTCTGCCCCCTGAGTGTGTCCCTTATAGATCTGAGGAGTTGTAATCTTGATGGTCCCACTCTGACCACTGGGTACACAGGCTCTTGGATCTAAGGAGGTGCTAATTTAGCCTCTGCCTGAGGTTACCCAGCAGGAGCTATGAAGAGAACTTCAGATTCCCCTTCCTTTTTTGGAGTTTGGAGGTGCCCTGATGAGGCCCAGCTGTGAAGCAATGCAAGCTAATATGGGGCCTTGGGCCTTTTCTTGGAAGTTCTGGGTCTGTCTGGCCCAGCTGCAACTTGTTAGGTAATTTTCAGGTTGCAAAGGGCCAGGAAATTCATATGCAAAAGCCTCTGCCACAGCCTGGGTGGGGCGGAGTCTCAGGGAATCAAAGGGCGGAGCAAGCAGCTATGGCTGGTCCTCAGCCCTGCCTTAAGAGACTGTGCGTCTCAGTGTCCCGATAATTGCTGCAAGCACCTCTGAGGGGAAGCCTCCCTCAAGTTCAGAGTTCTGCCTGCTGCCAGACAGTCCAGTTTCTCCCCGTATGAGTCCTGGGTCCCCAGAGACTTCCCGGAACCGGAGTTCAGAGCAGTCGGGAGCTTGTGACTCCCTCCTGATTCAAAAAGACAGCCGCGTCCTCAGGTACCAGCCACTTTCCGCGCGCGCGCTTGAGCCTCCATACCTTTGCACTTTACTTCCGCAGTTCCTCTGAGTCTCAGTGTGCTTTTCTCTTTTCTTCTAGTTGTAGAATTTACACTCAGCCAGCCTTCCTGTAGTTCTGGATGATGTCCGTTTTGTCTTTTTGTTGTATTTTTGAAGTTGTTGTGGGAGGCAGTAATTTCCCGGTGTTTACCTATGCCGCCATCTTAGTTTCTTTGCCTTTTTTTTTTTTTTTTAGCTCATTTCCAGGGGGTGGGAGTTTATTTTTTAATGTGTCATGAATAAAGTTGTTTTTGAAAAAAGAAAAAAAAAACATTTGGCATATAGTAGGACCTAGATATGTCTTACATCCTCAGCCTACAGGGACTGTTTTGGTAACTTACCATTGAATCTCCAATGCT